>NW_016107331.1:10856606-10886105 GCF_001604975.1 Cebus imitator
AAAAAAAAAAAAAAGAAAGAAAGAAACAAATTACTTTCCACATGCTGCCTGTCCTAATATCCTATCCTGCGTTTTGTGTCTCTCCTAAATGTTCCTACAGCACCCTGTTTCTATCTTTAGTGCACCATTGCCTGTTAAATTCTTGCACCCCTTACCACCACAGTAGACTGTAACCTGCCTGAAAAAAATACAGTGATGTCTTCATCTCTTTTTCATTTTTGTTTTAAATAATTTCAACTTTTATTTTAAGTTCACAGGGTACAAGTGCAGACTTGTCACATGGGTACATTCCATAACACTAAGGTTTGGAGTACAGATGATCTTGTCACCCAGGTAGTGAACATAGTCCCCTATAGGTAGTTTTTCACCCCATACCCTTCACTCTCTCTCCCCCAACTCCAGTAGCCCCCAGTGTCTGTTGTTTCCATCTTTATGTCCATGTGTGCTCAATGTTAACTCCCACTAAATGAGAACATGCTGTAGTTGGTTTTCTGTTTCTGTGTTAATTTGCTTAGAATAATGGCCTCCAGCATAGATCCATATTGCTGCAAAGGACATAATTTTATTCTCTATGGCTGTGTAATATTCCATGGGGTATATGTATGGCATTTTGTTTACACAATCCACCATCATTAGGCACTTAAGTGCTATTGTGAATAGCGCTGGGATGAACATACAAGTGTATGTGTCTTTTTTGTGGAATAACTGATTTTCCTTTGAGTATATACTCAGTAATGGAAAGGCTGGGTTGAATGGTAGTTGTATTTTAAGTTCTTTGAGAAATCTCCAAACTGCCTTCCACAATGGCTGAACTAATTTAAATTCCCATCAACAGTGTATAAACATTCCCTTTCTCCACAGTCTCACCAGCATCTGTTATTTTTTGATTTTTTAATAATAGCCATGCTGACTGGTGTGAGATGGTACCTCATATGTAGTTTCGATTCATTCACCAAACTGAGAGTTTTCTTTACAGTAGTGAATAAAAATAAAGTTCTTATCCTCAAGAAGCTTATATGCTTTATTTAGCTTGTCTTTCCAGCGTGTAGCAGAGAAACCAGCACATAGTAAACAATAAATAGATGAAGAGAGTTTGGGTAGATAGCAGTTGTTCTTGTCATTGTTATTGGTTGGGAAATCTCTGAGACCAACCTTGCCCAGGGCAGGAGAGTTTAGAACACTAACTTGGTTTATAATATTTCTTTATTTTCTGGTTATTAAAAACTATATTCGGTGTACAAAATTCAAAATATATACATAAAAGCATAAAGAAGTGAGTAGAAACTCAACTGAAAACACATATGAAACATTTATTAATATTTTATGTTTTCTTGCTGTATGTTTCTGTGTATGTGTATGTTTATGGATAGGTACAGTTTTCTAATTACTTCTTGGGATATAATGCATACATCATACAATTCACCTATTTAAAATGTTTTTTTTAATGTGTTCACAGGATGATACAACAATCGCCACAATCTAAGTTTCAGAACATTTTCATCTTCCCAGAAAGAGATTCTACATACCATTTAATTAGCAATCACTCCCAACATTGCACTCCCTCGCTCCAGGCAACCACTAATCTACTTTCTGTCTCTATGGATTTGCCTATTCTAGGCATTTTATATAAATGAAATTATATAACATATAGTTTTGTGACTTGCTTCCTTCACTTAGTGTAATGTTTTCAAGGATCATCCATGTTGTAGCATGCCAGTACTGTATTCATTTTTATAGTCAAATAATATTTCATTGTATAGGTATACCATGTTTTATTTATCCATTCATCACTTTATAGACATTTGGGTTGTTTCCATTATTTGCTTATCAGGAATAATGCTGCTATAAACATTCATATACAAGGTTTGGTGTGGTTGTATGCCTTCATTTTTTTTGCTTATCTGCCAAGTAGTAAAATGGCTGGGTAATATGGTAACTCTGTTTAACATTTTGAGCAAATACCAAACTGTTTTCAAAGTGGCTATACCAATTTATCTTCCCACCAGCAATAACTGAAGGCTTCATTTTCTCCTATATTTCTTAACTTAGGGAAGCTCTTATTGTATATAGATAAGATTTTACTGTATAAAGCAGACTTATGTTCTGCTTTACAAACTACACAAGTGCTTCTCTCTTACGAAAGAATTATTTGTAATGGCTGTATTAGTCTGTTCAGGCTGCCATAACAAAATGCCGCAGATTAGGTGGTGTAAACAACAGAAATTTACTTTCTTACAGTTCTAGAGGCTGGAAAGTGCAAAATCAAGTTTCCAAAGGAGTTTAGTTTCTGGCGAGGGCTCTCTTCCTGGCTTGCAAATGGGTACTTTGTCCTCAGATGACCTTTTCTCAAAGCACATGCCTAGAGAAGAGGGAGAACGAGCTCTGGTCTCTCTTCTTCTTCTTATAAAGACACCAATTCTATCAGATTAGAGCCCCACCTTTATGACCTCCTTTAACATTTATTACATCCTTACAGCTCCTGTCTCCAAATTCAGTCACATTAGGGGTTAGGGCTTCAACATGTGAATTTAGAGGGAGACGCAATTCAGTCCATAGCAGTGACTAAACAATGGTCTATTACAAAATTCCATGTGAAAATAATGCTCTAGGAGCAAGATATTGAAGTTTAAAAACTTTTTCCTTAAAATATATTATTTGCAAATTTTCTTTAAAATTCATTTTGTTGTGTTAGCTACATACCCTTCACGTCCAAGTGTGGATAAAAGTGTCTTTCTGAAATTTCTCACCTGCATCTACTTGCAATCTGGAAGAACAGACTTCACACTCTTTCAAAAGATATTTAAATTTTCTCTGTAGCTCAACTGTTGTTGTCTCTAACTCCATTTCTATGCTAGAGAAAATGATGCCTTTTACACCATTGAGAGCCTGTATAATCTTGAAAGTTTTCATTTGAACTGATGAAGGAAAAGAGGCCATCCTAGAGTTAGCTTTATTGGAAGCTTCTACTAAGCAAAAAACTTCAGATTTCCAAAGAAAACTAATTGGAACCCTGAAGCAGATGGGTAAAGCAGAAATTTCGGAACACCTCGGTGACCTCATTGCAAGCATAATGAAGGAGGCAACGATGGAGTTAATTAGAAGAGAGGCTAGAAAAAGATTAAATGAGAGAACAAAAAAAAACAAAACAAAACAAAATGTAACTCAGAGAAAGAGAGGCATTCAGCAAGAAATAGAATATGCTGATCTCTGCAAAACTATTCAGAACCGAGGGAGATGGGAGCTAGAATCAAACAAAAGGAATATAAACCAGGTGGCCACTGAGGATGAAAAGTCTGTAGAAAACACAAAGGGCGGGCACCTGGGAAGGAATTACCAGATATCTGCATCAAGCAGAAAATATAGACTTGGTAGCCAAAGGAATTAGTTAGTTACACAACAAGAGCCATTCTTAATTGGGTGACACTGATTCCTGTGTGTGTTATGGATAAAACTCATAGATTTCTTAATAGTCATAAATAGACATTAGTCCAAATTTGTCTATTGCCACTTAGGGCCAGCTTAAACTGTTAACATCTACACCACTCTCTAACCTAAGGGTTATTGCTCTACTATGTGTAGAGACCAAACAGACCTCTAAAGATCATTATTTTAATAAGCAATCATTGCCCTTCAGACATAGGCTGCAGACAGTAAATTTTAAAACTGGTTCATAAAATGGCATTTTAGACATGTAGTTGTCCATTTATTTATGGCTCATACTCATTTTGAGAACAAGAAGACAGTTTCATAGCTCTAAAATTCACGTGTGAAAGTTTGTGGCAAGAAAAGAATACCATGCTCTCTGGTCCAAATATAATTATGCTACTTGTGTAGACTGGTGGTTTAAATTATAAGAAATTGTAAAGACAGGATCCAGAAAACATTCAGTTGACACAGGCTAACTTCTAGAAAATTCAACTCTAAACTTTATTTCTGAATTATATAGATTAGCTAGTTACAATGAGCACACAGATTAGAAATTTATCACATATTTTCTTTATTTATATTTGAAATAATCCAGGACTACAGGCTGTGATTGAATTGAACATGAACACATAAGTATAATTTTCTGTAGTTCACCTTAATACCACAATGGTGATAAATTTATGGATTCAGGTTCTCACTCATGCACCCCCCAGGGATGTCACCAAGAAAGCATCAAATTGGACTAACCAGTCATTTTTGCTCTTGTCCTACAGTGATCTGTGTATCAAGAATGTAAGATTTCTTCTAGCTCATGATTGTAGCATGAGTAATGTAGAAAGCACATTTCTCATATTTACCATATCTTCAAACCTCTTGCATAGCTATACTCCATTGTATAGATAAATTAAAAGTTAATGCTTCAAAATTCCTTTGCAGCATGAAAGAAAAAATAAAATTTTAAAACATAAACAAAGAGAAGGGTCAAATTATTTTGAATGTGATTTTTGGACTCTTGATTCCAAATAAGAGGAAGCAATATCTAATCAGAACTTTTGTAAGAATTTACACCGTGGCAGCCTACTTCATTTACACTCATCACAGCAATTGTCTCCCAGTAACTAGTCTTCCTAGTAAATCAGAAATTCATTGTTTAAGCATGGTCTTTCTAGTTCACTAATCTCTTCAATCACCCCACTTCAACCCTTCTAACTATCTATCTGCCAGGCCAATTTCAAAGCCTAAAACTTCTAACTATTTTCTTCTATTTCCTCTACCCTATTGAACAGAAGAGTTCAACAATCTGACTTCTGAAAAAAGTCAGATAGCCATGTTGATTGGCTTCCACAAACTTCTGCTCCCTGAGTTTTCCTCAGTTGCTTTTAACTTCCATGTTTACAGTAAATGAATACACAGCAATGGCTATACTATTGTGAGCTCTGGCGTCATTAGTATCGCATCCCTTTATAACCCCTCTCCTCTTGCCATCTTCATTCGGGTTTATGTTTGTTAACAACCTTGGCTCCCTGTAGAGATTCCTTCTCTTGCTTAACCACTTGGACTTAAACTGTGATTTGAACTGTAATTGTTTGTAATTGGCTTTGCTTCTTTGATGGCACTCGTTCTGTGAAAAATACAACACTATTCACTACTGAAGGATAGGTCTCAGTCACCTTTGATTCCTTCACTCAAAGACACAATAGCAGCCACTAAAAGGCATCCTGTCCCCATCACCTAACCAAGTGCTGCTTCTTCTTGGCTCCTTCCAGGTAGGGAACAACTTTGAACATCATCCAACCATATTCAGGACCCAACACTGTTCCATAATCCTTCTACCAATTCCCAAATTGTATCAAGTTTCCTTCCGTGTTCTTCCCAATATCTACCATTGTCTGGAAAACTGCCAAGCACTCCTACCCCTCATTTGCAGCATACATCCTACTTTACCAATCAGTCCAAAGTCATTCAACAATATTAAGGCTTTTAACTTCTTAGCAATTCAAGGGCAATTATCACTTTCTCAAGAGCTGAGTTTGGAAATGCCACTGGCAAGATTCTGGCAAGTGTGGTGCAGACACAAGGTGAACTTCAAACCTAAGCCATTTGTCTGGAGATCTGCTAGTTAAATGGTTTTATTTGAAAACTAAAGGGAAAAATTTAATGAAGGAAATGGTATGAAAGATTAAAGGCACAAAAAAGGGAAAAAGTTTACTGATACCAAACCGAGTTCATGAGAATGCTAGAAAATATTGTAAGTACTGATCAAATGTGTCAAAGTGATGTGGTTTGACTCTGTGTACCCACCCAAATCTTATCTTGAATTGTACTCCTATAATCCCCATGTATTATGGGAGTGACATGGTGGGAGATAATTTGAATCATGAGTGCGGTTTCCCCAATACTGTTCTCATAGTAGTGAATAAGTCTCATGAGATCTGATGGTTTTATTAGGGGTTTCCGCTTTTGCATCTTCCTCATTTTCTCTTGCTGCTGCCACGTAAGAGGTTTCTTTCTCCTCCCACCATGACACTGAGGCCTCCTGAGCCATGTGGAACCGTAAGTCCAATTAAATCTCTTTTTCTTTTTTTTTCTTTTTTTCTTTTTCTTTCTTTTGAGGCAGTCTCACTCTGTCACCCAGGCTGGAGTGCAGGGGTGTAATCTCAGCCACCCAGGTTCAAGCAATTCTCTGCCTCAGCCTCCCGAATAGCTGAGATTCCAAGTGCCCACCATCACAACTGGTTAATTTTTGTATTTTTAATAGAGACGGGGTTTCACTGTCTTGGCCAGGCTGGTCTTGAACTCCTGACCTCATGATCCACCCGCCTCGGCCTCCCAAAGTGCTGGGATTACAGGTGTGAACCACCATGCCAGGCCTGAAATCTCTTTTTCTTCCCAGTCTTGGATATGTTTTTATCAGCAGCATGAAAATGGACTAATATAGAAAGCCAACATCAACCACTAGGGAAAGCACCAGAGTAGACAAGCAAAAGTGAGCAGAACACATATTCCAGGGTGACAAGGCAAACAGAGTAGGATGGGAGTGAAGGCATGCCTTTCCTTATATGGAGCTGAGATGTGGTGAGAACAATGTGGTGTGATGACAGGGGTGGAATGGATGGGAATGAGTAAGCCAAGAACAGAGTGCCAAGGCCTTTGCTCTCACAGAAGAGAGGAAGAATGGAAATAAGACCACATCATTAACAGATTGTGCTCCACTTTTTAAATAAATCTAAAATTCCATTGTTGTAGATTGACACACTCTTTCACAATTAGTTCTGGTTCTATTTTAAATCAGAATTATATGCTTGGAGCAAGTATGTTTTATATTACATTTGAAAATTTCCTGTGCAGTGAGCACACTCGGTGATGGGGGAAGGAAGAACAATGCAATAATAATGACACCATTATGTATATAAAATTTTATCATAATACTTTTTGGCAAAATACTTATTTACTTGTGTAAAATGATTATATATCAATATATATATGAATTATCTATCAATATATATATAATCATTTTATACAAGTAAATAAGTATTAAATATTTTATTATATTAAATGTGATATATTTTATTGATGATATATAATGAAGACTATGTAATATATAGTATAACATAATATCATAAAATATACTATAACATCTTTGTCTCCCAGCCTTGACTAATTCACTTGCCTTCTTCCCTCCACCACTGGCTAGGTTTGAAGTTGTTCACCTTTCTCCTTGTCTGTAATTGAATTGTACATAAGACTACTTCGTGGGAGCACCTTCCCCTCCGTGCAGTAGCAGTCTTACTTTGTGGTTGCTCTTTGCACAGCTGAGAAAAGAAACCAGACCTTTCACCACTGAGGGGACTGCTGCTTTTTGCTTTTTTAGTCACTTTACTATAAGAGCATCAGTATTCAGGGACATATTCTACTCATTTATCTCATAATCTCCAAAGGCTTTCTTAAAAGAACCAAAGTTCTTAGTGCAGTTTCCTGAATGTGATCAGGTAAACATCCATGCAAATTTTCAAATCTCAAAATTATACGGAGGCCAAGGAAATAGAGAATAGTGACCTTCTCGGTCAGTTCCCCAAGAGAAGAGTATCAAAGAAAAATAGGCTGCATTGTGAGTAACTTAAGTTCATAGGTAGACAGTCAGCAAGGAAATTTTCATTAAGGTTTGATGCCAAGGAAGGCCATAGAATAGCCAACTGGAAGGATGAGGTCAAAACCCTATGGAAGGAAGACAAGATGACAAGGTACAGAAAGGTGTAAAAGAGGAAGAAAAGAAGAAAATGGTATTTCTGTTTAAAAATGCATATGATGCCACCTACATGTAAACCACCTTCACAAGTTAAGTACATCTGAAAAATGCCCACTCTTCAGTTTGATCCTAGATAACCATTTATCTTCATGGCTTACTTAATTCCCACAGTTGTCACTTTCCTCAGGAGCCATGGAGATCTAAGCTGCCAACAGATAATGTAAGATTACTTAGATGTCATGTAAGCTGTTAGCCACATTGAAACACAATGATACTTCTTTTTCAAGGGTACAGGGCTTAATCAAACCATGGTTTTTGAGGAAAGCAAGAGTTTGTCAAATATTTGAAGATTACAGAGTGTATGATCTTTTAAGATGTGAAATATCACAATTATGACTTTCTAAATGACTCCAGCTCCACTTTCTGAGAATACAGAATATAATCTCAGTTTTGCAAAATGTTTTCAGTGTGTATATGTGCACATGCTTATATACATACAAACATATATACAATATATCTTTTGAAATATGACGGATTAATGTTTAAAGTTTTCTGATATTAAGCTGGATTATATTTTAGTAATGCAGTTCTTTTGTTTCAGTAAATTCTTTTCTTTCTGTTTTTAACACCTTAATGCTATACGTTGAGTGCAATTCATACTGCAATAGAGCAACATAAGGCAGTATGACACAATTAGAAAACACTTGTCTTGTAAACTCTAAGTCTGAAAAAAAAGAAATCACTTGTTTTCTATGGATATAGTAACAATGTCTCTGAAAGAGTTAATATAACTTCCAAAATACCAAGCCAGGGACATGGGAAAGCAGTAGAAAATTGGTTCAATATGATATTGATTTATGGAATTCTTGAGTTCAGAGCAAGTGTTCCCCACTTGGTCTATAGATCCAATCTAGATATTCCTGGAATACACAGTTCAGGCAGAGCTCACTGGATATCTAGCAATATAAACGCTGACCAAATTAACTCTCTAAGATGCTTTAGATACTGGTTCGTAAACAATAGTACCAGTGCACTCCTGTGTACTCTTAGACCTTTTCATACTATCCATCATGCCGGGAAATGCCCAGACATACTCCAGCCAGCAAGTAAAGAATGGATGGCATTTAATAAAAGCAAGTCAAAGTTAACATTTTGAATCAATTTCTTTCACTAATATGGCAGCAGAGAGTGATTTAAAGTAAATGTTTCAATTGTGCATTTCCTCTGGCCGATCCCAATCTAGCATTCAAACAGTGCCTCCTACAACTTTGTCACTCCCACCTGCCACTGCTAATGTTGTAGTTGTGTAGGCATAACCTATGTTCATTTAGGTCCAAATTTAAAATATTCTGGAAGTTTGCGTTCCTTTGCAATGTACTTTTCTATATACAAACAGGAAAAAGTTAAATCGAGGCAAAATCTGTAACTCTAAGGACATTTTGTCTTAAATATTTTTCTCACCATTTCTAATCATCTTTATAAAACTGCTTTGTCAAATAACAGCAGTCAAATTCTTAAGTAAAAATAGCAAAGAATTGTAAATAAATAAATGAACAAACAGCTCCTTGCTCCAAATGAAAACATTTCCTATTATATTCCATCAGTGTGGTTACAGCTGAAAGATATAAAGGGAGTGTCCAAAGTCGTGTGTATACAATAAATATTATCTAAAAATGAAACATACTTTATTAGCTGTTTAGGGCTTTCTATTTCTTCTGGCTAACAAAGTGGAATTCAAATATAACATTTGAAGCTGAATCATAAATCCATCAAAGAGCTTATTTTCCCCAAATCCCAACTTCAAAACATATGGAAAATTGCCTAAAGGTAGAGAAAGTTGTTGCTTTTATCATACTGTGCATCTAAATTCCCAAGATGATTGATTTAGCGAGGTTTGCACATTAGAAGACTTTTCCATTGTTACAATAAGAGGAAATCACAAGAAAGATTAATGCTCTCTGCATGGTGCCACTGTATTAAAATGTCTTTGAAATGTCTTCACTCCAGGATCACTTCCTACCCATGCCAGTACTTAGTAAAGTTGATCTCAGTGTAAAGGATTTATTAGTTACAGCCGATGACGCTGTTGTGCTGGAAATAAATACCTGCAAAACGCTTACTTTCCAAGAGACATATAAACCACTCAGTTTCCAAACAAAATTAAATTTCATGGCCTGGTACAAGGCGAGTACGTCTCTGAGATGCTTGCAAGTGAGGCCACCCACAGGTCTGCCACAGTATCTAGGATCTTGTCACAACACTGCAGTGTTACCAAATGGGAAGCAAAGCCATGTATCCTCCTATCACTTAGAAAGCTTCTCACACTTAGATCCTCACTGGCATTTTCTCTAAAGTAATGGAATGTTTTCTTGCTTTCACCTTTCTTCCTCACAGACACAGGAGAAAAAAACATCTCAATCTGCTTTTACAATCTCTGGGATGGTTATCCAGAAACAGGAGAAAAAAACATTTCAATCCACTCTTACATTTCTGGGATGGGAAAAGACACCTGAGCCTGCCTTTTTCTCACATTGCTCAGATTATATCAAAAAGGTGACTTAACAGAATAATTTTTTAAATCATTAAGCCTGCTATGCCAATAGCATTAACTGTGTACCAATTATATGCTCCATATTGAGCTAAGTGCTGGGCTCTACAGATGAAACAATTTATGAACAAAAAATTATTTATTATTTCATTACCATGAAGTAAAATAATAAAGTCCAAAGTAAGTAACACACACAACAAAGCAAGTTAAAATAAGAAAGATCATATGAAATACAACAGAACTATGATTGACAGACACCAAAATGTACATGGCATAGAAAGGCAATTGTTGGCATACATCAAATATTAAATCAACAAGCATAGAAATAGAAAGGTTTCTATCTAGTATATCAGTACTATTCCCTGGTGTTATGCATTTCTGTTTATTTGCCTCTCCTCATGCTCCCCTGGTCTGGAATGTTTTGTCTCTTCTCTGCTCATCCAAGTGATATTGTACTTAAGGACCCAACTGAAATCCCACTTCCCCATGGCAACTCCAAACCCCATTATTCTCCCACTTCTGTAAACTCCTACAGTTTTTCTAGTGACCATCTCATACTTCAGCATATATTGGCCCATACTTCTTACTATTGTTTCCCCTTAATTAATGTAATAGTCCAAGCTAGCGTGCAAGCTTCCTGAGAGTAGGAAACAAGTCTTCTATGACTTGTGCTTTCTCATGACACTTATTATAGGATGGAGCACATTATTATTTGCACTTAACAAATACTTGATACTTTGGTTTGACTTAGGATGGCCTGTTACCAAAAGACTTCTTGAGGGTATAAAAAAGTTGTTAAATGCAGAATGGAAACATGAATTTATTCACCACTTCAAAGTGAATAAACATAAATAGTTTACACATTCATTAGTTTAAAACAGTAAAAATTAGAATGGGAAAAAAATCCATAGGTAAACACAATAGGAACAAACAGTAATATATGATGATTAATCCATAGCAAACACAATAGCAACAAACATTCATGTACTAATTCATAGTCTCTTTGCCTTGTTCCAAAAGTTTTAGCATTGCTTCCTAGGCATCCCTCTCCCTTGCAATGAAAAAGTTAAGATTTACTGTCAGCAGATCACGAGGGTGTGGGACAAGTAGAAAGAAGCAAAGAGCCTGTACACACAAGGCATTAAGGAACCATTTAGGGAGAGAGTTTAAACAGGATGAAGAGAAAAGATATTCAAGGAGCTGTTGGTGAGAGAGGTGGGGGGAAAACAAAGACCTGGATTCCACTTATACTTAGCCACTAACAAGCAGAAAGATTTGGGAAAGTTATTTAAACTCTTTGAATTACAGATGACATATATATCTGTAAACTCATAATAATAAAACCTACCACATGGGATTGCTGGAAAGATTAAATTAGTTCTTAGTTCATTGTTGACACTTAGTAAATCTAACATGTTATTATCAATAACAGGCTTTGAAATTTTGGCAATTAATTTTCTCACCTCAGGCTCCCGAGTAACTGGGACTACAGACACATCCCACCATTCCCAGCTAATTTTTTGTACTTTTTGTAGAGATGGGGTTTCACCATGTTGCCCAGGCTACCCTTTCCCATCATTTAGCTGTTTCTTTGGGCATTCAGTGTCTTCCAATCCAACTTCTATCTTCACACTTTCCTCCTCTTGATATCATTTTTATGCCCTCCCTTTCATCTAGTCTAGAGCAAGCACATACTGCCCCTGAGAGTTCAGAAGGAAAAAAATGCAAATAAGAAGAAAAATATGGATTTTGTGTGTATGTGTGTGTGTGTAATAAGTTGAATTGTCTGGGCACGGTGGCTCACACCTATAATCCCAGCATTTTGGGAGGCCTAGGCTGGTGGATCACCTGATGTCGGGAGTTTGAGACCAGCCTGGCCAACATAATGAAACCCTGCCTCTGTTACAAACACCAAAACTAGTTGGGCATGGTGGTGCCTGCTTGTAATCCCAGCTACTCAGGAGGCTTACGCAGGAGAATCACTTGAACCCAGGAGGCAGAGGTTGCAGTGAGGTCACAGTGAGCTGAGATCACACCACTGCACTCCAGCCTGGATGACAGAGTGAGACCATGTCTCAATAATAATAACAATAATGTTGAATTATATGAAATTGCCATTTTGTAGGGAAAATATTATATATACATTATAAATAATATATTTATAACAATATGTTTATCTGCAAATATTATAAATACCTTCTAATGTTTTATTGTCCTGAGCCTATGAAAAATTAAGATACATTCACTTTGGTAACATTGCAAAGCCATGTTCAATGCGTGTGGAAATTTCAAAAGTGAGCCATAAAACTTATACAAATGGTTATACAGTTAAGTTTCTTTAGTTGAAAACAATAGAAGCCAACTCTGGCTAATTTAAGCATAAAAAGTAATTTATTGGAAGGTATAGGATAGTTCATAGGATTTTTTAAAAACCTGAACAATCAGTTCTTGGGTAACACAGAAGTAGGAAAACTGTAGCTCTCAAGAGCAAGAATTAATGTTCAGAATCCTTAGGAAGGTCCCCAGAAGTGATGAATTTCTGTTTTTCATGCATGGGTTTTCCTTTCATGATTCAAAGTTCAAGTAGAGTCTAGCTAGCCTACTTTAGGTCAAGGCTTCACATAGAATCCCCATGTTGTACAACCCCAGAGACTTCTTCTACTTAGAAATTCCTATTTAGTCTGTGATTGAATCAGTGTGAAAGATGATCCTTGGAATTACATGACATGGGATCTGGTGTCAAAGCATGGAGACTGACTGTTCCAACAGAGTAGACAAAATTCTACTTTTTTTCCCAAAAAAGTAAAAAATTGCTTCCCAAAGCTGGAGGCAGAAAGAAGAGAGGTCTACCAGAGCATGTGCCTGTGTCCAGTGACAGACGGCAAGTAAAAACAGTCTTTCGAGGTGAATAACCTGTAAAAAAAATCACACTTATTTTCACAATAGTTACACATTGTTTCTATTTCTGAACCCATGAGAGAACACTCTCATAGCTGCTTATGAGATGATTCTGACAATTGTTGTTTAGCTAAAGTGTTATAAGAATATGAGTCTTCAAAGCACAGGGCTTCTTATAATTTATGGGTGTGAAGAGGAGGAGTTCTTCTTAGCTGAGAAATAAGTCAGATGCTTCTATAGAAAAAAAAAATAAGCCCATAACCCTAGCCAGGAAGGATGAGGTCATTTGTTCAACAATTATCATAGTTCTGCCAGTCAGATATACAGGAAGTACACACTGCAGGCTACTTTAGGTCAAGGCTCCACACAGAATCCTCATGTTGTACAACCCCATGTTTAGAAATACACATTCTAAACAGATGGTGTTCAGCCAAGTGAACTGTCTTTTATTAAGATTCCATACCTCGAGGTGTACATATAAGTAAGTTTCATGCTACCACAAGACAACGTCAAGAGACTTGGCTTCCTGAAGCACCTGCTTGCCAGTTCCTACCCTATGTTTTGTGAGTACAGCTAAAATAGCACAAGTGGTTTAAGTTCAGATTACAATGTTGGCTCCACCATTTACTTACTAGTTTTATGAGACCCTGGGCAAGTAATTTATTATCTCTGTGTCTTAGTTTTCTTACCTGGAAAAAAATTAGAATAATAATCCTGCCTCACAGGGTTGTGTATTATCACATAAGTTAATGCATGTAGAGTGCCTTCAACCTGCCTTGGTACTTCATAAATACTCAAAAACAATTAGCTAGTTATTATTTTCCTAACTCTCCTGGTACACAACTATTACTGATTCCATAATTATGGTTATATAGTCACCTCTCACCCTTTTAGTTTGTATTTATGTATGTCAATTTCTCTGAACCATAGTCTTAGCTTTCCTCCAAACTATATTCTTTGGTTTCATCTATCAGAAAACCAACATAGAAAACTTCTTTCGATTAGAACCAATTTTCATCTTGCTCACCCATTGTCCTCATAGTCATTTCTTTGTCTGGTCTTTTATGACTTCAGATATGTGAGCAAACCAATGAAGAATCTGACCCTAGGTATTCAAGACATAACTCTTATATTGTGTAGAAAAGAAAAAGCAATTAGTAGGACATTAAGTTTGTAGTGAAGTCACCAACACTTTGAGGCTAGAATATAGCTAACTCGGGACCAAATTCTATAATCTGGGAATTTGACTCATCTATGCTAAAAATTTTCTTTCTAGTGTCCCTCTATGCTTAAACCTCACAAAGAAATTTTAAATACTAGCAAGGTGTCTTGGATAGCAAGAGGTCAGTGGTATACACCACTCAAATTTGGCCCAAGGAAGGAGTCAGGCCAAGAGCTCAGAAAGCAATGGCAGGCCATTGAAGCAGAAGCAAGTAACACATTTTGGTAGTTCTACCATTAAGAGTTGCAATGGATTTGGCTATGATGCAAAAATAAAGCCTCAAAAAAATGAAAGGGGTTGGGTGTGGTGGCTCATGCCTATAATTCCAACATTTTGGAAGGCTGAGGTGGATGGATCCCCTGAAGTCAGGAATTTGAGACCAGCCTGGTCAACATGGTGAAATCCCATCTCTACTAAAAATACAAAAATTAGTCAGTTGTGGTGGCACACACCTGTAATCCCAGCTACTCAGGAGGCTGAGGCAGGATAATTGCTTGAACCCAGGAGGCGGAGGTTGCAGTGAGTGAGCCAAGATGGCACCACTGCGCTCCAGACTGGGCAGCAGAGGAAGACTTCGTCTCAAAAAAAGGAAAGAAAGAAAGTGTACTCATTGTGGAAGTAAAATGTAAGGTTTATTTGAATAAACTCAGTTAACATGGTAATGATCAAAAGACAAAGAGGTGACAGTCACATCTGGATAGACAATAATGTTCTACCATGCATTTTTGTTGTCTACTCAGTAGAAATTTATCTGTCTCTTCATTACTAAGAGCAACCCAGATTCATTCAAATCTAAGCCAGCCATGTTCCTTCCAAAAGACAGCTTCTACCCAACCCCAAGAAGTTAGATTTTTTGGTGCAAGCCAATTATGGTAATTCCATTTTCCTTATTTTAGGAATGGGCATGTAATAAGACTCACCAATAAGAAGTAAGGAAAGACTTCTGTGGAAGACTAGATGAGCAAAGTTTGTCATTTTTTAAAAAGGCAAGAAGAAAATGATAAGAGAAAGAATCAAGCATTTATTCTTTTTCCTATAGTTTGAGTAACCAAATAGTTTTTAAAGAAGAGTTATTCTTTATTCAAGAATGCCAACTAAAAATTGCAACCCTTAAAAGAATAATGAATCTATGCAACAACCATCAATAGATGCTAAAATATTATGCAAAAGTTGATGTGGAACTTCATAGTGGATGGATCGTATTGACAACTTCTAAATCCACAGATGAATCTTAGTATGCTAAAAGTAGAACAACCAGGCCTTATCTGTCTTCTGATTTGAAGTTTGGGGCTGTATAAAGTGTCACTTGTAAAATATTCTTAGAAAACAAAAGTGAATCTTAATCTAGTCAAGTCTCTATATTTAAATCTCTAGTTTGGAAATATGAGGAGAGATAATCAAGTTAAATGCATCACAAGGAAGCAACCAGCCAAATTCGGAAAGCAGGATAAACAACAGGACAAACTAGTTTCTTCAGCAAAATAAGGGGAGAAAGACTCTTGAAGATTCAAAAATGTTTAGAAAAGCATAACAACCAAATGCAGTATATGAATCTTAGTTGGATTTTTTTCTTTAGAATAAAATTGAACACAGATTAGGGTGTTAATAAGTTGAACATTGAACACAGATTATTGTGTTACTGTGTTTAAGAAATTATTATTATCATTACATGTGATAACAGCATCATGCTTATTAAAAGTCCTTAGGTGCTCAAAATGCATGCTGAAATATTTATAGATAAAATATATGACACTTTAAGATAATCATGTTTTAAAGTATAGAAAAGGAATAAATGAAACAGATTGGCAAAATATCTGTAATTGTTGAAGCTGGGTGAAGGGCATATGATTGAAATTTCCTGAAACTGAGATTTTAAACATATGGGAAAAATATGACGTGAGAAATGATACACTCTCATCCCATTTCCAACTTCTGAATATTATTGTAAGCATGAGAGGATAACTCTTCCTATGGCAGACCAGAGAAAGAGGAAAAAAAAAAAAACAACAGTTTTTGATGACATCATGAGCTAGTGGATACTCCAGCCTTGAAATCATTTTACTCTGTGATTTTACTACGTCAAGTAAAAAATGCTTTATTACTTCATCTAATTTTAAAATTGGTTTCCTGTTACTTGTAGCCACAATTATCTTAATTGATAAAATATAAAATTATTTTATTGCTGTTTTTTAATTATTTATTTTTAATTAACCAAGTAATTACATGTTCATTGAAACAAGTTATTGTGTGCTCACTGAAAACAAACAAAGAACATAGAACACAGATTATTATTTCCCTTCATGTGGCTCCATCTCCCTCTCCTTATCAGAGGCAACCACCCTTAAGATATTTTGATTTAAATCTTATGGAATATCTGCATCTATGTTTGCCCAGATGACATGGTTTATGAAGACTGCTTTGTGAGTCTGTGTGCCTGCATATCTATGTGTATCATCATGTGTGGGACCTAATCCTTCTGGGACAGACAAGAAATTTGTCTTTTCATTCACTTCTAATTACCTCCCCCCAGTGGCTAATGTAGCACTAAAATTTCACCATCCACTCAGTAATCTCTTATTTGTAGGTAATATTAATGTTCAGAAGAATAGCCAGGCTCACAAGAATCATTCCCAAACTGCATTCAAATTGAACTCCAAGTCTGCAAAAGCAATATTGTACCTTCCCCACCCCCACAGAAAAATAACAATAGATCACAACCAAAGATACCAGCAGGTGTGCAACATGCAAATGGCAAGCATGAAAACTGAAGTGACTGACATTCTGAAGACATTTTCCAGCAAGATAAATTGTCAAAGCTGAGAACATTTGAACAGCAGGGCACAGCAAAGAGGCATTACATCTTCACATTTCAAGTCATTTGGCTGTGCACGGCAGAGTTACTTATAAAACTTAGTAAAGAGAAATCTACATTAACTGTTGAGCCATCCATAGGACTGCATTTGGTAGGGAGAGAGGGCATATGTGCCCATCTGTTCCGGATCTAGCTACCTTCCCAACCTTCCCTCTCTTGTCATTTTTAGAATGTAAACATTCTGAATGTAGGGAGGAACTGGGTTCTGTGGTATGTTCTGAACAGTTTCCAGCACTTTGAGCACTTAGAACATTTTTAAGGAATAACAACATTTTGCATTGGACTGAAGGGAATAGAACTTCCCCTTCATTTGCTAAAATGAGAATATCTTTTATTCACCAAAAGCTGTTCTTTGGCTGACCAATTTAGCAAAAGAATAAAGAACTCCTTTTCTCATGCTTAGAAGGGACCTGTTCTTAAACAATGAAATGGTAATTCAAGGAGACATGTAGCAGCAGAGAGCCAGTTTGTAAAAGTACTTTTCTGGACAAGAAAGATAGTTTCAAAATGTAGAAACTCAATTGGACCCAGCCTGATTTTGCTTTGGGAGGCCCACAGTGCCTAATGCAGATACAGAAAAAAAAAAAAAAAAAGAGTCAAACTTTATCACTACAAAGAAAATAAAAAAAAAAAAAAAAAAAAAAAAAAAAAGTGTGCCAGATTAGGGCAGCCATTTAGAAAAAGAACAAAAACTTTTTGATTCCACATGCCTAAGTTTAAAAAAGGGAAAAGGGACTGGTGTCGATCTTTTAGAATCTTTAAGAAGTAAGAGAAGCCCTCTTTAAAAGAAAATCAAAGCCTTTAAAATTCTAAAAAAAAAATTTTTTTAATTTTGATTTTAAAAGAAAATCAAAGCTTTTAAAATCCTAAAAATTCCTCTGGAATTTTTTTCTATAGATATCATCATTCAAGTGTGGAACAAACATAAGAATAAAGTGACTTATCATGCATTGAAATAGTGAAAACCTGGAAACAATACAAATATTCATCAACAGAAGACCCGTTGTCATAAGCACATCAAAACACGAAATATTATGTAGCTATAAAAAAGGATGAGAAGTTTCTCTACATATCTGAGTAGTATATTGTTAAGTTCAAAAAAATACAAAAGAGTATATATATAATAATGACAGTTTCATAGTAAAGAAAAATATCTATACAGCAAGTATATGAATGAAAAAGTCTGTAAGGGCACATTTTAAAACCTCATGGTGGCTACCTGGTGGGATTGGGAACTGAGCAGGTACAAGATAAGAACTGGAGGACTGATTTTCATGGTGTAGTGTTTCATAGTTTTTCATTTTGAATCATGTGACTTTTCAAAAAATGTTCTTAATTAAATCCTGTTTAAGCCTTTATCAAGATTTAAGATCAATTAAACAGGTCAAGTGTCCTCTTTTGGATGATTTTTTTAAATGCCTTCTTCCATTTATTGCGAAAGGAAAGCAATCCTGCCTGCCTTCATGGACTCAAAAAAAAAAAAAAAAATAGAGCAGGTAAAAAGGAGGTAAGTGCACAATATACAGTTTTTCCCTAGACAGCTGAAAACCTGAATATATAAATATTTGAAATGGTGTGTTGCTAATATAAAATGAAAGATGTAACCTCAGGGGTAGAACTGAATTCACAAGGGAATGACTACAATTTAGAGGAAGAAAAATACATACAGTCAGACTAATGCTAAAACCCCAATTGTGTCCACAGAGACTGTAAACAAGAAGTCTAGGTGAGTGACAAACATCATAAGATCTTCAACAATAAATAATAGTTTCTATGCTCCATTTCATTTATGTCAATAACAGTTATGTTTATGGAATGTGTAGATGGCCTCACCCAAAGGCCCTATTACCATAGAGAATAAAAGTGTGGCATAAAGGGCAAGTCTGCCCATTGCCCCTGGTTAAAATAAATGGTTGAGAATACAATCCAGTCCAAGAATGAATGCCTAAAGGCCTCTGTTTAAAGTTGTAACCTAATCCTAAAACCTTTTGTCGCATCTTTATTTTTCTATCATTTCTCAATTGTTTTGAAAATAAGCACCTATAGTAGTTGGGGAAATAAAAGCTATGTTACGTTCTCTGTCAAGACAACATGGATCCTTCTTCTTCAGTGATAACCCAACACAAAACTAAACAAAAAAATCAAGTACTATTGTTGCCTTCATTTTATCCCTCTTGCTAAAAAAGAAAAAAAATAGATAAAATGGCCACTGCTTTTTAATGTTGACTAAATGAAAAATAAGCCAATATTACACACGAAAAACAATGAACATAAATGATAAGCTCCCATTATTATATTTGCTATTTAATATGTAGATGTTAATTATAAAAGTAAATCAATGTAATGTAGACATATTGTCTTATAGTGATAAATAATTCCACAGTGTGATTCACATAAAAATCCTTCATTTGAAAATGAAGCCACTTTTTCAAATTAGGGAAAATACACTTGGGAAGATTGGAGTCTCTCCAAATAACTGGCAGGAGCATAAACATGACTTAATAATCTGAGTGTCATTTCAACCACGCATTTGTGAGGTATCAGATGCATGAAAAACTCTGGTGAAAAACAAGCCAGAAGCATACCGCAACAAATTATTATTATTATATGATTCATTTCTATACATGATTTTTAGTGTTAAGTCAGTGATCCTTCCTAAAATCCAGACTATAGTGTATCATAGATATTATTTCATTTGTCTAACACATTTAGTTTCATAACCAGATGGCTATCAGTAGTTGCAACTTTAAAACATTATAAAAGAGCCTGTTTAACAATTTGAGTGTGCCAAATAGTGACTTCCCCTGCAAAAGAAAAAAAAACCCAAATGCAAAAGTAAAAGTGCAATCACTCATCTTGATATTTTGCCTGTCACTAAACATCTGAAAGTAGAAATAGAAACTTAAGAAATAGAGGGCTCTAGAAGGCTTTTAGTAATAGAGAGAATTTCTTCTACAACACTTGACAGATGATCATTCAATCTGGATTATCGGTGACTGCCCTTAGTCAGTGATAAGGGGTTACAGTAATAGTCATTCCTTGTTGAATGGATCTAATTGTTATCAAACTTTTCCTTGTTTTCAACAGTTAGCAGCTCCCATGCTGTCTACCAAATATTCTGAAGCCAAAAAAAAGAAAAATCTATTTCTCCAACATGGTAGGCTTTCACTGCTTCCATGTACCCAGGTTTTTTTGGTTCCAAACCAAATTTTTTTTAATTGTTTTCTTATAACATACTTTCCAGACCCTATACCTTCCCAGTTTCTCTTTGATATTCTTATATGTTAATGTCCCTATTAGACTGTATAAGTGTGGATAACACCATGCTTCAACTAACACAGCCTAAAATTGCACACCTTACCAGTTACAACACATTTTTTCAAATCTCATAGTGGATTTAGTATTAACAGTAATGCCAAAGTCTTTTCAGTATTATACTTTTTGACATTTTATATTACTTTAATAATCATAGGACTTTACATTAATATCTGAACATTTTCACTGATGTTTTTCGTACCTCTTTCCAAAGAGTTTTAATTTTCTATCAGAATTGAGGCATACTCACTATACATAAAGTTTATATTATCGTTAATTTTTATAACCTTGGAGCCTATTTCCAAAACAATAAAAAAGAAGGTTTGAGTAACCAGATTTATGAAATTTCATTAGAGAATGTCTCAAAAACTGACATAGGTGCATTAATCAACCAATTTTCTCTGCATTTTGTTGTACAGTCATATGCAATCCCAGTTGTGTTATCACCAATTTCACATTTTATTACCTGTTCAAAAAGTACGTGAAGAGGGGTTGTCAAATAATCAAATCACTCTATACCATGGAATAATGCCGACCCACCAACTTAGCAATTCATAAAGGAAATGGAAATGGCATTAGTTAGTAAGGACTTTTTGCTGGTGAATACATGCTGCCACCCAGAGATTACATTCCATATTTCAGTGCACTTTGTCCCAGTTTATTTCTTCATCCAAGAAAAAGGAAAACAATTAATTTTCCACAGGTATGGCCTTGGAATTTGAAATTTAGCTGTTATGAAATATAAAATTTTTAAAAGCTTAAACATCAATGAAATTTCTAAGAATAGTCAAAGCAAGAAACAGAAATCTAGCATGGTTACTTAGTCCCAGTGAAATCTGGATGTATTCTTAGTGACATGAGGTATATCCCTGATATAGTAAACCATAAGATATTCTGGAGAAGACAAGCTTCATTTAAACACGTACCTTATTAATATTATCCAAAGTTGCATGTGTATTTGTTTTTAAATGCCTCCTCTTTACGTCAATATTTGCTAACTGCTTGGCAAATAGGAATAGTCTGGTAGGAAAGTATTCTTCCTTAGTTATGATACTATTTACAGTGAGCAAATAAATGAAAAAATGAGTAAGTAAAAGATGAGAGAAGGGAAAGAGGAGGGAGAAATTTGTCTATTAAAAAAAATTGGTCTTGTACTCTCTCTGTTGGGTGTAAATGCTTTTCTTAATGGCTTCCAGTGGGAAAGGAAATTAAGTAAAGGCAAGTGCACAAAGGTATCAGGAAAGAGGAAAGAGGTACATGAGTGATGTGGAGCACCGCTACCCATGTTTTTACATAAGTTCTGGAATAGACTTGACTAGCTTTTTCCAAATAGATTTTTAATTTTCAAATGAGAGATACAAACTCTTCAAAATCTAGTCCGTGGGCTAACACAGGAATGTAAAAAGGCAGTTAGGAGACACTGGTTGGCCAGGCGCAGTGGCTCATGCCTGTAATCCCAGCATTTTGAGAGGCCAAGGTAGGAGTATTGCTTGAGTCCAAGAGTTCAAGACGAGCCTGGGCAATATAGTGAAACATTGTCCCTACAAAAAATACAAAAATTAGCATGGTGGCACATGCCTGTAGTCCCAGCTACTCAGAATGCTGAGGTGGGAGTCACTTGAGCTCAGGAGGCAGAGGTCACAGTGAGCTGAGACCACGCCACTGCACTCCAGCCTGGGCAATAGAGCAAGACACTGCCTCAAAAGAAAAGACAGTGGACAGTGCTCTACTTGTAACATTTTAAAGGCTTAAATTATAAAAATTATTTCAAGTATTCAATTATTTTAAAAATATTATCTTAATAAAAATGATTTTAACATAAAAGACTTAAAACATAAAACACATTTTTAAAAACTTGAGATTAATCAATTTCTAAATAAAAACAAATTGAGCTAATGTAACCATATAAGAAATCAATTATGATACAAGTAGACAATTTACAGATTAATGGGTCTACAGCGCTTACCATGACATTGCGGAGGTGAAGATAACAAAGCAAGTCTTTTGTCATTAAGATTTCTTCAATTTCAGGTTATAGGATAATCCAAAAAGGCTTGTTAAATAGTCTCAATTTTTCAGAAGTAGTTTATAAGATTTCTCATCATGTACATTCCTTTTTTGAATCTTTGCCCTGAACATTAAGAAAGTCATTCGATTGTTTTTAACTTGCACTGTTCTGCCAGAAACAAATGTGAATGACAATATTACTTGCTTTTCCTTCCTCTTATTAAAGATTGCAAGCATTAAAAAATTTTTGATTCCTGTTTTTGTTTTGAGTCACTTTTGGCAAAGTTGGTAAGATGTTGATTGTGTAAAGGGGAAGGGTTTTCTTCATCTTGACTTAACTCTACCCGCTATCTAAGCGTGACATTTTCTTGGTCCTGGGATGGCCAGGAGGAGAAACGGCATATTGGTACCTTGAGCTACATGGGTTCTAATTTCTTTGGATATTTGAAACAGAAAAATCTGTAAATCTGTCATTTCAAAACTGTAAACAACAACTTTATGCCCTTCAAGATGTGAAAATCATACATCACTTCTTTCTTTGTCCTTGGAAAAAAATAATAAAATGAGTCATTTTGTTATAAAAGTATTAAGTAGTAATATTTGAGAACCTATGGCGCCAAAGAGCTAAAATGCTCACTAAAATCATGTACAAGGCTGTGTTCAACCCCCGCAGACTCTCTCCTTTTAAGAAATATCCTTTTTTAGCTCTGCATTTTCATGGTAGCATACTTGCTGACTGTTGATTTCCTTATGTCTGAGGATGTGTGATAAGTCTAATTATTATTGCTCATGTAATACTAGGAACTAAGACTTAGAACTACAGAAAAGATATGTGATATTATACTGGTTTCAAAGATATAAAAGCAAACTGGAGTCAGACGCCGTGGGAATGCAGGCTTACATCTATATTTTTAGAAAACTCCATGCATGCTTCCGAAGCAGAGCCAGGTTTGAAAAGCCTTTTACTACAGCGTATTGTAGGAAACTCCCTCATGGTATAATTTAAGATTCAATAAACCAGACTTTGAAAGTGATCTGATGTTGGGCTATTATGTTCTGAAGTGATTATTTGGGGCAAGGACACACCAGTAATGTTCTAAGACTGGAGTTTCCCTAGAAAGAAGTGGAAGTGGGAAGGCACAGGGACGAAAGAGGCTGGCTGAGACAGCACATATGACTGGAATGGTGAAATTTTCTCTGCTTACAATGGGCCTTGTACTTCAAGCACAGGACCTTGGTGCATCAAGACATACTAAAAGGTGCTCCGGGCTGTGGGAGAAGCTGAACTACACTTATGGCAGCAGGCCAGGGCCATTCTCGTTATGCCCGAGAATGATGAGTGCACAACAGAAAAGTGGAAAGGGAAAGTGGATAGGGCACTGACAGCTTCACCTACACTCAGGAAGTAGGTTAAATGTGCATGAAGTGTGCACAAAGTTATCGAGTCATCCTTCTATTTCTCATTTTTGCGTGTCAGAGTTCACTAAATTTAGTTCTGAACCTGCAGTGCAAAGAGCATTCCATCTAAGACACTACAAGATCCACCTGTTCAAAGCATAATTTCCCCCCAGCCAAAACAAATGAAGCAAATCTGGCACCTCTTGGCACTCAACACTTTCTCCATTAGCAGCTCAAGATGAAACCCAAATGTTGGCATGTGCTCTAGGCCCTAGTGGAGGCAACGATGTTGAAACAACAATTGCTGCTGCTGTTTTCAGATTCATCTGGACAATGGAGATGCCTTTGCCGCCTTGCATTCGATGATAAGGCTACATTTCAGAAGTGGACAAGTATAGCATCATAATATCTGTCTATGGGCATTAAAAACTACACATTACAAAATAATAAGTACAGGATTCACAAAACTTAGTTTATGTGCCATATAATGACAAATCTCATGACTGAATATGCTGACACAGCGAACTTTCACAGCTACGTAAATTAGTTCAACCATTGTGGAAGAGAGTGTGGCAATTCCTCAGGGACCCAGAAATAGAAATACCATTACTGGGTATATATCCAAAGGATTATAAATTGTTCTACTATAAGGACACATGCACACGAATGTTCATTGCAGCACAGTTTGTAATAGCAAAGACCTGGAGCCAATCCAAATGCCCATAGATGATAGACTGGACAGGGAAAATGTGGCACATATATACCATGGAATATTATGCAGCCATCAAAAACGATGAGTTCATGTCCTTTGTAGGGACATGGATGAACCTGGAAGCCATCATTCTCAGCAAACTGACACAGGAGCAGAAAATCAAACACCGCATGTTCTCACTCATAGGCGGGTGTTGAACAATGAGAACACATGGACACAGGCAGGGGAGCATTACACACTGGGGTCTGTTGGAGGGAAATAGGGGAGGGACAGCAGGGGGTGGGGAGTTGGAGGGGGGATGGCATGGGGAGAAATGCCAGATATAGGTGAGGGGGAGGAAGGCAGCAAATCACACTGCCATGTGCATACCTATGCAACAATCTTGCATGTTCTTCACATGTACCCCAAAACATAAAATGCAATAAAAATAAAAATAAAAATAAATAAATAAAGATTCTAATGATGTGTACAGATTTATCCATAAGATTCCTATTATTGGGTAAGAATAAAAACTTCCCTGTTATTTTATTACAAATTGCATATTTCCTCCATAAAAGTTGTACCATTTTACACTCCCACAGAGTGTAAAAAATTCTCATTGATTTATATACATTATGTATTACCAAATTTGGGGTTTTTGCAAAGCCAATAGATGAAAAATGACACCTTGATGTGATTTTAATTTGCCTTTCACTTGCTATGAGTGAGGTTGAGCATCTTCTCATGTGTATTTGAGACCACATATATTTCTATTTCTAGGTTGTGTCTGTTCATGCCCTTTGCTCATTTTTTGGGAGGGAGTCACCGGGCTTTTTCTTCTCAATTTTTATGATTTGTACACTCCTTGTATTAAGGTTCTGCAGAGCAACCAAATCCCCCATATATATATGTATGTATGTGTGTGTGTATATATAATGTATGGAATATCTATATCATGTATATGAGGAATATCTATATCTTTATCTATCCTACATATATATATTCCCTATATTGAGTAATTCCCATATGTATAAATTTCCCATACACATGTTAGATAGATAATTTATATATATAGGATATATAGATCAATAAAGATATAGACATAATATTAAAATTATTATGAGAATTGGCTCATGAGATTATGGAAGCCAGGAAGGCCCACAATCTGCTATGGGCAAGCTGGATTACAAGGAAGTCCAGTTGCTTAATTCAGCCTGAGAACTGGGGAAGCCATGGAAGTCCCAGTGGAAGGCTGAAGGCCTGAGAACTTGGAGAGTCACTTGTATAAGTCCTGGAGTCTGAAGTCTAGAGAACCAGGACCTTTGATGTCCCAGGGCAGAAGGTGGATATCGCAGCTCAAGAAAAGAGCACACTCCCTCCTTCTGCCCTTTTTTTTTCTATTCAGGCCCTCAGTGGATTGGATGATGTCCACACACACTGGTGAGGGCAGATCTTCTGTGATCAGTCTACCAATTTGAATACTAATCTCTTTTGGAAACATCATAACATATACACCCAGAAATAATGTTTTATCAGCTATCTGGGCATCCCTAAGCCCAGTCAAGTTGACACATAAAATTAACCATCACAGGCCCAGTACAGTGGCTTGCACCTATAATCTAAGCAAGTTGGGAGGCTAAGTCAAGAGGATCACTTGAGCCCAGGAGTTCAGGGCTGCAGTGGACTATGATTATATCACTTAACTCCAGCCTGGGCAACAGAAAAGAGTCTGTCTCTAAAGAAAAAAACAAAAAAAAATTATTATTATACTGCCCCTAAATTGACTTATAAATTTCATGCAATTTGAATAAAAATGCCAACAGAGTTTTTATTTTTATTTTTTTCTGAAACAAGACAAAAAGTGATGGGGTTTTTGGACATTGCTTGCTTGTTTATTTTTCTTTAGTAATTAGAAACAACTTGGATTTACTTTACATATACAGAAAAATGTATAAGCTGTTTTTATTTCTTAAGTTTCACCTAAGTACCGTATTTTTTTTCTATTGTGAAAAGGGTTCTGTCTTCAGTTATATCTTCCAACTTACTGATTTTGTGTCTATTATGTATTTATTTGTGTATGTTAATTTCAAATTCTGTGATCTTTCTGAGCTTAGTCTGTAATAGTTTTTAATAGATGATCTTGGAATTTTTAAAGTTATTTATTCATAGGTTGCCTTTTCATTTTTTATTTTCATAATTTTAATTTTTTTCTCTTACCTAATTGTGCTATCTAACATTGCCAGTATAATTTTAAATAGTAGTGCTGAAAATGAATGTTACTGTTTTATTCTTGACTTGACTCAGAATTCCTTTAGAACTTATTTATTTTGTAGTATGTTGTTTTGGAGAGAATCAGACACAAATATGCTCATATCTGTGTACATGTATAAATATATATGTGCTATGTATATATTTCTACACACACACATATATATAGTTAATCCATCAGTTTTCATCTATAATTCTAATAAATTAAAACTAGAGACCGCCAAGACCACATCAGCCCCATGAGCACAGAGCCTCTCCCTCTCTCCATCCACATCCGCCACCAGCTCACCTGGATGATGATATCGCCACACTCATTGTCAACAGTGACTCAGGTATGTGCAAGGCCGGCTTCACCACGACGATGCTCCCTGGGCCATCTTCCCTCCATCATGGGGTGCCCCAGGCACTAGGGTGTGATGGTGGGCATGGATCACAAGGACTCCTATGTGGGCAATGAGGGCCAGAGCAAGAGAGGCATCCTGACCCCGAAATACCCCATCAAACATGGCATTGTCGCCAACTGGGATGACATGGAGAAGATCTGACACCACACTGCATGTGGCTCCTGAGGAGCACGCCGTGCTGCTGACTGAGGCCCCCGTGAACCCCAAGGCCAACCGCAAGAAGACCCAGATTATGTCTGAGACCTTCAACACCGTGTATGTGGCCATGTATGTGGCCATCCAGGCTGTGCTGTCCCTGTACATCTCTGGCCATACCACTGGCATCATGATGGACACCAGTGATGGGGTCACCCACACTGTGCCCATGTATGAGGGGTATTTCCTCCCCCATGCCATCCTGTGTCTGGATCTGGCTGGCCGGGACCTGACTGACTACTTCATGAACATCCTCACCAAGCGTGGCTACAGCTTCATCGCCACGGCTGAGCGGGGAATCCTGCGTGACATCAAGAAGAAGCTGTGCTATATCACACTGGACTTTGAGCAGGAGATAGCCACAGCGGCCTCCAGCTCCTCCCTGGAGAAGAGCTATGAACTGCCCAATGGCCAGATCATTACCATTGTCAACTAGCGGTTCTGCTGCCCTGAGGTGCTCTTCCAGCCTTCCTTTCTGGGCATGGAATCTTGTGGCATTCACGAAATTACCTTCAACTCCATCATGAAGTATGATGTGGACATCTGCAAAGACCCATACGCCAACACAGTGCTGTCTGGTGGTACCACCATGTACCCGGGCATCGCCGACGGATGCAGAAGGAGATCACTGCACTGGTGCCCAGCACAATGAAGATCAAGATCATTGCTCTTCCTGGCCTTGCTGTCTACCTTCCAGCAGATGTGGATCAGCAAGCAGGAGCACCGTGAGTCTGGCCCCTCTATTGTCCATTGCAAATGCTTCTAGGCAACTGTGACTTAGTTGTGTTACACCCTTTCTTGACAAAACCTAACTTGCACAGAAAACAAAGATGAGATTGGCATGGCTTTATTTGTTTTTTAGTTTTGGTTTGGTTTCTTTGGTTTCTTTTCTTTTCTTTTTGGCTTGACTCAGGATTTTCAAACTGGAATGGAGAAGATGACAGCAGTCAGTTGGAATGAGCATCCCCCAAAGTTCTACAATGTGGCTGAGGACTCTGATTGTACATTGTTCTTTTTTTTAATAGTCATTCCAAATAGGGTGAGATGCATTGTTACAGGAAGTTCCTTGCCCTCCCAAAAGCCTCCCCACTTCTCTCTAAGCAGAATGGCCTAGTCCTCTCCCGAGTCCACACAGGGGAGGTAATAGCATTGCCTTTGTGGAAATGATGCAATGCAGAATTTTTTAAATCTTCACCTTAATACTTTTTTATTTTATTTTGAAAGATTTTAGCTTCTGTGGCAATCTCTTTTTTGTCCCCCAACTTGAGATGTATGAAGGTTTTTGGTCTCCCTGGGAGTGGGTGGAGGCAGCCAGGGCTTACTGACTTGGACCAGTTGAATAAAAGTGACACCAAAAAACAAACAGACAAACAAAAATCTGGAGATTGAATTATTTCAAATGTCTTTCAGCATCTATAGACATAATCATATGATTTTTATCCTTAAATCTATTAACTTACTAATATAAAACAATCCTTACTTTTCCGGAATAAACCCCTATTTGGTTATGATGTGTTTTTTAATGTATTGTATTATATTATTTGCTTATATTTTATTTAATATAATTGCAGCAATATTTAGAAGTGAGATCAATCTGTAGATTTTTTTTTCTCACGGAGCTTTAATAGTTTTGGTATCAGTGTTATACTCGCTTCATAAAATAAATCTGTACCTTCTCCTGTGTATTCTTTATGAAACTGGAACAGCTTAAAAAGCACTAAGAATACCTGCCTTTTAATTATTTTATAGAAATATTATTTAGAAAACATGTGGCCATGGTGATGTTTTAAAGGATGGCAATTCGATCCATTTTTCTATTTATTCTAACCTCTCCTTCTTCCTACCCCTCATGTTCTCCGTAATTAATTTTAGTCAATAATTATTTTCAGTGTTTATTTTTGGAATCTTACACATGCTTACACTTATGCTACTGGATTTGTTACCTTAAAATAATATTATTTTACTTTTACTTATGAGACAACTATTAAGTTCATTGTACTTTCTTTTTT
>NW_016107331.1:10886142-10920385 GCF_001604975.1 Cebus imitator
ATTTCAGCTGACTGCAACCTCCGCCTCCCAGATTCAAGAGATCCTCCTGACTTAGCCTCCCGAGTAACTGGGATTACAGGCACACACCACCACACCTGACTAATTTTGTATTTTTAGTAGAGACAGGGCTTCTTCATGTTAGTCAGGCTGGTCTGGAACTCCTGACCTCAGGTGATCCGCCCACCTCGGCCTCCCAAAGTGCTGGGATTACATGCATGAGCCACCATGCCCGACTTTCTTTTCCTTTGAGATGGAGTCACTCTGTCGCCCAGGCTGGAGTGCAATCAATGACAATGGCCTGTTCTCGGCTCACTGAATGCAACCTCCTTCTCCTGGGTTCAAGTAATTCTCCTGCCTCAGCCTCCTGAGTAGTTGGGAGGTGCCCACCACCACACCCAGCTAATTTTTGTATTTTTAGTAGAGATGGGGTTTCGCCATGTTGGTCAGGCTGGTCTTGAACTCCTGACCTCAGGTGATCCACCCACCTTGGCCTCCCAAAGTGCTGGGATTACAGGCGTGAGCCGCTGCACCCCACCAAGTTCATTCTACTTTCTACCATCTCTCCTTTTCCTTTCATTTTTTTCTCAGGTCCTCAATTTTTATACTGCCACAGCATATAGCAATTATACAAAATCATGTCACTCATCCTTTCATACCTTTGTCTTCTTATTGATATTATATTTAAGTCTATGTATTGCTTATTATTTGTTCTTTTGCCATTGCTTTCCTTAATCACCTTTTTTTTTTACTGGAAAAAGTGGATCTTCAAGATCTTCCATGTTGTACATAGATTATCTGAAACGTGTACACATAAAGGAGTGTTTGGCTAGGTATCTAATGCTTGGGTCAGACTTTTTTTCTTGAGTACAGGGCTCTACAATGTTCTGTAAGTGTTAAAAGCTGCTTTTGAAAAGTATGATGCAGCTTGATTTTTGTTGCTCATGACCTGGATTTCTTGCGGAGTTATCCAGAGAATTGTGTTTTTATTCCTTAAAGTCCAAAACTTTTATTTGTTTATTTCTTTATATCTTAATATTGATTCTGGATTGGTTTTCTTAGGTATATGATATTCCTTTTCAAGAGATTCAAGTCATATGTGATTTTAGGGATGTTCCCTTGAATCATAATTTAAAATATTTGTTCTATTACTTTATTTTGTTCTTCTTCCTCAAGAACTTAAGTTATGTGTTTGTGGATCTCCTTTGTTTCTGTCTTAATCTTTCTCTCTAGTCTCTTATTTCTTTATTTTTCACTTTTTCCCATTTTCTTTCTCATAGCATTATTGTGCTTTTAAATCTGGTGTCACTTGTGCTTTTTGCAATTTAATCTACATTTCTGAAATAATTTTATCTTTTTCTTTCATTTCTTTTCTGAATTCTGTCAATTCTCAGTTTCATGTTCCTACTGTCTGGCCATCTTTTCTCTGAGTTCCTTTATTTCTATTCCATGATTTTTATAACTGTGACTATATATATATAGCTTTTCTTTGTAATATAAAAATGTTTGTGATTTTCTTCTAATCTTGGCAGTCTTTTTCTGGGGAGATTTCTTCTATAGCTGAGCTCTGATTTTCTTGTCTTTTTATGACATCTTCATTTGAATGCAGGATTTTTGCTTTTTTGTTCATAGTTGAATGAGTTTTTCCTGGCTCACCTATTATCGAAAGAACCTGGTAAATGGGAGAAGAGAGGCAAAGGTTGTGTTTTAGTTCACCTGTGCCGTTATTATAGCATACTTAAAACTTGAAAATTTATAAAGAATAGAAGTTCATTTCTCACAATTTTGGCACTTGCAGGTCCACAATCAAAGTGCTGGAAGGTTTGGTTGTCTGATAAGGGCTACTTTCTGCTTCCAGAATGGTGCCTCAATGCCGCATCCTCCAAAGAGAAGGAAGTATGTGTCTTCACATGGCAGAAAACAGAGGTTAAAAGGGGCAAATTCTCTCCATCAAGCTCTTTTTAAAGGGTACCTAATCTAATTCATGAGGATGAAACCCTCATTATTCAATCACCTCACAAAGGCCACATTTCCCATTCTGTTGCGTTGGGGATTAAGTTTCACACAAATTTTCAAGAGGACAAAAATAGTCAAACCATAACAGGTTGCTCTCACTGTTTCTTAGCTCAAGATATCCACCTTCTGACATGACTGTGTTGAGCTGTTTTTACTCAAACATTTCTGACACCAAATGTATGGGGTTTTTTCCTCACAGCAAACAATTCTCCTACTCTCTGGACAACAACTAGGTGTCCTACAATTCAATTCAATTCAATTGTGACACTACTCTGAGTTAGCACAGAACCCACAGGTGAAGGGCTCAGTCCAATAAGACTACCCCCACTTCAGATGCCTTTCACAAGTTCTGGGTTGCCACCTGTATGTATGACCAAACGACTATAAATTCACGGTACCCATGACCCCTTCCTCGGGTTCAATAATTTGCTAGAACTTAGAAAAACATTCACAGAACTTAGAAAAAACACTTTACAAGTTTAATATAAAGGATAAAGCTCAGAAATAGCCAGTTGGAAGGGATGCATAGAACAAGGTATGCATGAGTTGGGGAGTCCACAGACTTTCCTTGTTCTCACCATCATCCCAGCACCTCAGTGTGTTTGCTAACCCAGAAGCTCTCCAAACCCTGTCACTGGGGAAGGGGAGCGGTTACAGTAATTTCACTGTGTAGCCATATTGATCAAATTATTGGCCATTTAATACTTAGCTTAGCCTCCATCTTCTCTCTCCTCCCCAGAGGTCAGGAGTTGGGGCTGAAAGTCCTGACTTTCTAATCATGCCTTGGTCTTTCTGGTGACTAGCCCCATAATGATATCTAGGGGTCCCCAGCCACCAATCATCTCATTATCAAACAAAGACATTCTTATTGCTTTGGAGATTACAAAGGTTTTAGGAGCTAGGTGGTAGAAACTGGGACAAAAATGAAATATATATCTCCTATTATATCACTCTGTAGCCAGTAGTTTCTTTAATATCATCTCCTGCTGCCAACCTATTCTCCGCTCTGTGTACAATCGTTCACATTGCTTCATGGAACACTAATGCCCTTCCCTCCTTGTTCTTGGTTCTACCCACAGCAGTTCTCACAGAGGGCCCCTTCCTTTGGTGGGATGAATATTTGCTGACATTGTTTGTGCTCTACTTCTGCTAGAAAATCTCACTCCAGTTCTTTCCTTCAACACCTGCCGTTCTGCAGCACTGTTTGTCAGCCCATGCTATTCTTCTGATTTCAAATGCTCTTCCCCTAACTTATATTTTATTCAGTTTGTGGATTTTTCTGGGCATTTTAGTTTTATTGAAGGCTGCGGAGAGTTGTATTATTGTTGTCTCTATTGCAATCCAGCATTCCTCCAGTTCTAATTCCAAGTTATTATTTCTGTTTTTTTACTTTATATTATCCAGGAGACTTCAGAATAGTTTGATAAAACTAATAGCTAGATTTCTGGAAGGTTGTAGAAAACTAAGGGAAGCATCTATGTCTATGCATGGGATCAAAAGAAGGTATGGAAGAGCCCTGAGCAGGCTGAGGGAGGTCAGCCATCTGAAACCAGAAAAAGCATTCAGAGTGGAGGGAGAGTAGACTCATAAAGTTTATCTGCAGCCTGGAAACAGACAGCTGAAAACAATACAAGATGTGTTATTTATAAAACTAGTAGGCTCACTCAGACACTCACATGAGTTCTTGTGGAAGAGAATAATAGCAGCCACATCAGCTAACACAGAGCACCTCTATGTGCCAGGCACTGTTCTAAGTGCTTTACATACATCAACCCATTTGTCTCTCACAGCAACACTATAAGATAGTTACAGTTCTTATCCCTATTTTACAGATAAGGAAACTGATGCACAGAGCATACAAGTAATTTGCTAAAGGTAAACAGCAAGTGAACAATAGAGCTGGAATTCAAATTTAAACAATCTGCTCCAGATTCCATGCTCTTAACTGGTTATTTGTATTCATCAAACTTTAGTCTCTTGGAATGCATGTCGTTTAGTCTCTTGGAATGCATGCTCAAAGCCACCATAATTTGAGCAGCAATGTTAATGCGACTGCATATGTGCTATAAGCCAATAGGTCAGGCAAATTCTACTTTGCACATATATATGAAGAATAAGGTCAAGTGCAGTGGCTCACACCTGTAATCCCAGCACTTTGGGAGGCCAATGTGGGTGGATCATGAGGTCAGGAGTTTGAGACCAGCCTGACCAACATGATGAAACCCTGTGTCTACTAAAAATACAAAAGAAAAAATAAATTAGCCGGGAGTGGTGGAGTGCACCTGTAATCCCAGCTACTCAGGAGGCTGAGGCAGGGGAATCACTTTAACGCAGGAGGCTGAGGTTGTAGTGAGCTGAGATTGTGTGCAATGCACTCCAGCCTGGGCAACAGAGCAAGACTCCGTCTCAAAAAAAAAAAAGAAGAAGTACTATTTTGTTACTTTAGAAATCAATGGGTGAAAAATTCTAATCTGGAAAATAGTTACTTAAGTAAGAAAACAGATGGTTTACTTCAAGATGGCAACAATGGCCGGGAGCGGTGGCTCAAGCCTGTAATCCCAGCACTTTGGGAGGCCGAGGTGGGTGAATCACCAGGTCAAGAGATCGAGACCATCCTGGTCAACATGGTGAAATCCTGTCTCTACTAAAAATACAAAAATTAGCTAGGTGTGGTGGCGTGCGCCTGTAGTCCCAGCTACTCAGTAAGGCTGAGGCAGGAGAATTGCTTGAATCCGGGAGGCGGAGGTTGCAGTGAGCCGAGATTGTGCCACTGTACTCCAGCCTGGCCCCTGGCAACAGAGCGAGACTCTGTCTCAAAAAAAAAAAAAAAAAAAAAAGATGGCAACCATTTCATGTGATCCACATTTTAAATAGAAAACCCAATTATTTTAATTTTAAAATTAAAAATAAAATATCTACAAACTAAAAGTCATACCTGTCCTGCTAAGAAAATGGCAAATTTCATTTGTGTTCTACATAAGGTATAAAATCTTGCTTCCTTGAAAATGGCCCCATCATTTCAAAATGAGAATTTTTTTTAAACAACCACAAGTATGTAACAACTACCACTGAATAATTAGTTTCACAATCACTGGAGATACAGACATTGCACAGAGAGCTTATGTTCCTTTTTCTTAATTTCTAAAAAACCTTTATTTTAGGTTCAAGGATACATGTGCAGGTTTGTTAGGTAAGCAAATTAAGTGTCATGTGGGTTTGGTGTACAGGTCATTTCATCATCCAAGTAATAAGCCTAGTACCTGATAGGTAGTTTTTCAGTCCTCTCCCTCCTCTCACCCTCCACCCTCAAAGGGGCCCAGTGTTTCTTGTTCCCTTCTTTGTGTCCATGTCTTCTCAATGTTTAGCTCCTACCTATAAATGACAATATGCAGTATTTGGTTTTCTGTTCCGGCAAGAGTTTACTTACGAAAATGGTCTCCAGCTCCATCCATGTTGCTGCAAAGAACATTAACTTATTATTTTTTATGGCTGCATAGTAGTCCATGGTGTATTTGTACCACATTTTCCTTACCCAACTACCATTGATGGGTATTTAGGTTGATTCTATGTCTTTACTATTGTGAATAGCACTGTGATTAACATACATTGCGTGTGTCTTTATGGCAGAATAATTTATATTTTATTGGTTATATTCTCAATAATGAGATTGCTGTGTTGAATGGTACTTCCATTTTAAATTATTTGGGGGATCACTGCACTGCTTTCCACACTGGCTGAATTAATTTACATCCCCACCAGGAGTGTATAAACATTTCCTTTTTTACCCAACCTCACTAGCATCTATTATTTTTTTTCTTTTTAGTAATAGCCATTCTGATTGGTGTGAGATGGTATCTCATTGTGGTTTTGATTTGCACTTCTCTAATGATCAGTGATGTTGAGCTTGGGAAATCTCTTCTGGACATTGGCCTAAACAAGTGATTTATGACCGAGTCCTCAAAAGCAAACACAACAAAAACAAAAATAGACAAATGAGACTCAATTAAACGAAACTTCTGCACAGCAAAAGTTATAATCAACAGAGTAAATGAACATCTTACAAATTGGGGAAAAAAATTTCAAACTATGCATCTTACAAAGGGCTAATATCAAGAATCTATAAGGAACTCAAACAACTCAAAAAGAAAAAATGAAGTTAACACAAATAAAAAGAGGGCAAAGGATGTGAACAGACATTTTCCAAAAGAGAGCATACAAGTGACCAAGAAACATGAAAAAAATGTTCCGCGTCTAATCAGCAGAGAAATGCAAATTAAAACCACAACGAGATACCCATCTTATACCAGTCAGAATGGCTATTATTAAAAAGTCTAGAAACAACTGATGTTGGTGAGGATGTGGAGAAAAGGAAACACTTAGACACTGTTGGTAGGAATGTAAATTAGTACAAACTTTATAGAAAACAACCCGGAAATTTCTCAAAGAATTAAAAATAAAACTCCCATCCAATCCAGCAATCCCATTGCTGAGTATATACCCAAAGGGAAATAAATAATATTATCAAAAAGACACCTTCCCTCATACGTTTATTGCAGCAGTATTCATAATAGCAAAGATACATAATATATATATGAAATTATGTAATATACACAAATATACGCAAAAATATATGCAAACATATATATATATGCATACACACCCCTAAGTATACGTCAATGGAGGGTTAAATAAACAAAATGTGGTATAACATAGAATACTATTCAGCCATAAAAAGAATGAATTCATGTTTTTTTGCAACACAGCAACATGATGGAATTGGAAGCTATTATCCTTAGTGAAACAACGCAGAAACAGAATGTCAAAAACATGTTATCACCTATAAGTGGGACCTAAACAAGGGATACATGCGGACATACAGAGTGGAATAGATATTGGGAACTCCAACAGATGGGAGGGTAGGGATGTGAGGGTTGCAAAACTACCCATTGGGTACAGTATTCACTATTTGGGTGACTGGTGCACTAAAAGGCCAGGCTTCAACACCATGCAATGTATGCATGTAAAAAAGCTGTGCTTGTTCCCTCTATATAAAATAAATAAAATTTAGAAATGTTAATCTCATCTGGAAACACTCTTTCAGAAACATGCAGAAATAATGCTTAATCTGGTTGTTCTGTGACCCACTCAAGTTGACCACAGTAAAGTAACCATCACGAGGGCTGTATAACAATATAAGGTGAGGTAAGATGAGAGGAGCAGCATTCTCCTGGATGCATGTTTTGCAGATGATTGAGCAGCCACTGCCAGATGGTTCTGGGTTGGCTTCCTGGTTCATACCTATTCTTCACCTCACCAATAAGGGTTGTCCCTCTCAATAAGGGTGACAGCACCAATGATATCGAGAGAGTAACAGAAATGAAGTCTGTGTTTTCCTTTTAGATCTAGAGAGTCACTTAAGTTTTGTTCTCAAAGTGCATGATTAGGGAGCTATTCTCCTAGTGCCTTCTTACTAATTTTAATAAATTTCATCTTTATAGAAGCAGGTCACTTGCTGGGGGTAAGGTTTTGTTTTCTTCTTTAAGACAGACGTCAATCCTCCATTTTCAAACTAGATTTTACTTGATAACTTGGTGAATAACTACAAATAGGCCAAATAAGCAGTGATTGAAAGAGACTTCAGAGCTAGCTTGTCTATGATCAAATCCCACCTCTGCCATTTACCAGGTATTTGGCATTGAACAAGTATCTCATATGGACTGAGATACATATGGCATGGACTGAGATACACTACATTTATACTGCATAGTGTGTAAGAGACTTAAAAGTATTAATCACACAAAGTGCTTAGAACAGCTCCTGATGCATAGCAAGTCCCTATATGATTGTTGGCTATTATTACGTTATTCTAATTGACCCCTCACCCAAATGAGGGTGTCTAAGGCTTCACTCTAAGACTGGTTTCTGGTATACTTTTTGTGAGTACTCACCAAAAGAACACTATGCTTCATTTCACTTCCGTGAGTTTTAGGGTATTTAACATAAATTAAGTATCATATCCAGAGAGTGGCACCCTCCTGACAGTCCTCCCACTCCCTGATCCCTCCCCAGAAAGCGACCATGGACTTCAGGTACATATATATTTTTTTATTATTTAGGAATAGCAACCTACAAGACAGGTCAAGCACAGTTCTTACTAGTTATTGTACTATCAAAAGAAAATTGCTCTGCTTATAGGTGGACCTATAAGGGAAGTTGAGGGAAGCGTTGAATTCAGTTTCTTAATCCATATCTTGCTATGATGACATCACCTTATCCTGTGTTCATGTGACAGCTGGTTGACAAAAGGAAACACAATTGCCTCAGTATGGCTAGTCTACAGGCTGCCTGGTGAATGGCCTATGAGATGACTGCATGAAAATTCTCTCAAAGCACAGATGTTGCTGATTATTCAGGCCAACTCAGATATTCTGTTTGGGGACATCTTATTGAAGATGGAAGGTAAGAAATATTTTATTGGAGACAGTCGGCTGAGTGAGCTGAAGTAATGAGTAAGCAGAAGGTACAGGGAAGCAGAAATGCGTAAGTGAAAGGCAAAAGGCACACAGCACAGAATGTGAGATAGTTGGCTTGGTGGTGGCTAGAGCAGAAGCGGAGTTGGTAACTCCACAGAGGCAGAGCAACACAGTCGTCCATCCTTCTGCTGAAGAGGGGATGGGCCAGTTAGCTCCTATATCTGCTTTGAGTTCCTCAATTTTTGGCCTATTCCAGATTTCAGAGCTCCAGCCCATGACTGTTTCTGGGTTTTCTTGAGATTAGGTCAATATGAATACTCAATGTATCTTTATGACTTGAGGTAACTTGAATAAGGCTTTGTTCCTTACCAGCCCAAGAGCTTAAGGATCACTCCAGATGCTACAGTCTTTCCTTTTGTTATAGAAGAAAGAAATAATGAACTTTAAGATCCTTGATGGTAGGAAATAAATTACGTTCATCATTACAGGTTCAAATTGTAAGATCAAATATGTAATTAGACGTGGGTCAGGATGACTGATTCATGGAGAGAAGAAAGGATGGTGAATGGACACTAGCTTTTCAACTGAAACGTCCAGGTGGACACATTGGGGTACATCAGGGAAACAGTGCAACTCATGGAGAACAGAGGAGAGTCAGACAGGACAGCTATTCACCTGGAAGTGGCATGGAGTTAGGGAGTCCTCCCACTGCAGGGAAATGATGCGTGAGTGAGAGTCTTTGGGAGCTTACTGCCTTTGACATTTGCATCTGAGATAAGAAGATCCCCTCTGCAACCCCCTCTGGGGCCTCAGGGTTAACTTGGAGAGCTACTGGGGTCTGAGCAGAGCCGCTGCTCAGTCATATGCAGAGTCCTGGGAGCCTTGAATGCCTGGGCACCCCAACAACAGCAGCTGCAGCTACATCAAAAGGGGAAGCCAGGCTCCTTTGAACTTTCCTATGAAAAGGGCCAAATCCACTGCCTGGCACCTAGCAGGGTAAAACCTACTGGCCTGGGATCCCAGAGAGGCCTCTTCATTTCTGCCTGTGTCCTTGGGCCAGGAGCAGCTCTGCACTTCCCTGGTGTAGGGCTTCCAGAGGGAGAGACAGGCTGTCATTTCTGCTGCTCTGCAGCCCTCACTCCCATTGGTCTCAGGCTCAGGAGGGCGCGCAGTGACTAGGAACTATCGCAGACCCCAAGCACAGTACAGCTGCCTTTGAGAAAAGTGGCCAGACTGTTTTTCACGTGGGTCATCACTTCTGCTACTGCTCTCTGGATAATGGGACCTGATAGAGGAAAAACTCTACCCATTCCCTGCCTGATCTCTTGAGCTCTGCACTTCCCTGGGATGGAGCTCCCAGAGGTGGCAGGCAGGCTATTTTTCCTGCCCTCAGCTCTTACTCCTCTATGCTCGGGAGGTAGCATAGTAGTTGGGGACCAATGCAAACCCTCATCACAGTGCAGGTGCTTTATGAAAAAGTGGCCAGTGTTTTCTATATGAGTCCCCACCTGTGCTACTCTTCACTGGGCACTCCCTTTCCACCTGGGACCTCAACAAAATCACTGTGCCCCCTACTGAACACTTCCATCAATGACTACTCTGAGTTTTTCTGAGGAGGAAATAACAGAGGTATCCCATAACTGCAACTGCAGCTGCAGTAATACTGTTATTACTGCCCTGGGGCTGGAGAAGGAGCAGAAGGCCTTGTCACTATGCTGGAACCTCCAGCAGCCACAGCCATTATATGGAAAGGAGCCCAGTGTCTCTTCCCTGTAAGCCTCCAGCCCTGACTCTCCACCAAGCAGGATCCCCAACTTAGGACTACATAGTAGCCGCCCCAACTCTGGCTAAGCATTCCCACTGCTAGTGGCCCTGTGTTTCCCTGGAGAGAAGCTATTCAAGGCAACCAAAATCCCCTCTTCTCCTGCCATGATGGTGGTTCTACCCCTGTTGCCTATGGATTGGAGGAGAAATAAAGGCCCTGAGGGCTTTACTCTCATTGCTAGCACAAAACAGCCACCATATATAGAGGTGCCCCTTCTCTTCTCCCTGTGCGTCCTTACCTCCCCACTCTTTGCCAAGAGGGACTCACAACTTGAGCCAGCAGGGCAGCCAACCCACCATCTGGCTGAACATCCCCAGCAGCAGTGGCTCTGTGTTTCTCTGAGGTGGTGCTTCCAGAAGCAATTGAAAGCCCCTCTGCCACTGCCACTGCAGTTGGTACTGACCTCAGACTGGGAAAGGAGCAAAGACACTAGTACCTCAGCCACTCTTGCAGTGAGCCACACAGGATATTTATGGTTTCAGGTCTTATGTTTAGGTCTTTACTCCATCTTGAGTTAATTTTTGTATATAGTGAGAGATATGAGTCCAGTTTCATTCTTCTGCATACAACTAGCCAGTTATCTCAGCACCACTTATTGAATAGAGTGTCATTTCCCCAGTGTATATTTTGTTCACTTCATCAAAGATCAGTTGGTTGTAAGTATCTGACTTTAATTACGGGTTCTTTATTCTATTTCATTGATCTGTGTGTCTATTTTGATACCAGCACTATGCTGTTTTGGTTACTATAGCTTTGTAGTATAATTTAAAGTCATGTAACAATTATTCTTTGCTACTTTTGCTAAGTAACAATATGTTTGAAGAACTCAATAGAACATAAGGAAGAGGAAGGAGGCATTTATTCCTTTTATCTGTCTCACTTTTTGAGCTGGTACATCTCATCTCTTCTTCTGCCTTGTGGCTGAGCCTTATGTCATGACCTCCCCTGATGCTCAGGCCTTCAGACTCAGACTCTGAGTTATACCTTCAGCTTCCCTGGATCTTAAGCTTGCAGATGACAGATAATGAGATGATGGGATTTTTCAGCCTCCATAAACATGTGAGTCAATTCCTGTATGTATTAACTTATGTGTGTTTATATGTGTGTATGTATATATATGTATATCTGTATACATATATATGTATATGTATATCCTATTGGTCTCTTTATTCAGAGGAACCCAATATATAGCCTAATGCTGTTCTAAGCATCTACACTTTTATTTGGAGTTTACAGCAGTCTAGCAAGTTAAGTGAAACTTTACCATTCTCATTTCACAGATTAGGAGATGCAGGTTCTAAAAAGTTAAGTGATCTTCCAAGGCCACAAGGAGATTTAAATTGTGAGAAGATATGAGGGCCTAGGGCTTCTGCCCCCAAATATAGTGTTCTATCCACAGCACCCCACCAAGATGGACATGTGAGAGACAACTCAAACACTTGCAAAGAGTAGACAATTCTGTGTACTATTATAGAACTCAATTCTGTCATGCTTCCCAGGTTAGGTCTAAGATTAATAAAAGTCAGACAACCAAGAATATCACCTTAAGTATCTGGAAGCCCTGACTTCTGATGTCTTGTCCAATAAAGAGATTATAATTGATTTGGCTTTCAGTATGTTTGACTTCTGAAGCCATCCAGCTATTAATCCAGTCAATAGTAACTGAATATTAAGAGAAAATGTGTTATGTTTGTTGATTAAACATATGTCTACATTTTCTTGGGGGCAAATAAGAGACTTACATAGATTAAAACTATTAAATTTACATTTACAGGTATATTTCAGTAGATTAAAATCAGTTTCAAAAGATTAAAACCCACACAAGTTATCCACGAGCTTGATATCAAAATATACAGCATATTCTATTCTAATAATTCATTTTAAATTAAGTAGCTCTTAGATATTAAAATATCAACAAAAACATTGTTTAAATTTCCTGAGAAACTCATTACTCATTAGAAAATAATGCACTTATTTTTAGAGTCCAACTAAATTTGACTAAGACTTTATAGACTCAATAATCTACTTCAGAAAATACTATCCCACAACATGATTTTTTTCATATATGATTGATGTTTTCTAAAGTTCTCATTTATTAATTTATTTTTTAGAAAACTATTATTGAATTCCTTCCCTGAGCCATGCTGGACCCTGGGAATAAAACAACTTTAAACAATATTTAGAATCCTGCACCCTCACGGAGATAACATTGCAGAAGGAGGCACGGAGACAGATACTGAAAAAGGTAAGTAGGTAAAGTGTAAAGTATATTAGATTGTGATCAATGCTGAGAGGAAAAGTAAAGTGGTGAAGCCAGCTAGAAGGAGCTATTGTTTAGCTAGGGTGACCAGGGCTCCTCATTTGTCCAAAAAAGTCTCAGGTCCTAGGAATCTTCAGTTCCAGGCAAAACAGGATCTTTGGTCACTCTAAATCTACATTGAGAGGCAAGGGAAGACGTATTATGAAAATATTCTTTCAGTAAAAATAATACTTCCAATAGAGGAAACAGCAAGTGGAAAGACCCTGAGGCAGGAATATGCCTGACTTATTACTTGGGCAAGGTCAAGGAGTAATGTGGGAGGAGCAGTTGTGAGCAAGATATGAGATGAAGAAAGGATGAGGCAGCAAGTTGCTTCAGAGAAATGCTCAATGTCCCCCACAGGAGAAAGGAACGCCATCAGTACTGCTACCTTTATCTGGGAAGAAACTTACTCTGGATTCTGACTGTTCCCAATTCTCACTTCTGATACTTCTGGAGAAGCCAAGGAGCAAAAGGGGGCAAGAATAATAGTTGAGGAAGAAAGGGAAAGAAATGATCCCAGCCACAAGGAAAGGCTCCCTCCTATAAATCCATCTCCCTCTGTAAAGTCTTAGGTTAAATCCTTGGAAGTGCCTGCCTATTTATCCCATCTCTCCATTTTTCTTCTCTGATCCTGCTCAGCTAGGCTCCTTCTGTTTGTTGACAACTCAGGGTTTTAAAGTTAGTACTACCACAAGGCATTCCTGCTAATGGAGGAAGTCCAAATTCTATTTGGCCACGAATACAATTACACCCACAGAAGTGTATTTTTGCTCCTAGCTCCAGTCTTCTTTTTGCCAGGTAGATAATTTATACAGAGCTAGAAAAAGATTGTTTGGGGGCAAATGACACAATACATTTGCCACAGATAGACACAGCCTCCTCTGTGAAACCAAGACAATGAGCAGTTCACTTCTCAACTCCCTTTTCAGCATCCTTTTTAATTTAAATGGAGTTGATAGTTCTTTACCACCTACTAGCACCAGAAGGGTGTCATAAGGACACTTTTAAAACGCTTTCAACTACTCAGATGAAAGATACTTTATGAATATTATGTGATGCTGTCACTGAATCTTCATTCTCACTAGCCCTATTTATGTGTCTTTCTTTTTTATTTTCCACAAACATAATCATGCAGTATACCCATTGTCTGCATACTTGGCAAATTTGCTAACTAGGCATTCGTGTGCTCCTTCAGGTGTTTCATCCATATTTATTGATATTCATCAAATAAGAAGGGATAGTAATGGAGCCTGTTTGCTTTTTTTATTATTATTTTCTGCTGCTTTAGTTGAAGACAAATTAAATTGTCTCTCAGATGTTATCAGCAGCTGTCAAAAAGCATCCCTTACTCAAAGATCTATTTTGTATTCAGAAAGCACAAAATCACATAATGCAGTCACTCCAGCAGCAGCCTCAATAGCTATCTATAGCTCTTTATTGAGGGCCAACTATGTGTCAGTCATCAAATTCTTGACAGTGTCTGGGGGACTTCTAGAAATGGGTAACCACCATGTAATATATATGATCTCAAAGACTCTCAGCAATAACCCCTTCCCTTTATGTACTTTCCAAAACAGATTCCCTCTAAATAAGGTGAGAGGGAAAATCAGTGGTGCCCGAGGCTTTGAGTAGAAACTTCACAAGTAACATGAGCCCTAAACACTCTCATGTGAGGAATGATCTAGGTTGGGAGGGGTACAAGTATGAAATAATAAGCGTAAGAAATGCATTTGATGGAGATTACACGGACTGTCACTGGGTATGTAAGACTTCTGCCTGATAGGAAATAAAGTGCAAAAAAGCAAATACTATATTTCAAGTCTCAATTTTTTTCTTTTTTTTTTTTTTGAGATGGAGTCTCACTATGTTGCCCAGGCTGGAGCACATTGTTGTGATCTCAGCTCACTGCAACCTCTGCCTCCTGAGTTCAAGTGATTCTCCTGCCTCAGTTTCCCAAGTAGCTGGGATTACAGGAATGTGGCACCACGCCCAGCCACTTTTTATATTTTTAGTTAGAGATGGGGGTTTCACCATGTTGGCCAGGCTTGTCTCAAACTCCTGATCCCAAATGATCTACCCACCTCGGCCCACCAAAGGGCTGGGATTAAAGGAGTGAGCCACCTCACCCAGCCAAGTCATTCAATATCTACAAATTTACAGTTACTACCTTGGGAGAGCACCTAATCCATCAAACGTCTATTCTTTAAAAATTGATCACTTTGTGTGTTTAACATAGCAGCGTTTTGGTTGTTATTGTTCAACTCTCATTTTCTCTTTTTTTTTGTATTTATTGTTCTCTTTTTTAAAAAAGATGAAGTGAAATATTTTACTAGAGGAAAACACACACACACACACACACACACACACACACACAGGGAAACAAACCAAAAGTTTGAGTCCCTCAGCCTGGTTGTTCTACTTGAGATTCATATAACCTCTACACATTTTTATTTCTTAATCTGTGAAATGCTTATAATATTACCAGCCCTTCCTCATCACAGGGTTACTCCATTAAATGAAATAATGTATACAAAAGCACTTGGAAAAATATGTCACTATGCAAATATTTGGTAGAAGTTATTCTAGTATTTAAGCTACTAATTTTATTCCCCGTTCTGGTCATCAAAGGTTGCCCTGAAGAAACTTAGAAATAGGAATCTTTTGCATTTGCTTATGCAGCCACTTCCATAGGGGAACGTGTTTATCTTTGTCCAGCCTCTGGCAAGTACATCATTGCACCCTGTGTAGCCAGAGGGAAAGATAGTCTTGAATAAAAAATAAGGGTCAATCATCCAGTTGACATTCACTTCTTCTGGTTCAATCATCTATTTGTCATGACGAGAAGCCACACAACTATACTTGCACTGGAAGTATAAGAGCAAAATACAACGAAATAAATTCAAAAGAAAAACCTGAGCAATTATCACGTTTTTCCCTTGAGGGAATATCCACAGTCTGTGTTTCAAGAATAAGTTATTTTTGTTAAGAATTTTTTTGTCAATGCCCCAGTATGTAACCTTTTTTTTTATTTTTATTTTTATTTTTATTTATTTTTAGAGACTGGGTTTCACCATGTTGGTCAGGCTGGTCTTGAATGTCTGACCTTGTGATCCACCCGTATCGGCCTCCCAAAGTGCTGGGATTACGGGCGTGAGCCACTGCGCCCAGCCAATATGTAAGCTTTTAATGATCTAACCTGCATCTCTATAAATTATATAGCATGTGTCAGAATCAAATGCTCTTAAAATATTATCAAAAGTTGCTAAATATATTTTGCACATTCCTTCCTAACTCTGTGTTATATGATAATTGATACACAGCCCACAAAACATCTAAAAATACTTTTACAGTGAAATAAATGCTTGCAATTTCTTTCTACTCTATAGTAAATGTGGACCACAGAAACCAATGTAGAAATTCGTAAGTGTAATTCAGGAAGTAAAGGGAAGAAAGATAAGATAGCGGTTTCCACAACTCAACATTTACTTCATCTCTCCTTATTTACTAATTCACACATAGTCCAAAGAGTTAGAACCCATTAGAATTAGGTCCTTTGTTCCCCAATGATTTGGAAGGGTTTTTTGGGTTTTGTTTTGTTTTGTTTTGTTTTTTTGAAATCAAGAGATTGCTTTCCATTTGAATTTAACAAATATGAAGAAATGGCAAAAAACATGGCCTCACACTGTTCTTTAACCCTCTCAAAACCATTTTTCTTTCCCTCTTCCCGACAGAGTGATGATTTCCTTAGGTATCTATGCCTTCTCCCCACAATTCCGGGGAGGATATTCTGACTGCTTGCCCTCTCAGTGTTATCTCTCCATTGAGCAAACAAAATGCTGTGTAAGTCTTGAAACTGCTTTTGGTCCAGGGTAGGAAATATCCTAAGTCATACCAATCTGACTGAAAGAAACAATCTGATTCAATACTTGGGGTATGGGATCTCATTCTCTCCTGTTGGATGTGAATATGATCTCACTTATACATGGAAAATTAAAAAGTTAAACTAGTAGAAGTTGAGAATAGAATGAATGGTAGGTATCAGTGGCTGGGAAATGTGGGTGGATAGGGAAAGGGAAGATGTTGATCAAAGGGTACAAAGTTTTAGCTAAAGAGGAGGAATAAGCCTTAGTAATCTATTGCATGGAATGGTGACATACTTAATAATAATGAACTATATATTTCAAAATTGCCTAAGTATTAGATTTTAAATGTTCTCACCACAGACGTTTAATAGATATGTTATCTTGATTTAATCATTCAACAATGTAAGCATATATCAAAACATCATCTTATACATCATAAATATATGTAATTATTATTTGTCAATTAAAAAGAAAATACCATTTTTCCAAAAAGAAAAAAATATGAGAAATAAAAAGAAATCATATAGTCCCAATGGCCCTAATGGTAACCTCAAGGGGAAGCAGGCATAGGATGAAGCTGATGCTGAGTACACAGAGCATAGAGGCAGAAAGGTCCTGGGGCTTTAAAGGCTTAGCACCAGCAATTGTATGAGAAGAAGCCTGCCTTACTCCTGGCAATCATGTGAAGTGACTTTCATACTTGTTTCATCAATTCAGATTGTGTTGTCATTGTACCTGCAGCAAAAATCATCCAAATTTATCAATCTTTACAATTTTTCTTTTATTTTGTGCAGTTTATTAAAGAATAGGCCTGTTAGGTAGATATAAGTAAGCTCATAGAAGTAGCTTTCCTTCATTGTGTTGTACACAAATGATTAGTCCATTGATGTGTCTAAGTTGCTGTTGCTAAGGAGAAGGTCAGCAATGAGAAAGCTTCATGCATCTCAGGGTATCAGTTTTAGCACTTCTTTCATGAAGAAGAGAAAACCCGGACAGTTTAAGAGTGTACCTGCTGCTTCATCCTCCTGGAGGAATCTTCGCACTCTTGCTCTCCAGCTGATCTGGCTGACTCTTATTCACCCTTCATGGTTAAATTTCACTGCCTCTTCTCCTGAGACCCTTTTTGATCTATGCAGATAACTAGACTAGATACCCTTCCTGGGTGTTTCCACAGCACTTTCAATTTATCCCAATCCCAGCTCTTTAGCATATGGTAATTACCTTTCTGTTTGTATTCCCCACTAGCCTGTAAGTCCCCTTAGGGCTGGAATGGTTTCTAAATCACTGTTATATCCATAGTCTTTTAGCATAATACCTGCTCCTCATAGGTTCTCAATAAATATTTACAGAATGAACACAGGCCCAGAATGCTTTCAATAGAGTAAGACAGAATTATAACATAAAATAGCCATTGCTTTTAGAAAATTTAATAGAAAATATTTTGGATAAAGCAAAATTTCCAAAAAAAATACTTTATTTGGGATAAACTTTGAGCATTTGTAATTACACACTTCAAAAAATTTAATAAAGTTCCTATGCAAGAAAAAAAATGCTAGAAAAGATTTTTTTAATTCAGTAAACTATGAAAGAAAAAATAATTGAGGCTTATAGCAGAGAAATTACCCTTTGTCACACTCTGAGTATTATCACCAGTTTATAGTGAGAAATAACTGAAGATCGAGATCAGAAGTCATTCAGTGTCCTTTATAGTTGTTCTAAAATACACTTCAGACATTCTCAACACTTTTGTGGTGTTCATGAATCCCCAGATTTTAGAATCCTTTCAAATAGTTTCATATGGAACAATCCTGCTTGACTAGAATCAAGATTCTGTTGCCCAGAAAATGACCATTTCTGTTATGCATGTGACTTGAGTAATTATCTTTTTACATTTCCATCAGAAGATGCATTATTCTGGAAGCATACCAGTATGGAATCCAATTACTACTTAAATTGAAAGTAGGGACTACTAAAATTATTTCATTACATCATAATTTTTGGTATCAGATAATAAGTACAAAAACTCAAGCATCAGTAGCACTTGGAAATCTCCTCAAAGCATGTTTCTAATATAAGACTTTGTTAAAAATAGAACTTGCTTTATGCCATTAGAAAATGTCAAAATTTTAACAATATAAATTGTAACAGAAGGCTTTCACTTGGCCTAATTAAAGCAAAGAAAGTTTTGTTTTGTTTTTAAAGTAGTATTTTTATTCATGAACACCAGCACCCCAGAGAGGCCATAAAGGGTGTGAGGAGCAAATTTTAAGGGAAATAAAGCAGCCACACTACATCTCCAGCGTATTTGCATTTCGTTTTTATTTGATGCGTATTTTCATGTATTTCTAGTTTTCTGGTCATAACAAGATTTTCCAATTTTACTTCTGTTGAAAGATAACGATTTCAGTTGTATACCTCAAGATGACACCCACAGAAGTTTTTAAAAGCCAGTAAAGTTACCTCTAGAAGGAGTCCCTATGTATAATTTATTAAAAGCAAACAGCCCAACCAGGTTAACCGAATTTCTTTCGCAACTTTACATTCATATCTATGAAGTCTTTTTGGAAATCTCTTGTGATTATGACTCTGCTCCTGGCATAGAGGGTTGAGGAAGTGATAGTTAAAGATTTTCATCTTGATCCTAGCATCTAGGGCCTTAGCTTATGCCAATAGAAAGAAAGAGCAAGAGAGATCTAAGAAGGACAGATGACAGTTAACGATCAAGGGTAGCCAAGCAAAGTCCCAGCCCTCTGATTCTCTCATAACTATCATGAAAAGTCTTGTTTCACCTTTATTGGCCATGTACCCACTGAAATCTGAGCTTCCTTAATTATCGCAGCGTATTCTGTTATGCTGTGGTTGATTGATTGACTGACTGGGCGATTTTTGTTGATTGGAATGGAGAAGTTTCCCTATTCTTTATGCCATTATATGTGCTACCATGCTGCCAGTTTTTTGCGTAACCAGTATTTACTATGAAATTGTAAGTATTTTTCTATGCCACCTTAATGCTTCCTCCCATACAGATTATATTTGCCTTGCAGTCTCTTGCTTTAGCTTTCTATCTCTCCTTTATTCTCCATAAGAGATGCTAGAAGAAAATTGCTAAGAATATTAAATATGAAATGATATACCCTACAGTTTATATGTAACCTCTTTTAGAAGAGAGGTATGGATAGGAAAGAAATCCGAAGCAGCCACTAGATTGTACCTACATAACAGAATAAAAAGAAGGGATTTAAGATTACCAAACTAACCAACTTGAGAAAAAGACTAGATAAGGTTCCATGAATGATGGCATTTGGGGCCTAAATGTCCATGAAACTATATTTCATGGTGTACCACGTACACCAAAAAGTTCATGGAAGGTAAAAAAGTGGACATATTGGAAACCTGACCTTTGAAAGGGAGAAAGGTTAAAGCTGATTACAATGCAGATATTAAATGGGAGGAAAGTAACATTAAGAAGCATGAAATGAAAGTAGATGGTAATTGGGACCAAAAGAGAAGACTTTATCTTAGAAAAGAACATCATCATCATCAAATGTGGAAAGAACAATAAAGGAAAAAATTAAGCAAATTGGAAATGCAGATTATAAGAATAATTGGATGGGATTTGGTACATTTAGATACACACATATATGAAGTGTCTGTTTAACAAACTGAACACAGAACAATGGAGAAGGGGTTCACTTCGGGGCCCCTTTACCCAGTAGAAGTGAGTCTTAGGTTCATACCTCCCTGTGCTTGCTAAGACATTAATGTCAAAGCCTAATATTGATATTAAATAAATCACTAAATCTTTGCTAAATTCTGTAATATGTAACTAGAAATAATTCTCTAAAGATGTGTAATGTGAATACTCATAATAGTATGCTGTGAGTACTACCATAAGCACTTTTTCCTTTTTTGATATTTCAATATCCAGCAGTGTGTAATTATATAATGTCAACCTGTTATGTTTGAAAATAATACCCCCACAGGGGTTGGCTTATATCACAAGATCTTTGAATATGAATATTGTTATAAGAATTTCTCTTTTGATTACACCTATGTTGAAATAGTTTGCTGCTATAGGTTGTGGTAATAATACTTCACATTTTATAGCCCTTTCATCTGAGGATTTGGAGAGACGTTTCTAAAAATAGGAGAGCTAAAATTTAGTAACTAGAAAGCCTAATGTTTTGGTTCTTTCTTTACTTATTGTGAAACATTTTAAAGGTAAGGATTTGAGGGTTTTTTTTTAATTATTTCTCAAATTTTTCTTTGCTATCACAGAGAAAAAAATATGCTAATATAAATATAGAGGCAATACAAGATGGACACAATTGCATAATGAACCAGGTTATATATTATTGAAGAAAAATTTATGTCTAGAGCAAAGAAAAGACAGCAACGATTTCTCTGAACTCTAATGAAAACATGTTATATTTAAAAATATGATATGAATGAACTTCATTTTGAATTGCCTTCTCATAATATAACTGGACTCACGTTTGCAAAACAGCAGGCTCTGTCTGAAGAGCTAGGGTAACTCACATCTTAGAACTGAATCTACAACTAGTTCATAAACATAACCCACTGAGCTCATGTATGACGCACAAAGGCAGCCCATCTGCAATACAAAGGGTAGACCAAGGAGAAGGAAGCCTTTAAAACCAGCAGAGGAAGAATATGATCTAATCTAAGAAGTACAAAAACTATTGTACAGATGTTGGTCGGTGTATTGATTTGTAATGAAAATTATAACTCTAGAGTGGTACAGCTCTTATTTTAAGAAAGAAAATATTTACCACATTTCCTGTCAAATTCTATGCATCTCAGTTTGAAATTGATAATATATTTTCTTCTCAGTTGTCAACCTAAACTGCCTCATGTAATTCCATATGTTGATGGCTTTCTTTTAGTTATGTTTTGTTTTAGTTTAACAATACATTTGACTGGTAGAAAATTCAGAGTACCTCAGAATTCAAAATCTCAATTTTGAATTCATGTTTCCAATTCCATTACTTAGCCATTCAGTAAGTATTTAGAGAGACCCAAATGTGGCCCAGGCATTGAAGTAAGGGCTCGGGCGAGAACTGTGAGTTGGACAGGTGCATTTCTGGCCTGACCTGACCATGGGGAGATAAGACAGATTCCAAGAAAGCAAGTGCTGTGAGTGCCATGAAAAAAGTGCTGGAGCCATGAAAGCATTGCACAGGGTAGCTGGGGAAAGGGCTACATAAAATAAACCCTGATGGATGAGTAGGAGGCATGGCTCAGCTAGGCAAAAAGGGGAGAATGAGAAAGGGACTAGCATACTTCAGGGTTCTGAAACAAGAAATAACATGGAGATTCAAGCTAGGCCATGCGGGTTTCTACTACCTGGCCAGCACCAAAGGCAGTAACTATGTCGATTTCTTGGATTCATTGACACGTTATCATAGTGTCTACCACACAGTTGTCACCCAATAAATATTTGGTGGATGAAAGTGGCTGAAGGATAGATAACTAGAAGAGTAGAACAAAATAATTCTGCAGAGACCAGCAAGGAACTGAACATGCAAAGCCTAGTAGGCATGTTAAGATGTTTACCTTTATCTTAAAAACAATGGGAAATTATTGAAGGTTCTATGCAGGGCAGTAGCATATCCAGAAAGGCTATTTTTTCTATTATTGTATTTCATCAAATCTAAGATGCCCTTGATTATAAAATATACCATTATTTTATGCATGATTAATTTAAAAGCAAACATTGTTAATCAAACTAGGATACAAAATAAATTGTAAGACATATTCCAAGTTTAGAAACGTTAAAGTGAAAAATAAAAAATGCATGTTAGAGTTGACAAAATGTAATATATGTGGAAAGAAAATGAATTAGAAGTGAGAAAACACGGGTACAAAGTGAGAAGTTAGCAGGGTATTGTTATGGCTGCCTCAGTTGCTCAGTCTGTTGCAGAAGTTCAATACTGGACCAAAGTAGAGACAGCTGGGATGGAGAAAAATGGACAGGAATGAGGGCTATTCAGAACGTAGAATTGCCAGAATTTGCAACTGGTGTGTATTAGATGAAAATGTCAGAGGTATAGGGTAGATGCTGGTATTGTTTATTGAGTTGGAAAAATTAGTGTGGAAGCTCTGAAGAAAAATTTGACTAGAGATATATATTTGTGATTTCTCAGCATACAGATGGTGAATGAGGTCATGAAAGCAAAAGAGATTTCTTTCTCCCCTAGGGCAGCAGTTTTTTAACTGGGGCAATGACTCCAGCTGCATTGCAGAAGTTGCATTGGAGATGGCAATGATGGGAGACAGTGAAACAAATCAAAAGTTTCTTGAAGTAGTACAAGAGAGGAAAATGAGTGCCTGACAAAGGCATCATATGCTGGAATAGAAAGAGGATTCAGACTCCAGAGATATTGTAGAGGTGAAAGCTCAGGACTTAGTGACTAAATTGGCTGTGGAGGCTGTGGGACCAAAATAATTTACAGGTTCCTGGGTAGATCATGCTGCCATTAACTATAACAGAGGTTAAAAAAAAAAAAAAGAAAAGAAGCAGCAGCAAAAATAAAAGATTTGCAGGCAAGATAGTGAGCTCAGTTTGAGGCTTGTTAATCACTGTCACCTATGGAGCATGCAGATGAAGATGTCCACTCCACTGGGCAGGTAGAACACTCACAGAAAAAAGCAAACAAATTCTATACCATGCTACAGTGGAAGCTTGTTCATTCCATAGGCAGCAGGAGGGAAGTCCTGCCCTTACTCACCTTGTTCAAGGAGAAGAGGTAGCATCATATTGCCTGACAGCTCAGGCTTTACAGTTAGCAGAACTTGAATTTTAGGCTTGATTCTACTGGAAGATTGTGGGCTAGACAATCACTTAACATCTTTGAGCTTTGATTTATTTATCGATAAATTGGGGAAAAAATATTTAGCTATTGAAGTTATTTTACAAATTAAAGAAGACTAAAAAATTCCCAGAACAGTCCTGGGCATGTGAAAAGGACCTGATAAATGATAGCTATTTTTATGATCTGTTTTGGTGTGCCCATCAACTCTGGGACAATTCCTTCCAGCATTTATAATTGTATTATTTTGTTTAATTCTTCATCAACTATTTATTGGATCTTGCTACATCAGAAGGACTGGTAACCATTTGCTTGTACCATATCTCTCCATGTCTTATTCTAATCATCTGAGTGACTAGCTGCCATTTTAGTGTTTGATGTCTCACCCAGCAGGCTGAGCTAAAATATCAGGTCCTCACACATGCCCAGCAGAGGGTCATATGAGTTTTTTTCCTGGTAGGCCAAATGAAAGGACATGAGGAAGACACACATGAAGCAAGGGAGAGCAAACCCAAGCTTGAATCAAGAACTTACATTTCTACAGAACTTATGTACTTAAAAGAGAAAACTAATTTCTACATCAGAAAGAGACAGTTTCTACAAATGATTTAAATCTCTTTTTCTGCAACAGTTGGGGAAAATTGTATCATTAATTTGTGATTCTCTTTTTCTAACATTTGTAATTTTAATCATATTCGTACCTTTCTTCCTTCAGGGATTTATTCCTGTTTGCTCCTATTTTGTTATCATTAAAGGGCTTTGAAACAGAGTCATTTTGAAGCCATTCTTGCTTATACTCTTATTTTCTCCACTTGGCTTTAATACCAATCTTCAAATTCTTACCGAGAGTTGCCTGTTGGAAACCGCCCTTATTGTAGAAGAGGTCACCATGATTAATAATACATCTATATATGTATTCTTTTGTGGTTTCTAGATTTCCCTTTCTTACTTTCTTAGAAAATTCCTCAATCTGCCTCTTTCTGCTAATTGATCGCTTAATTACCTAGGGTTTCACCACTCTACTTCGAAATGGCTTCTTTTTATTTAGTTAACTTTTATCTTCTTCTTGTCTTTGTATACCAATAAGATATCAGAGAGAATATCCTAAATGTCACTCTTCTCTTTTACAAGACTCCCAACATACAGCCATCTGTTATCCCTTCTCTATGGCTGACCATGAGCAGACGTAGGGATCTTTCGTCAGTTTCTTCACTAAAGAACACACACTACAAAATTAAAATAAAAACATATATTTTCTATATTTAAGGGAACAATTATTTTTATTTTACTTTAAGTTCTGGTATACATGTGCAGAATGTGCAAATTTGTTACATAGGTGTTCATGTGCCATGATGGTTTGCTGCACCTACCAACCCATCATCTAGGTTTCAAGTTCTGCATGCATTAGGTATTTGTCCTAATGCTCTCCCTTCCCTTGCCCCCAAACCCCAACAGGCACCGGTGTGTGATGTTCCCCTCCCTGTGTCCATGTGTTCTCATTGTTCAACTCCTACTTATAAGTGAGAACATGTGGTATTTGGTTTTCTGGAGAACAATATTTTTTAAGAATATTTTTATGTGATGTCAACATGGCATTTTTTGTTAACTGTAAGAACTTGTAATCTAGCTGAGGGAGACAGAACTTCATGGAATATTCAGGGATCCCTACAAAAAAGATGAAGTGCAACTTTATAAGAAAAGTAGATAGAGCAAACTGAATATACAAATCACTCAGTGGGGATACAGAGCAAGGGAGTGTTTCTGATCTGATCTGACAGGGTGAAAGAGAGTTTCTAGGGAGTAGAAATTTGAAAAATCAATGAAAAACACTGCTAGACATTTAACAAAAGAAAATCATTTTGATTCCTTTGAAACAGACAATAATGCACAGGTTTCAGAGAACCAACAACCTAAAAGACCAATGAAATTGTTTGCCTGAAGCCTAAGTTATTCTCAATCCAAACAATATTACACATCTGATGTTTCTAGATTGGTTTTAGCTCTCTGATTATCTGAATATTTGTCCTATGAATGTTTAGCAGATATAAACCACCTTACCTCTTGAAAGCAGGTGAGAGCTGGGGGAGTGCAAAGAAAGATTTTGCCTGAAGGTTGGCGACACCTTCAAAGGGGGAACACATGTTTTTAAAAATTCTCATGGGTGAAAAATGTTTGGAAGAGACAACAGTCCATCATAACTCCATTTCCTCATGTAAAACTTTCCTATAAGCAGAGACTTCTGCATTCCTTAATAGAAATATGAAAGCATATAGCCAGGCACAGTGGTGTGTGTCTGTAATCCCAGTTACTAAGGAGGCTAAAGCAAGAGGATTGTTTGAGCCCAGGAATTCAAGACCAGCCTGGGCATCATAGTGAGATGCTCATCTCAAAAAAGAAGAAGAGAGGAGGAGGAAGAAGAGGATGTAGAGGGAGAAGAGGAAGACAAAGAAGAAGAAGAGGAAGAAGAGGAGAAGAAAGAAGAGGAGAAGGAGGAAAAGAAGAGAGGGAGAGGACAGGGAGGAGGAGAAGGGAGAGGGAGGGGGGAGAGGGAGAAGGAGAAGGAGGAGAAGAAGGAGAAGAAAGAGAAGGAGAGAGACGGAGCGGGAGAGGGAGAGGGAGGAGGAGGAGGAGAAATATGAAAGTACAAACCAGCACAATTTTTAGTTGGCGATTTCTTATAAAAATTTACCAAGCATTATATATTCCACTTGTCACAAAATGTATAAATTATCTTTTGAAAAAGCTTTTACTAGTGTCACATAAATCTAAACTATTTCTCATAAGAAAGAGTAAATTATTACTTTTATGGTGAGTATGTGGGGAAAATGTTATCATGAATCTCTAGAAATAGTGCCAAAGATATGCTAAGAGGAAGCAAAAGGGAATTCCAGAATAGCCCAAAAGGAAACAGAATAAGAAACTTTCTATAAGTTTTCAAACTTTCACAAAGAATATGTCAAACCCCAAGCAAGGAACTTTTTTCTCTGTAAAATAAAATAGATGTTATCTATTGGGAAAAATAATTATGACATAGAGAAAGGCCTCAACTAGGGAATAATTTTTCCAGAGTTTGGTTTTAGAAATTTCAAGTACAAGAAAAAAGCTACAATGAAAAACATGAGTAAAATTGCAATAGATTTTTTTAAATGTATAATTCATTTTACTGTGATAAGTATATCAGAATTTAAACCACTAGATCAAGAAAGTAACAGCATGTCATAAAAATGCCTAATTTCATAAATCAATTCATTTTGAAAATATCGGATTTACTTTTGAGTAAAACTTGAAAATTTCAGTTTAAAAAAAGGTCATTCCACAATAAGAGTTTTATGCCAGATACACTGAGTTTAATTCTAACTCTGTCATTTACTATGTTACTTCAGCATTTTCTTTATCTGTATTAATGCCTGCTGTGTAAATTTCTTGTGATGTATATAAAGCACCTAAAACTTCCTATTAAGTATGGTGAATTGAACATACCTGTTCACTGCTTCTTCCCCTAAAATTCTAGATTTTTAAAAAAGAAAAGGAAAAGAAAAAAATTAAACATAAATCCACAAGGACAATAAATATGAGAGAGAATATAGGATACAAAAGATAACAATGATTTTAAAATCTGAAAAACAGTGAATAAAGGGTACATGTTGTAACATATCAGAGAAAGCTGAAACCTAAGTCTGCAATCTAGTGGTGCCACAGAACCTGAAAAATCTCAAAAACTAACAACAGAAGTATTCCTGAAGGATAAGGATAGAGTGGGACCGCAAAAAAATTTTTTAAACAAATCTCCCTTTTTCATCTGTGCTGAAGACTGAGGTTTACTCTCTGGAGAGAATGAACCAGGAGACATCTGCATCCAGGAACAGAAGATACAACTGAATGTATGGTCATGGTACCCAGTTGAACACAGGGACACCAAGTGGAAATCTGCATTCTGAACAGTTCCCCCCAACTCCCTCCAGCTGAACTTAAGCCCCTAAGGCATAAGATTGGAAGATTCTTCTCTGAGTAAACTGGCTAAAGGGAAAAGACATAGAAATTGAAATAAGGGAGAAAACTGTTAAAAAAAATTAAGGGATCCATCCAGGAGGTACTGTATCAAAATGTCAGAAACTGTAGAAAAGGAAAAAAAAAAACGGAGAGACACAAATTATTAAAAAACTAAAAAATTTTCAAATCCCAAAAGTCACAAGTTTCCAAATTGAAAAGATCTGTTGAATTTATCATAGAATAGGTGAGGAAGGGCCTACCCCAAGGTATACTACCATGAAAAATTAGTATACTGACTAGAAAGATAAAAGAAAAAATTAATACTTTTACAAAAGGAGAAACAAAAACATCATATACAAAATAACAATTAACATCCATTCCATTATGTCCGCCATCTAAGTCTGCCACCTAAAACAATTAATAAAAGCTGGTTGAAAACAGATATTTTAAGGCATTGAAAACTAAGGCAGCCAGAACTTGGAGAGCCAGGGTCACAGAGAAAAGGAAAATACCTTGAGGTGAGCCTCATATTCACCAGTGCTTTTTCTCCTCAGAGCATTTGCTGCTTTGCATCTCTTCTAACTGCCTGCAAGAGGAAAAAAATTCTCTCTGAAAAAAGATAAAATCATCCAAAGCTTCTATAATTTTTAATTTACAATGTCCAGCATTAAATCAAAAATTATCAGACATGTCAGGCTGACAAAAAATAATTAAAAACAAAGAAAAAATAAAAAATATAAACACACCCTTCCATGGCTAGATAGTCCAGATATTAGATTTAATAAAAATTTTTAAATAGCTATAACAACATATTCAAGAGAAAAAATGACAAGATGAACCATTTTATCAGAACTGAAATCTATATTTAAAAATCATCAAATGAAAATTCTAGAACTAAAACATAAAATAACTGAGATTAAGAAATCAATAGATGGGTGTAGCAATAGATAAGACTAGCAAGAGAGAAAGGATAATGAAGTGGAAAACAGCTCTTTAAAAAAAAAATTCAAACTGAAACATAAACAGAATAAAAGAACATAAAAGCCAGAAAAAGCATAAGCATCAAATGGAGCATAGTAGAACATCCAACAGGAAATAAGTGGAAATCTCAGGGTGACAGTTGTGTGGCCAGCATAAAGATCAACCAGTGTGGATTAGAGCAGGAGACAGAGGGCTCTAGAAGGGATTTCTAAACTGTCAGAATTCCAGTTCTATTCAAGAATTGGGATGCATTAATGACACTTATGTAGAAAAGTAAGAAACAAAAAAAGAGGAAACTTTTAGTTTTAGAGAAAGCATACTATAATCAGAAATGAAATACAGTGTATGGTTCACTACTTATACATAATATATAGTCACAACAATGTAAATAAATATTTATTTAAATAAAAATCATTATATTATTTTTGGAAGCATGAGTAAGGGGCTAAATTTCTCTATGTTAAAGAGATGAGGATATAAAAAAACAAAATCGTATCTTCTATAGCAGGAAGTACAAGACAAAATATTTAAAACTGTCAAATGAAGAAATAGCAATACAAGCTTCTATTTAGGTATATGAAAGCAACATTAAAATAAGCAATTAAAAATAATTTAAAATAGTAGCCATTGGGGAAAATAAGAGAAGAGAGAAATAAAACAAGGGTTAGCTTTTTATACGTCTTGAAGTGTTATTTGATTTGTTAAGCAACTGTAAGTATAAATTTTGTAAGAAAAATTTACATTAAGAACAAAAAGAAAGTCTCTAGGAAACTGACTGTTACACAGTAGGTATGCTATAAATGTTTCTTATATAAATTGTATGGTTTCCAGGAATGTGGTGAAAGGGAGGTGATCAATATTTGTTGGTCTCGGATCCTTCTGAAAGAAGAAAGCATTGCCTTGTATATTCCTTGAGTGTGTCTTCTGCCTCTCCATTTGCTGGAGTCACTCCTGACAATTATTCAGCAGAGCAGTGCCTCCACAATGCAGAGTGGGCAGCTGCCAACGTAAGGCTTGTGATGTTTAATAATGAGTGTCAACTTGATTGGATTGAAGGATGCCAAGTATTGTTCCTGGGTGTGTCTGTAAGGGTGTTGCCAAAGGAGATTAACACTTGAGTCAGCAGACTGAGAGAGACAGATCCACCTTCAATCTAGGTGGGCACCATCTAATCAGCTTCCAGAGCAGTTAGAATAAAGCTGGCAGAAGAAAATGGAAGAGGAGACTTGCTGAGTCCTCGGTCTTCGTCTTTCTCCTGTGCTGGATGCTTCTTGCCTTCAAATATCAGACTCCAACTTCTTCAGCTTTTGGACTCTTGGACTTACACCAGGGGTTTGCCATGGGATCTTGGGCCTTTGGCCACAGACTGAAGGCTGCACTGTCAGCTTTCTTACTTTTGAGATTTTGGACTCAGACTGATCCACCACTGGCTTCCTTGTTCCTCAGCTTGCAAACAGCCTATCATAGGACTTCACCTTCTAATAATATAAATCAATTCTCCTTAATAAACTCCCTTTTATATACACATATATCCTATTAGTTCTGTCCCTCTAGAAAACCCTAACTGATACAATACTATTTGACAACACTAAAATATTACTTGCCTGTAAGGAATATTCCCCCAGTGACCTTCCATATGCTTTATGACCTTCTTCCAAGCTCATAGTCTGGCTACTGGTCAAATGATGAGGTCTATTGGCTTTCTTCAGCTGATAGCTAAATCCTAGAGAAATCTCAGTCCTTGGTTGATTATGCTGAGTGATCCAGGATTATGGGGGCAGGCAAGAAATCCTCCGTATCAAAAAGCTGAAATCATTTATCAAAAAAAAAAATTATAGTTGAGCACAGTAGCTCACACCTATAATCCCAACACTTTGGGAGACCAAGACAGGAGGATTGCTTAAGTCCAGGAGTTTGCGGCCAGCCTGGGCAACATGATAAAATTCCATCTCTACAAAAAATAAACAAATTAGCCAAGCATGGTGGCATGCACCTGTACTCCCAGATATTTAGGGGACTGTGGTGGGAAGATCATTTGAGCTCAAGAGATCGAGGCTGCAGTGAGCCATATTCATATCACTGCACTTCAGCTTGGGCAACATTGTAAGACCCTGTCTCAAGAAAAAATAAAATCCCATAACACTCATATTTCACCTTCGGGTTACAATCAAGTTTCCTTAGGTGATAATATATCTGAGTAATGACACTTGCAGTGTGATTATTTATAGTTTCAAATACCATGGCAAATTGATATGTACCTGAAGAAACAAAGCTAGTATATAATAGTAGTTGGGTGTTTATTATTAGGATGAATGGATAGAAGGGTGAATTTCTATTAGAAATGATAATGACTCAGATGATAAAATATAATATAGCACATAGCAACTTAATCATAGACATACATGGTCTGAAAACATATTTGTGAAGTAATATCTCATGTACTTCTTCCTCCACAATTTTGGGTCTTGTTAGGTCCAAACAGATATTAGAGTTGGAAGGGATATTAGGAAATCATTCAGTTCTCTTTATTTTAACAGTTGAGGAAGCAAAATGTTAGTGAACCAAACTTGGATCCACTCACCTGGCACAGTAAAGCCAAACACCAACACCAAGATTTGCAGGAAGAGTAGGAAGAGCATTTATTGCAGGGAGCCAAGTAAGAAGAACAGGCAGCTAAAGCTTAAGACTCAAACTCCCCAATGGCTTACAAGCAAGGGTCTTTAAAGACAGGGGTATATTTCAAGAAAACAAGTAACAGGCAAACTCATAAATTAATACATGGAGGTTGTACATTGACTTATTCTGCAAAGGCAGGATATCTTGAACCAGGGGCTTACAGGTCAGAGGTGGATTTAGAGATTCTTTGATCTGCAACTGTCTAAGGGAACAAGCCTTTGTCTAAAACCTTGGGGTCAGCAGAAAGGTATATTAAGGATTGGAGTTAACATATATTAGTTAAGATAAGGAAACCTATTAATCATCAAGTGTTGCTATGCCAGAGTCAAGTCATGAGATCAAGTCACAACAGACTGGGTCAGAGTGACCATTTTAGCCAGATTGGTGGCCTGTGGGTGCGACTCTCTCCAGGTCCCTAGGGAAGAAATTTAAAACAAAAAGCAGCAGCCAGAGTTCAGTCTTCAGTTTCTTTTTTGCCTGAGGTCTATCTGACAGTGGTCGACATTCTCTATCGATGGGGACTCTGGTTTCTGAAAAACAAATCAAGAAAATATTTTAATATGTTACCTTTTAGTTTCTATGGGAAACCAAACACCTTATGGCCCTGACTTGCTTGGATGACTATAGTTCAAGTTATTATTATCTTCTTGCTTACCAGGTTATTCATTTACTCCTCAGAGCTAGCTAGATGCCTGGAAATTTCCTTGAAGGGACTCAGAATTTTTCCTTTATTTCCATGCTTGGGTGATTACAATAGGACCCTAAGATTGGCCCCTTTTCCATCTCAAAAGCTTTAAGAAGTCAAGGTTGGCATTAGGTAGTATTGAATTTTCCCAAAGTTCAACATACGAAGAATTATAACAGTAAAGCCAAAAAACCCACAGACCAATGTCTAAAACAGAATTGGCAAATAAGGTATCCCATTGAGCCCCCAGATCCAGATGCAGAGCAAATGTCAGCAGCTACAAAGCATGTGTGGGGTCAGCAGTTGTGTGAAAAGATGTGGAGGAGTGCCTGACAGACCTGAGGAGAGCAAAACCTTCAACGCATCAGAAAGTGACACCAGCTAAAACAAGGCTTCTTCCTAAGAAAAATAAAAATGCTACTTTAGAGGTATACGTTGATTTAACTGACATCACAAAAGATTGGTGAGATATTCTTATGCCTAATCTGAAGATTAAGCCACAGAAAATTTAAATATCATTAAGTAACCAGGTAATAAGTGTCTATTAGTTGTCAGTATTTTAAAATTTGGTGAGAAAATAAATAGCAACCCAAAAGACATCGCTTGTGTGTATGTAACCTTATCTATATCAATTTATCCACATTTTTATATAATCTTTCTTTTAAACAATTAGTTTCATACTCTTTCTTGGCACCAAAGCAAATGATTCTAGAAAGTCACTATATTTGAACTCTGAAATTGTTTGGAACTATAAAATTGACCTCTCAAAATACTAATCTTTCGGCTAAGTGCTAAAGTATCCTCTTAGCATCAGAAATACCTTCCATCATCTTGGGAATATTGAGACTGCTGTTTTCTCCTTAAAATGCATGAGAGGACCCTCTAGTATACATTGATATGGTGCCCCAAGGATATCTCTATTTATAATGTGAGTATCTCAGGAACAAATCTGTTTTCAGGCCATAGTGCTCCAAGGCAGAACAGTGTGGTCTGTCCCTGGTGAGTTTCTTAGGTGGTCCCCTACAATGCAAATTGAGCTGCCCTCAAGGCACCCTACAAATTTATTATAAAAATCTAAAATGAAAAAACACAAAATAACAAAAAAGTTTACCTTACTAAAATTAAAACTATTCCTCTCGCTCAATATAACTTTAAAATACAGTAGAGCAACAGTTACCAGAAGAAACAACGGAAAGGCCTCTAGCACTCCACAAAGCACCTTCATTTATATAACTGACTGAAGTAAAACATTCTAACTCAAGGATTTGACCTGGTTACAGTGCCCTATGTGCTTTACAATCATTACATTGCTTTGTGGTTGGACATGCAGATCACGAGGTCAGGAGTGCGAGGCCAGACTGGTCAACATGGTGAAACCTGGTCTCTACTAAAAATACAAAAATTAGCTGGGTGTGGTGGCACATGCCTGTAGTCCCAGCTACTTGGGAGGCTGATGCAAGAGAATTGCTTGAACCTGGGAGGCTGAGGTTGCAGTGGGTTGAGACTATGCCATTGCACTCCAGCCTGGGTGACAGAGTGAGACTCCATCTCAAACAAAAAACAAAAAACAGAAAACAAAAAAGTTTACAGTTAATTGTGTCCAAACTTGTTTTAATAACCTTCTTATTCATTACTTTCCTGTGTCCAGACACATCTCTTAGCAAGAATGCTGAGTAAATAGTTAAATAAAAACCTTAAACTACCTTTTAAATTCTAGTTATTTAACACATCAGTTCTGACCATGATAGAGTAACAGTGAGACATCACTCTTAATCAATGAGAAAACTTTATAAAAATATTGGAAAGAATCATTTGCCTCAACTTACTACCTGAAGATAGTTTCCAGTCCCCAGCAAAAGAAAGGGAACCCAAACTGAGCCCTGTGGTCTTATGAGTAGAAGAGATAGGTTGAAATTTAGAAAGGCTGAGACAGCTAGAATTTGTGATCAAAATACCAGAGAGAAGAGAGCTGCAAATAAATCTCCAGAGATCTGTGGAGTGTCCTCCTCAAATTTTTGGCTGACTGCTGATCTGTACATGCAAGTGAAGAAAGTAACTCTGGCCACATAAGGAAGCCACAGAAACCAATAGACCAATCACTTTTCACAGTTCCTACAGGGCTAGAAATAGTCCACGTTTCTACCAGCCAAAGTGTAAAACCCACATAATTCACAAAGCATTAGGAATGGTCTTCAAGGGTGTGCTGCTTAGTAGTGAGGCCAAATTAGTCTTAAACTAAACCTTGATCTGGATCTACCTAATAAAGTCTTAAAACAAGCTTCAAAAGAATCTGATTCCTAAGAACTTAGCTGCATTCTAGGACAATATTCAACAGTATTTAAATGAATACCAAAAATTCCAGCACCCAAAACCAAAAAACACAATGTCCAGTATCCAATCAATAATTACCAGACACGAGAAGATGCAGGCAGGACAGAGATGATGGAACTAATGGCTGTGAATATAACAAGGGGACAAATGGAAGAAATTTTTTTAAATGAAACTTTTTTTGTATGAAAAATTTAGTGGCTGAAATTTAAAATATACCAGATATGACTTAGCGGCAGATTGGGAACTGCAGAGGAAAAAAAAAAAAAAAAAA
>NW_016107331.1:10920431-10932556 GCF_001604975.1 Cebus imitator
AAAAAAAAAAAAAAAAAAACAGAAAAAGAGACAGAAAAAAGTATCAGTGACCTCTGGGATACTGTCAAGTTGCTAATACATGAAGGAAAACTGAGGGAAGGGAAGAGAGAAAAAAATATTTGAAGAATTGATGGCTAAAAATTTTCCAAATTCAATAAATTCTATTTATTTTTTAAATTTATAATATCTCTGAGAACATTCCATTTTCCAGTGATTGGTGAGCCTAAAACTTGGCTTGGGCAGGGAAAAAGCCAAAAAATTCAAAGCTATTATTGGGAAATTCTATGTGACATCTTAACTATTTTACTAAAAAAGAAGAGAAAGAAAAAGAAAAGTAATAACAGCCCCAAGAAGCATATTAAGGCTGAAATGTCATGTGGTATTTTAACCTTAATTCTAAATTTCCTTGTTCTAATCAATCTAAATCAGGCCTTAATGATATTTAAATGTAGCTACTTACAATTCCCATAATAGGCAAACAAAAGGGAGGTTAAAATAATTCTATTATTTCACAGTGATGAAACAGACTGAATATTTCAATTATTCTACTTATTATAGTACACATAGAACAATGTTCTGTAATCTGCTTCGATATATATAGTCTCTTTAACCACACCACAGTGGGACTAATACAGTCACTTTGGTTGAGCTGCACTCGCTGATTCAATGTTGAAATAAAGTACTTCACAGATTAGCTTAGTCTGCAGCACTTAAAGGTCAGGATTTATTGTAATGTAAATCACAAAGCAATTTTATCTTGACAGAGATTACATACTGTTACAATATTTCTCGCTGAATCTAGTGATGCGTTTGCTTTTTCTTTGCAACTGCTGTGCAAATTGGACCGTAGCCCAGAAAAGAAAAAGAGATGGCAGGCTGCTTTGGCTTTTTAGAAACAACTTAATTCTCTTCATTTTTCAAAGTTCCATAAGAAAAAATAACTCTGAAAATACACATAAACTCATACGTAAATACTTGTAAACCTTTATAAACTCTGAGCTCCGGTGCACACAGATATCTGTAAATGACCATTTCTCAAATATTTTGATGTGTTTTAGGAAAGGATATAATTGTTAATGACTAATTTCTGATCATTCATACCAAGTAGCTTGATACATTATTTAAATTATCTCCATTTTAAGCAAACAAAAACAATAAGAAGTACTCATGTTTTTATCAACAGAAAGCACAAACAAAAGCAAAATTGAATGTAAATAAAGCAAGGTGATGATTAGAAGGTCCACTACTGTCATTGTCTAAATAGCCAAATATGGAGAGGTGGAATAGCAAAACCTTCCCAATTTTTCTGTTTTTTCAGAGATTGCACTCAAAGTAGAAGGGATTGGGGCCAGAAATCAGGAAGAACTTTTTGATTGCCACAGAATTAAATGAACTACTCTAAGAGTTTGAGGAGCCTTTATTTCTGAAATTCTCAAGACAAGGCCAGCTCATTCTGTGTCCTGCATCATGTCTCTCAAAGAATCATGCACGTATGAAACGTCCCCACAAAGAATCAACTGACATATGTACAGAACTTTATCAATTCTTCATATATAGTCTGCATTAATAATATACAAAAATGATGGTGAGGTCTAGGACCTACCAGGAAACGTGTCTGAGGCTAATCTCCAACTGCAATTATTTCATTTCTGTTTCTTTCATTTGGACCACAATTAGGTTTATATTTCCAACCCTGGCAAAGCACTTTTCCTTGAATGAAAGTCATAGGTTATTGTATGGTTTATTCAAATATTAAATAGCATGTTCTTTCATTCTGGCTGTGTCTTATAAAACAGGGCTTCCTACACGTCAGTCATTGAAGGTCTACCTTTATATATCTATAATCCAATTATAGCTTGATTTGCTCAATATTTTTTGTTTGCTTTTTGTTTTGTTTTTAAAGAGACAAGGTCACCCAGACAGAAGTGCAGCCTAACTGCAGCCTCTAATTACTGTGCTCAAGCAGTCCTCCTGCCTCAGCCACCCAAGTAAGTAGGACTACAGGTGTGCATGAGCACACGTGGTTTTTTGTGTGTGTGGTTTTTTTTGTTTGTTTGTTTGGTTGGTTGGTCAGTTTTTGTTGTTGTTGTTGTTGTTATTGTTGTTGCTGTTGTTTTTGAGAAGGGATCTTGCTGTGTTCCCTAGGCTAGTCTCAAACTCTTGGGCTCAAGTGATCTTCGTGCCTCCAGGATTACAGGGGTGAACCACTATGTCTGGCCTGCTTAACTGTTTTCTTCAAATCAATTCAAAATTTTACCCAGGTAAATTTATTTTAAAACAAAAATTTTCACTTTCAAAATTATAGACTTGACATGATAGATTAAAAAAAATTAAATGTTTGCTGTCTACCACTTTAAGTGTTTTCATGTACCACCAGTTGTCCACATCATCAAATATTGGGAAGCACAGCTATACACTGTTGTGAAAATCGGAAGTATGTATTACAGATTCAAGTGGTATGTGGACAGTAAATGATATTCATAGAATGCAAGCTTTTTAATAAATTGCATTTATTCGTTCCATGCAAACATCCCTATCCACAATACTATGTACAATTAGGCACATGCACTTCCCATCTGAAGGTTTCTTATATGTAGGATGAGCATACATCCTGTTTTACCTGGGAATTGGTATTTATGGAAGGATTAGTGACTTACTAAATTGTTCCTACAGCTATTATAGGACACAATTAGGACTCACATTCAGGTCTCTGCTCCACATCAACTGATCTTTTCTAGGGAGTTGGGAGAAGTGCGTGTCTTGGAAGGAAAACGATGGGGTTTGGGGGGGAGAAGTATTCTGAGAATGAGCCCATTCCCTTTCACTGTGTGGATCTGGAGAGATTAGGGCAAGCAATGGCATGTTTGCAATGTTCCGCATTCCCATTTTATAAGAACCTATTTCCACTAAAACTATATTATAAATACTGATGAGATTGCTTGTATTATAATCAACAAACCTTGTGTTTTAAATGGACTCTTTTGTTCTGTCCTAAAAATCTAACCAGACTCTCAATTCAAGTTAAGTTCTATAACTCAGTTTTCATTTTTGATGCTGAAAAGAAGAGAATGAGATGGAAGTAGAGGAGGCACCCCGTATGGCCTTGAAGACGTGAAGAGAAGGGGAGGACACATAACAAAATAGTCAGCCTGCCTTTTCTGCACTACCCTCCTTTCCTTTTGCGCCACTGTAAGTGTTATGCCAAGCACGTCTATCCTCCTAGCTCTCATGGGGGAGGGCCAAAAGCTTTACATTACACCACTGGTTTACACCCTGAGAAACGTCTCGTGAGCTGCAAAATACACTTTGAAGCAACTTTCTAAAAGGCACATCTATATTTACCAATGTGTTCCACATGATTAAACTGTGAAATTTGTCTCCAGTTTGGCAATACCTTAGAGAGATGTTGTGAGGTTTAGAAAGAAAATGCCTGTGAAGTGCTGTAAGTTCCATAGAAGGAAAGCACGCTGTATCCAAGGTACTGTTACACTCCTTGATGCTATATTGGTGCAACAGCAAGTAAAATAGCGTAAGCCATGATGTCACAATGTTGTCATGCAACATCATCCACAGTGAGAGCAAGAAAAATCTGTTTTTAAAATGCCTCTTTCCCCCCTCCTCTTCAGCTTGCTAAAGCATATGGTATCCAAAACTAGTTCACAGTGAACTTCATTTCTGCCACTGCTGTAAATGAAGTTTCTTCTCAGGCAGATGTCAGTGCTAAAAGTTTGGTGCTCATAAATACCAAATTTACATAAAATCTATATAGCTTTTTTCAAAAGTCTTTCTTGGTTGATGTAGGCTGATTGGCTGAAATACACAGTTCGCTTACTTATTCCTGTAACCATAATACATTTCTAGATTCACTAATTGGAAAAACAATGATTTTGACTGAACCACAAATGACATTCCTCAAGGTCTCTCTGGTTGTAAATGCCATATGTCAGATTGAAAAGAGACTAATTTAGAAAGTTAACTGAGATATTCTTGGACTGTTAATTTAGGTCTATGGTTTCAAACTATAGGTTATCATTTATGCAAAACGCATCATTTGTGGTGGAATAAAAAATGAATCTTATAGGTATTTTACTCCATGAAAACATCATCAAACTAACCCGTTGATAAAGCAGATCTGCATTATTGTGCTTTCACCAGTAACAGAGGCCATTACCTTGTCAAGAATCTTTATGGTATCTCAGAAAAAAAAGGGCAAAGATACACTATTTATGAGATTTGGGGCATCTGTTTTAAGGTGGTTCTCTTGCTGTGGGATGTAGGAACTTGATTATGATGGATCAAGTTTGTGATGTACTAGTTTAGTATTAGTAGACATAGAGAGGGGAGGGTTTTGAAAAAAAGGGTTTTAATGCAGTCCTTGAAGAATGAACAGCTGTTTGACGCTGCTTTAATTCGAGTAGTTTAATATATGTTTAAATGGACTTCCAGGAACTTTTTGAAATGAATGTTAAAGTTATCAGCAACATTATCCTCCTGGAGAAAACTTTTCTGAAATAATAAAATCAAGTTCAAAAAGACAGGGACATCATAATATCACATTAATGAAGCAATATAATAGTAAAGTCAATTTAATGCAAACTTTAAGCTGTGTGAGTATAGACAGCTTTGGATCTCAACACATTCTACCAGTGTTCTTCAAATTCAACCAAAAATCCCAGCACACCAAAAGCAGCTCCTTTTCTCTGAAAAAGATTCGTTTTAAGCCACTGAAGCAGTCTACCTCTAAGATATCTCCCCTTCTTTTTTTATTGTGATTACTGATTACCTTTCTTAAGATCACTGTCAATTATTGGCCAACGCATCATTCCACTTTTCTGCTTGATTTCCCATATTTCTATGTATACAATGTAGTTAAATGCTTTGAGGACAAACCTTGAGTTCCTTAGAAACACTGAATTGTCAGTCTCACGATAAAAATTCTGAGCATAACACTACTTACTCAGCTTAAAACTTTTTAGTAAGCCTTTTGACTTCTGGATGAAGTTTAAGTTTCTATACATGCTTCTTGGGCCATATTTCCTTCTGCCTCTTTTACTCCACCACAGCTATGAGTGCATACATGAATGTTATACATCAATTACACTAAACTCTTGACAATTCCAAAATGTATTTGTCTCTCTCTTCCTTCACTTGAGGATCTTGTATATGCAGAGTTGTGGGTATCTGGAAAGCTCACCAATTACTCCTTTCTTCTTTTTTCCACTGGCTAATTATCTTAAAGATCCTCTCAGGGAAAAAAAAAAAAAAAACGCTTCCTCCAAGACACCCCTTGTAAATAGAAGGAAACACCTCCCTTTTGTGCTTCCTTAATACTTCATACTTATTTCCATCAGCCCACTCCATCTCAAATAATAACGTTCTTTTTACATTTTATTATGATTCTCCCTTTATTTGCTTTCCTAATCCTATCTATCAGTAAGTTTCTTGAAGGCAAGCACGTTGTATGGGAAACAGAGATCCTTCAAATATAAGTTTTGAATAATTAGTGAGTAAAGGAATAGATAAAATCTTAAGATTGTGACAAAAAATAATAAAACTTGATAGGATCTCAAAGAAATTATCTTATGGATCCTAAAAAGTAAAGAATTCACAAAGTATTTGTCTAATAACAATAAAATTTAAAAGAATTAACCTTAAAATCCACACATAAAATTAGTAACACTTTAAAAGTGTGAGAATGCATTCTGCTGGTGAGGCTGTGGAGAGGTAGGCACTTTCAGGCATTACTGGTACAACCCTTTTGGAGAAAAATTTGACAATACCTAACAAAAATACATATGCACTTACCTTTTAACCCAACAATTCAACTTTTAGGAAGTTACCCTGAAGATACATTTACAACAAAAGAGAAACATATATGCAAAAGATTATTCATTGAAAAATTATTTATAATTTTAAAATATTGAAAGCACAGTAACCAAATCAGCATGGTACTTGTATAGAAACAGACACATAGATTGATGGAACAAGTTAAAGAATCTAGAAGTAAAGCTGCACACCTGCAACCACCTGATCTTCAACAAAGTCAGCAATAACACTCAATGGGGAAAGAGTCCCTATTTAGTAATATAGTGATGGGGTAATGGCTAGCCATATGCAAAAGATTGAAACTGGAGCCCTTCCTTTCACCATCTACAAAAATAAACTCAAGATGGATTAAACCCTTAAATGTAAGATCAAAACTATAAAAACTCTTGAAGAAAACCTAGAACACACCATTCTGGTCATTGGCTGTGGCAAAAAATTTATGTCTAAGCCCCAAAAGCAATTGCAACAAAACCAAAAATGTCAAATGGGTCTTAATTAAACTAAAGTGCTTCTGCACAGCCAAAGAAGCTAGCACCAGAGTAAATAGACAGCAGAATGGGAAAAAATATTTGCAAGTTGTACATCCAACCAAAGTCCAATATCCAAAATCTATAAGGAATTTAAACAATTCAACAAGCAGAAAACAAACAACCCCATTAAAAAATGGGCAAAGGACCTGAACAGACACATCTCAAAAGAAGACATATTGAGACCCCAAAAGAAAATGTAACAAAAATAAAAACAAATAAATGGAATCTAAATAAATGAAAAAGCTTCTGCACAGCAAAAAATCAGCAGAGTGAACAGCCAACCCACAGAATGGAAGGAAATATTTGCAAACTATGTATTCCATGATGGACTAATATCCAGAATCTGCAAGGAACTTAAACACATCAGCAAGAAAAAAAAAAATCCCATCAAAAGGTGGGCAAATGACATGAATATACATTTCTCAAAAGAAGATATACAAATGGCAAAGAAGTATGAAAAGATGCTCAATATGACTAATCATCAGGGAAATGAAAAGTAAAGCCACATGAGATGTCACCTTATTCCTACAAGAATAGCCATAATTAAAAAGTCAAAAAACAACAGATGTTGGCATGGATGTGGTGAAAAGGAAACACTTTTACACTGCTGATGGGAATGCAAATTTGTACAACCTCTATGAAAAACAGTATGGAGATTCCCTAAAGAACTAAAGTAGATTTACCATTTGATCCAACAATCTCACGACTGGGTATCTATCCAAAGGAAAAAAAGTCATTATATGAAAAAGATACATGCACATGCATGTTTATAGCAGCACAATTCATAATTGCAAATATATGAAAAGAGCCTAAGTGCCCATCGACCAATGAGTAGATAAAGAAAACATGGAGTGTGACTCAACCATAAAAAGGAACAAAATAACGTCTTTTGCAGCAACCTGGATGGAACAGGAGGCCATTCTAAGTGAAACAACTCAAAAATTGAAAACCAAAAACCATGTGATCTCACTTATAACTGGGAGCTAAGCTATGAGAACGCAAAGACATACAGAGTGATATAATGTACTTTGAAGACTTAGGGAGGAGTAGGTGGGAAGGGTGAGGGATAAAAGACTACATATGGAGTACAGTATTTGCTGCTCAGGTGATGAGTGCACTGAAATCTCAGAATTCACCACCATAGAATTCTTCCATGTAACCAAAAACCATCTGTACTCCAAAACTATTAAAATGTTTTTTTAAAATACATACATGTGGCCAACAAATATATGAAAAAAAATGCTCAACATCACTAATTATTAGAGAAATGCAAATCAAAACCACAGTGAGATGCCATCTCATACCAGTCAGAATGGTTATTACTAAAAAGCCAGGTGCAGTAGCTCAAGTTTGTAATTCCAGCACTTTGGGAGACAGAGGCAGGTGGATTGCTTGAGCAAAGGAGCTAGAGAAGAGCCTATGCAAAATGGGGAGATCCTGTCTCTACAAAAAAAAAAAAATACAAAAGTTAGCTGGGCATGGTGGGGCAGGCCTGAGTTCCAGCTACTCAGAAGGCTGAGATGGGAGGATCACTTGATCCTAGGAGGTGAAGGTGGCAGTAAGTCATGATTACACCACTGTTCTTCAAGCTGGACAAAATAGTGAGACTCTGTCTAAAAAATAAAAAATATTTTTAAAAAGTCAAAAAAGCAAGTGTTGGCGAGTTTCTGGAGAAAAAGTAACACATATACTGCTGATAGGAATGTAAATTAATTCAGCTACTGTGAAAAGCAGTTTGGAGATTTCTCACAGAACTTAAAACAGAACTACCATTCAACCCAGCAATCCCACTACTGGGTATATACCTAAAGAAAAATAAATCATTTTCCCAAAAAGCAGAAAGACACAAACATTTTTATGTTCATCACAGCTCTATTCATAGTAGCAAAGACATGGAATCAACCTAGGTCCCCATCAGCAGTGTACTGGACAAACAAAACATGGTACATGTATACCAGGAAATACTATGCAACATTAAAAAAGAACAAAATCATGTTCTTTGCAGCAACATGGATGTAGCTGAAGGCCATTATTCTAAGTGAATTATCACAGGAACAAAAAACCAAATACCACATGTTTTCACTTATAAGAAGGTCCTAAACATTGAGTACACATGGACACAAAGATGGGAACAGTAGACATTGGAGAATACTTCAGATGGGAAGGGAAAAGGGGTCTGGATTGAAAAACTACCTATCGGGTACTATAATGACTACCTGGTTAATCGATTATTTATATACCAAACGTCAACAATATGCAATTTGCCCATGTAACTAACCTGCACATGTACCCACTGATCCTAAAAGTCAAAAAATTTAAAATAAAATAAAATAAATGACATGCTTTCTTAAAATAAATATAAATAAATACTTTTAAAATATTTGAAACAACCTAAATGCTCATAAATAGAACAGTAGGTGATTAAGCCATGGCACAACCACAAATGGAGAAATATGCAGCAGTAAAAAAACAATAAGGAAGACATCTATGGACTAATACAGAGGGACTTCCAGGATGTACTGCTAATTAAAAACAGCAAAATTCAAAAGAGTATTTGTGGTTTCTGCTATTTATTTAAGAAAAATGTGAAATATAAGAAATATATCATATAAATATGAATATAGGAATTACACATGAATATGCTGATTTTGGCAGAAATAAACATAGAAAGGATTAACAAGAAACTAATAAAATTTGCTACCTACAAGGAGTGGAAACAAAATGGAAAGAATGGGAAATAAAAGCAAGGTAGAATCGAAAAGTGGGAAGTATTTCCAGGTATTCCTTTTTGTATAATTTTGATTTTCAGAATGACATTTTTTCACATACCCAAAAAATAAATGATTAAAAACAATAAAGACTTGGAGAAAATCCACAACAGAATATATATAGCAACAAATAAACCTAACTGTATTGGAAAGGAATAACATAGCACTATTTAATGAGAAAAAGAAGGAAAGAATTAAGTAACCTTGGAAAACAACATTTTTTTAAATTGTACTTTAGGTCTGGGATACATGTGCAGATCGTGCAGGATTGTTGCATAGGTACACACATGGCAATGTGTTTGCTGCCTCCATCCCCCTTCACCTATATCTGGCATTTCTCCCTATGTTTTTCCTCCCCAAACTGCCCAACTCCCTGCTGACCCTCCCTTGGCACCCCCCTAAAAGACCACAGTATGTGATACTCCCCTCCCTGTATCCATGTGTTTTCATTGTTCAACACCCGCCTATGAGTGAGAACATTCGGTGTTTGATTTTCTGTTCTTGTGTCAGTTTGCTGAGAATGATGGTTTCCAGATTCATTCATGTCCCTACAAAGGACACAAACTCAACGTTTTTTATGGCTATACAGTATTCCGTGGTGTATTTGTGCCAAATTTTCCTTGTCCAGTCTATTCTCGATGGGCATTTGGGTTGGTTCCAGGTCTTTGCTATTGTAAACAGTGCCTCTATGAACATACATGTGCATGTGTCTTTATAATAGAATGATTTATAATCCTTTGGGTATATACCCAGTAATAAGATTGCTGGGTCAAATGGAATTTCTATTTCTAAATCTTTGAGGAATTGCTACACTGTCTTCCACAATGGTTGAACTAGTTTACACTCCCACCAACAGTATAAAAGTGTTCCTATTTCTCCACATCCTCTCCATCATCTGTCGTCTCCAGATTTTTTAATGATCTCCATTCTAACTGGTGTGAGGTGGTATCTCAACATGGTTTTGATTTGCATTTCTCTAATAATCAGTGATNAACCATGAACATGGTATGTTTCTCCATCTGTTTGTGTCCTCTCTTATTTTGTTGAGCAGTGGTTTGTAGTTCTCCTTGAAGAGGTCCTTTACATCCTTTGTTAGATGTATTCCCAGGTATTTTATTCTCTTTGTAGCAATTGTGAATGGCAGTTCATTCTTGATGTGGCTCTCTTTAAGTCTGTTATTGGTGTATAGGAATGCTTGTGATTTTTGCACATTGATTTTGTATCCTAAGACTTTGCTGAAGTTGCTTATCAGTTTCAGGAGATTTTGGGCTGAGACGATGGGGTCTTCTAGATATACAATCATGTCGTCTGCAAATAGAGACAATTTGACTTTCTCCTTTCCTGTTTGAATACGCTTTATTTCTTTTTCTTGCCTAATTGCTCTGGCTAGAACTTCCAATACTATATTGAATGGGAGTGGTGACAGAGGGCATCCTTGTCTAGTGCCAGATTTCAAAGAGAATGCTTCCAGTTGTTGCCCATCCAGTATGATATTGGCTGTAGGTTTGTTATAAGTAGCTTTTATTATTTTAAGATATGTTCCATCAATACCTAGTTTTTTGAGGGTTTTTAGCATAAAGGCTTTTGAATTTTGTCCAAGGCCTTCTCTGCCTCAATTGAGATAATCATGTGGTTTTTGTCTTTGGTTCTGTTTATGTGGTGAATTACATTTATAGACTGGCATATGTTGAACCAGCCTTGCATCCCTGGGATGAAGCCTACTTGATCATGGTGGATAAGCTTTTTGATGTGCTGTTGCAAACGGTTTGCCAGTATTTTATTGAAGATTTTTGCATCTATGTTCATCATGGATATTGGCCTGAAGTTTTCCTTGCTTGTTGAGTCTATGCTGGGTTTTGGTATCAGGATGATGTTGGTCTCATAAAATGATTTGGGAAGGATTCCCTCTTTTTGGATTGTTTGGAATAGTTTCAGAAGAAATGGTACCAGCTTCTCTTTTTATGTCTAGTAGAATTCAGCTGTGAATGCATCTGGACCTGGGCTTTTTTTTTGGTGATAGGCTCTTAATTGCTGCCTCAACTTCAGACCCTGTTATTGGTCTATTCAGGGTGATGCCTTGATTCTATCATTATGTAATGTCCTTCTTTGTCTCTTTTGATTTTTGTTGGTTTAAAGTCCGTTTTATCAGAGACTAGGATTGCAACTGCTGCTTTTTTTTGTTCTCCATTTGCTTGATAAATCTTCCTCCATCTCTTTATTTTGAGCCTATGTGTGTCCTTGCATGTGAGATGGGTTTCCTGAATAAAGCACACTGATGGGTTTTGACTTTTTATCCAATTTGCCAGTCTGTGTGTTTTGATTGGGGAATTTAGCCCATTTACATTTAAGGTTAATATTGTTATGTGTGAATTTGATCCTGCCATTTTGATGCTAGCTGGATGTTTTGCCTGTTAGTTGACACATTTTCTTCATTATGTCAATGGTCTTTACCATTCGGTATGTTTTTGGAGTGGCTGGTACTGGTTATTCCTTTCCTTGTTTAGTGCTTCTTTCAGGAGCCCTTGTAAGGCAGGCCTGGTGGTGATGAAATCTCTCAGCAATTGCTTGTCCATAAAGGATTTTCTTTCTCCTTCGCTTATGAAGCTTACTTTGGCTGGATATGAAATTCTAGGTTGGAAGTTCTTTTCTTTAAGGATGTTGAATATTGGCCCCCACTCTCTTCTGGCTTGTAGGGTTTCTGCTGAGAGATCCACTGTAAGTCTAATGGGCTTCCCTTTGTGGGTAACCTCACCTTTCTCTCTTGCTGACCTTAGCAATTATTTCTTCATTTCAACCCTGGTTGACAATTATGTGCCTTGGGGTTGCTCTTCTTGAGGAATATCTTCGTGGTGTTCTCTGTATTTCCTGGACTTGAATGTTGGCCTGCCTTGCTAGGTTGGGGAGGTTCTCCTGGATAATATCCTGAAGAGTGTTTTCCAGCTTGGATTCATTCTTTCTGTCACATTGAGGTACACCTTTCAAATGTAGATCAGGTCTTTTC
>NW_016107331.1:10932766-10948927 GCF_001604975.1 Cebus imitator
TCAACTCGTTTATATTCTTCTCTAAGCTGTTTATTCTAGTTAGCACCTCATCAAACCTTTTCTCTAGGTTCTTAGTTTCTTTGCATTGTGTTAGCACATGTTCTTTTAGCTCTGAGGAGTTTATTAATACCCACCTTCTGAAGCCTCTTTCTGTCAATTCATCAGATTCATTCTCCATCTATCTTTGATCCCTAGCTGGTGAGGAGTTGTGATCCCTTGGAGGAGGCTAGGCGTTCTGATTTTTGGTGTTTTCATCCTTTTTGCACTGGTTTCTTTCCATCTTAGTAATTTTGACTACCTGCAGTCTTTGTAGTTGGTGACTTTTGGAAGTAGTCTCTGAGTGGATGTCCTTTTTGCTGATGTTGAAGCTATTTCTTTCTGCTTCTTAATTTTCCTTCTACTAGTCAGGTCACTCTTTTGCAGGACCACTGGAGGTCCACTCCCAACCCTGCTCACCTGGGAATTGCCTGCAGGGGCTGCAGAACTGTAAGGGTTGCCACCAGTTTCTTCCTCTGCTATCCTTGTCCCAGAAGGGTACCCACCAGATATCAGTCTGAGCTCTCCTTAATGAGGTGTCTCTTTGAGTATATGGGGTTCAAGGGATTGCTTGAGGAGACAGTCCTTCCCTTATAGGAGCTCAAGTGCTGTGCTGGGAGCTCCATTGTTCTCTGCAGAGCTGCTGAGCAGATACCTTTAAGTCTGCTGTAGTTGAACTCATAACCACCTCTTTTCCCAGGTGTTCTGTCCTAGGAAGGTCGGCTTTATTTATAAGTTCCTGTTGTGCTGCTGCCTTCTTTCATAGATGCCCTGCCCCACACAGAGTAGTCTAGTCACAGTCTGCCAACAGAGGCATTGCTGAGTTTGCTGCAGGCTCTGCCCAGCTGCTGTGTGAACTGCCTCAGTAGTGGCAGACTGCCTCAGTAGTGGGGGATGCCCTTCCCCTCACTGAGCTGGACGGTCCTGTGTCCAGCTGCACTTGCTGCAAAACTCTCAATCCAGAGTGTTTCAGATTGCTCGTTTTGTGGGGGTGATACCCTCTGAGCCAGGTTGCCTGGCTCCCTGTCTCAGCCCCCTCCCTTTCATTGAATGGGTGGCTTTGTCTCCCAGGCATTCTAGGCATCAGTTGAAATGGCCGCCCAGACTTGTGTGAGTTTCTGTGCGCTGACACGGCACCAGCTGAAACTGCCACGCTGAAAACTTGTGGTGCTTTTTGGACTGGGAATCTCTTGGTCTGTGGGCAGTGAAAACTTGTTTGGAAATATGGAGAGCACTCACCCTCTGCGCTGATCTCACTGGGAACAGCCCTCTGGAGCTGTTCCTATTCGGCCATCTTGGATTTCCCCTCCTAGAAAACAATCTTTTTAGATATATTTTAAGTCTAAAGATGAAAAAAGTCTAAGAAAAACTTAATAGACTAATTAAGAAGTTATCTTGAAACTAGGTAATTACAGAATTGAGCATATAGATAATATTGTAGATAATGAGAACCAGGTATCTATCTCATCATTGGAGAAAGGAATTTTAAATAATGGAAGAAAGAAGGCTAGACTGGATCCTGTGGCATTGTACTGGTATTTGGAGATATCAATATAAAATCATGGGTTTTCTTTTATACATACACACCATGAGAAAGACAGAGTGTGTACCTTTAAGTATTTCCTTGCTCTATCCAGTTAAAACATCTAGAAGCCATGACAACTCAATGGGAATGAACAAACTAGTGCCCAGATCTTGGTTCCCAAAAGTAGCAATAAAAGGACAGAACTCCTGGAGAAATAGTTGATTTCAGGACTGGAGCAGGGAAAGTCAAATATAAGCCAAAAGCATCTTGTGAAAAAATAAGGAAGCACTCAAAAAAGATTGGAAGCATGTTGAAAGGATACAAGATCCAGCTTGAAGAAACTCCCAATGGCCAAATCTAAGACAATCTTAGCATCAAAATCATGATGATAAGAATTATATTATAATTTATACATTAAAATAAATATCCATGATTCCACTCTGATTTAATTAAATAGTTGAGTAAATAAAGAAATTAGAGAGATGGGACAACTCTTCTTCACAACAAAAGACTAATAATAAATATAGACAGATATAACAATAAACAACTAGTAAATATATAAGGAATGATAGAAATAGAAATACTGTTAAATAAATACAACAGTAATAATTGTTGCAGGCAAGAGTCAATCAATGGAAAAATTGATGAGCAAAAAGTATGACAAGAAACAAAATATTTGCATAGTCTCAAAGCATCTTCCCACCAGATTTGATTGCAGAGAGAAAGGTAATAACTTTACAGTGAAAAAAAAAAACCTGGTAGACACTACGTTAACTAAGTGATCAAGGTTAATATTTGTCTAATAAGATATTTTGGACTTCATGTACCCCCTGATTCAATGCACTGAGACGGATATCACTTCCATGGTATTCTTGCCAAAGATGCATAAATTCAATGAGGAAACATCCAAACAATGAAGTTAAAGGACATTCCACAAAATAACTGGCCAGTACTCTTAAAAGTCACCAAAGTCATGAAAGACAAAGACCTGAAAACTATTTCAAATTGGAGACATAACAATTAAATACAATATAGGTTTATTAGTCCATTCTCATGTTGCTATAAAGAACTGCCCATGACTGGGTAAACTATAAAGGAAAGAGGCTTAATTGACTTACAGTTCCACAGGGCTGGGGAAGCCTCAGGGAAATTACAATCATGGCATAAGGGGAAGCAAAGATGTCCTTCTTCACATGGTGTCAGAAAGGAGAATGAGAGTTGAGCAAAGGGGGAAAAGGTCCTTATAAACCATCAAATCTCATGAGAACTTTCTATCATGAGAATAGCATGGGGGAAACTGCCCCCATGAATTAATTACCTCCCACCAGGTCCCTTCCATGATATTTGGGGATTATGGGAACCACAATTCAAGATAAGATTTGGGTGGGGACACAGTCAAACCATATCATTCTCCTCCTGCCTCAGCCCAAATCTCATGTCCTCACATTTCAAAACACAATCATGTCTTTCCAATAGTCCTCCAAAGTCTTAACTTATTATAGCATTAACCCAAAAGTCCAAGTCCAAAGACTCATCTGAGACAAGGCAAGTCTTTTCTGCCTATGAGCCTGTAAAATAAAAAGCAAGTTAGCTACTTCCTAGATAAAATGGGGGTCCAGGCATTGGGTAACTACACCTGTTTCATATGGGAAAAACTGGCCAAAACAAAGAAGTTACAGGCTCCGTGCAAGTCCAAAATCCAATAGAGCAGTCATTAAACCTTAAAATTCCAAAATGATCTCCTTTGACTCCATGTCTCACATCCAAGGCATGCTGATGCAAGAAGTGGGCTTCCATGGCCTTGGGATGCTCCATCCCTGTGGCTTTGCAGGGTACAGCCACCATCTGGCTGCTTTCATAGGCTGGCATGGAGTGCCTGTGACTTTTCTGGGTGCACAGTTGAAACTATAAGGGGATCTGCCATTCTGGGGTCTGAAAGATGGTGCCCCTCTTCTCACAGCTCCACTAGGCAGTGCCCCAGTGGGGACTCTGTGTGGGGGCTCCAACTCCACATTTTCCTTCTGCACTGCTCTAGCAGAGGCTCTCCATGAGGGCTCTGCCCCTGCAGCAAACTTCTGCCTGGGCATTCAGGCATTTCCATACATCCTCTGAAATCTAGATAGAAGTTCCCAAACCTCAATTCTTGTCTTCTATGCACCCACAGGACCAACACCACAGGTAAGCCACCAAAGATTGGGCTTGTACCTTCTGAAGCAATGACCTGAACCATAACTTGGCCCCTTGTAGCCATGGCGGGGATGCAGGGCACCAAGTCCTGAGACTGCACAAAACATCAAGATCCTGATCCTCGCCTATGAAACCATTTTTTCCTCCTAGGCCTCTGGGCTTGTAATGGGAGGGGCTGTCATGAATATCTCTGACAGGCCCTGGAGACATTTTTCCCAATGTATTGGTGATTAACATTTGGCTTCTCAATACTTATGCAAATTCCTGCAGGGGGCTTGAATTTCTCCCCAGTAAATGGATTTTTTTTCTATCTCACACATTGTCAGGCTGCAAATTTTTCAAACTTTTGTGTTCTGCTTCCCTTTTAAACATATGTTCAAATTTCAAATCATCTCTCTCAAGTTCAAAGTTTCACAGTTCTCTAGGACAGGGACAAAATTCTGCCAGTCTCTTTGCTAAAACATAGCAAGTATGACCATTGCTCCAGTTCCCAAGAAGTTCCTTATCTCCATCTGAGACTATCTCAGCCTGAACTTCATTGTTCATATCACTATTTGCATTTTGCTCAAAGCCATTCAACAAGTTTCCAGGAAGTTCCAAAGTTTTCCACATCTTTCTGTCTTTTTCTTCTTCTGAACCCTTTGAACTATTCCAACCTCTGCCTGTTACCCAGTTCCAAAGTTGCTTCCACATTTTCGGGTATCTTTGCAGCAGTGCCCCACTACCTGGTACCAATTTACTGTATTAGTCTGTTCTCACACTGCTATAAAGAACTGCCTGAGCCTGGATAAATTATAAAGGAAAGAGGTTTAATTGACTCACAGTTCCACAGGGCTGGGGAGTCCTTAGGAAATATATAATCATGGTAGAAAGGGAAGCAAACATGTCCTTCTTCACATGGTGGCAGGAAGGAGAAGAATAAGATTTGAACAAAGGGGGAAGCTCCTTATAAAACTGCATGTCTTGTGAGAACTTACTATCACAAGGATAGCATGGGGAAACTTCCCCCATGATTCAATTACATCCCACTGGGTCCCTTCCATGACATGTGGAGACTATGAGAACTACAATTCAAGATGAGATTTGAGTGGGGACACAGCCAAACCATATTGGTAGGATTCAGAATTTTATCCTGGGCTCAAAAAAGAACATTAGTGAGATAATCTGAGAGATTTTAATAAGGCCTGTAAATTAATTACTAGTATTTTGTTAATGTTAATTTTCTGATTTTGATTATTATACTATGAATATAAAATTTCAGGAGTTTAAGAAGTGAGTTTGAGTGAAAGTGATTTGTGTGTACCCTTCAAACTTTTTTTTTTAATTTAAATATGTACAAACCAGCTTGATACCCTAGTTTTAAAAAGCTATCTTAATGAGACTATTCAATATATCTGAAATATTCTATAAACATGAGGCTTTCATAATTTGTTTTTTCAATTGCTAAGGCAAAATTTCTAAATCCCAAGAAAAATAGTTTTCCTTTCCATAATGTTCCAATATGATACCAATAATAATTATACTCTACATTTTGCAGTCTTCTAAAATTTCTAAATAATAATTACTTATATATGAGATTATTGTGTTGCTTCCATAGATAATGCTTGGACTGGCTAGGTGCAGTGGATCACACCTGTAATCCCAACACTTTGGGAGGTTGAGGCAGGTAGATCACCTGAGGTCGGGAGTTTGAGATCAGCCTGACCAACATGGAGGAAACCCTGTCTCTACTGAAAATACAAAATTAGCTGGTTATCATTGCAGACTCCTGTAATCCAGCTACTCAGGAGGCCGAGGCAGGAGAATTGCTTGAACCCGGAAGGCAGAGGTGGTGGTGAGCCAAGATCACGCCATTGCACTCCAGTCTGGGCAACAAGAGCAAAAGTCCTTCTTAAAAAAGAAGGGAAAAAAAACAGATCATGTTTGGATTACCTAAGATATTTTATATGATATGTTAACCAAAGTATCTTCTGCACATTAAGTACTTAATACATGACTGTTATTATTACTGAAAATATTGTCTTCTTCATCTTTTGTTCTAAATCACAACTTCATAAGGTTTGTAGTACACCTATTATTTTAACCATTTTGGAGATTAGAAAAACAGTCATGTTGGTAGTAACAAGGGATCCAGGATTCAAGCCAGATACTCTGATTTAGACTGGATGTCTGATCTCCCCATAACATCTGTAAGGCAGTGACCAAGCCTTATTTTTCACTTCTATAAATCTTCCTCAGAGTCTATCACACAGCAAAATCTCGACCAAGACTGCTTTTTGAAGAGACACAACTTAAATGTAGATTAATTTCTTAGAAAGAAAAAATATGAAACCAAGAATAGAATAGAGATTCCTTGATTTCAATGTAATAAAATTGATCAGAGTAATTTTTTAAAATGTTGTTATAAAATATTATTGCTAGGTTATAAAGGAGTAGGATATATTAATCAATTAATCAAGAAGGTTTATTTTCTGTAAGTAATAGCTTGTGAGGTAGGGTGGGAATAGCAAAGCTGAGTGGGAAAGCATAGCAAGGGTGTGTGAATCAAAATGTCTTGGAGATAATTTTCAAAATCATTTTCAAATGAATTATCCTAGGACCTGCCACAATCTGTAAGGGGCTGGACTCTACCTTGTAAGAATGTCTCCTTTTAAAAACCTCCTCTTTATTCTATGAGATTTTTCTCTTTCATTTTTTAATGGGGGCAAGGCTGTGTACCCAGCTCCCTCCCCGTTCAGATGACGTCGTAGGCCTCTCTTACCCAGAAAAATAGGGAAAGGGGCCCCGGAGGCACAGTGAGTAAATATCATGAACCCAAAGAGTTTTGCAGACAGCGATTTATTAGGCAGAGCTTTCAGCGGGCTTTTTGGACAAAGAAGCCCAACTGGATTTCTCTACCTAGCTCACGCACGGAAGACCCAAAGAACTCTACATTCCCGGATGGAGGGATGCAGCTGGGAAACTCCTGCCTTTGAAAACTCGCCCCTTGCGGACCAGGGAAGAGTACCTCAGTTTGTTTTTGTATTCCCTTTTCTTTCATTGTTTCTTTTATTTAATTTAAAATTATTATACAAAATCTGCATCTATTTTAACATGTCATACACGAAAGCACCTTTTTTCAAGTTAATAATACCCTTTCTCTCCATTCTCCTGCAAATCCCAACTCCTTATATTAAATAATGTTAATATTTTAGAATTTCTTCATATTTCTCTGATATTACATAGGCAATATTGATATAAAGCTTGTAGACTAATACACATACAAACCTCACGAAACCTAAGTTAAAAAAAACAACATGGGAAATATGTAAAATTTTTAAAATTACTAGTAGCAAGGTAGAACACAAAAAATTACCAGGCATATTCAAATTGATGACTAAAAATTAATTACTTTTTTACTTGAATTTTGATTTTACTTTGCCTGGCTAAGCATGTCCAACTTCCTCAGCCTTTTTTAAAGGGTGTTTAGTATCAAAGCATAGACATTATTTTATATCATTTGCTCTAATGCCGTAAGTGGAAGAAAGGAATTATTTCATCTGCTTCATTATTTAAGTCTTTTTTCTCTTTACCTAGTATGATCATTACAAATAAAGATTAAATACTGCATACTTCAATGCTATTCTCAGGAATAATTTCCAACATTAAGAAGGAAGATACAGCTTACCATTTTATGACCTTGCAATAGAGATTGGTAAATAACTAGAGACAGCATTCCTTTGCCCTCCATGGGTTGCCCTGGAAACAGGAGGGGGAAAAATGTAATTCTGGTCTCCAGTATGAGCTTCAGATGAATTCCTTTATTTCACACAAAGGTTGACCATTCTTTAGAGAGTTGCATTAGTGCATATTCACGCTAATAGTTGTGTGACAATTACCCAGGTGCTACCAGGAGCAGCTCTTCTAAAGTTGCTTTGCATATTATTTAAATCTCCTGTTTTTATTTAACTCTCCATTTGTTTATCATCTCCCCAACCAGTGAATCACAGTTAACTCTGGGAAAAGATCTTATAACTCTTTTCTTTGCACCTCAGGAAGCATGTGCCACAGCTCTTGCTTACAGAAGGAGATTCGGCTTGAGTAAGAAGTGCTCCTTACCTTGCAAATTTAATACATGTTTTCCTTACAAGGGACGATAAATCAATATTCCATACTACAAATGGAAAGGACAAGCAATTAATCAGAAAAACACCTCTTTGATTCAAACTGCTTGTTAGAAAAATGTAAATGCAAATGAGAATTTGAAAATGATAAATACCACTAGTCAAATTAAATTAATCTACACAAACCAAAATTAGCTAAAAATGTTATAAGAAAAAAAGTAAACAGGACTGGAAGCATCTATTGTTTCATCTTTACAATTACCTTATAATATAGTTATTATTATCCCCATTTAACAGATAGGAAAATTGAGGCTCAAAGAACTTACTAAATTTGCTGAGACATTTAGCTAGTAAGTGGCAGAAATGGAATTCACATTCAGGTTGATCTCAAAGCTAGTGATCTTTCCACTATACCACAAAAAGAAACACCCCTAATAAAATCCGAAAACAATAAAATCAAAATATTTGAATGAAGTTTTAATTATATTAGAACTAAAAACCACATGAAAGGTACACACACATTAAAAACAAAAACATAGAAAGGCAAAACCAACGCTAATTGCACTGTACTAAAAGTAAGGAGGCCTGAGTTCTAGACTATATTGCTCACTCTATATTTTTCCACTCTTAGCATAATGCCTGTCTCATAAAAACTAGTCATTAAATATTCATTCTCATTCAGTGTCTGACTAAAAGCTACAGAGTCTTTAAAATAGAATCAATCAACTAATCATATTACAATAAAGCTTCAATTAATCAAAACAATTAGAAGATTGTTTGTTTTAATATAAACCTTGGTTAACTAGCCATGAATGAATAAATCCTTTTTGTAGATTCAAGGTTGCCACTGGAAATCTTTCAAACTCTGTTTTGCTATATAGAGCAAACTTCACTGAATAGAGGAATCAATTAAAGCACTTGCTACAAGACTAACTCTTAGATTCCACTTCAAGACATTTCATTGAAATTTAGTATGTATGTCTGGGTTAGAACTCTGGAGTGATTCCAATTCAGGAAAGACAAAGACAAAATTTTGAGAAGTGTTAAGAACTTACTATACTGTGTTCCAACTGCTATCTGAAGTATATACATTCTACCTTATCAGCCTCCTTCTCTTGGAATGAATATTCCATCTTATTCAGAGATGGGTCATATCAGCCATTTGTTGTTCAGTAAATTGGTGCCATTGGCCACAACTAATTGGATCAAGTAATTGTGGCCAAATCTTGGCCAATCAGATTTTCTTTTCAGGAAAGTGTTTTTCGAATTAAGTAATTCCAGTTTTTCCCTTATGGTGGTAAAAACTGAGGACGTGAATTTAAATGCTTGTAGATGTGACTGTGGGATTCCACAAAAGTTCTCTTCAACTTTTTCAGTGAAGTAGGAATAAAAGTCTTTGGCTGAGAAAAAAATTGAAAGTATTAGAAGTATGATACGGGAAGAAGTGTGAAGTAATCACATCCATTCGTTTTCCCACTTTCTAGACTAAGGATATATAGCATGGTTACTAGGCAGCATTAAGGTTCCACTTGAGGTTTGTGATCATAAGTTAAAGTAAAACCCATTAGTCAGATTGTGTGTTTTTTTTTACTAACCACATTCAGCTTAATGAATGCAGCTATGGAACAAGTGGAAGGTTGGATTTAACTAGGAATACAGCTTTGGCTCAGCAAAGACAATGAATCAAGAAAGTTGAAATGGTGTCAAAGGTGTATGTAAGGGAGAATCATAATTGATTTAAGCTAAGTAAGGAAGGGAGAGGATATGAAGATGCTGAGAAGAGAAATGGTGAAAGATCAATGGATTAGAGTTCGTAATGGTGTTAAAGAATCATAATTATTGGAGTCAGAGTACTAGTGGGAGAAAGACGGAAATATAGCACATAATGGTCAGAGAGTGGGATGCATAAAATGAAATTATGAAGCGGTGGTAATAATTAGTCAAGATTTAAGTTATGACAATGGAAATTAATGATTAAAGTAAGTTGGAAGGTGAAATTATCGAAGGAGGCAAATTCAAAGAACTGAAAGATCAAAATGTTGAAAAAGTATGTGATTGACATTACCAAGAATTAAGATCAGAAATAGTATTGGTGAAGAGGGAAAGGTGATATAAATTATGTACAATAAAGAATTTGGCTGGCTTTTGTTCTCTGTTCCTAGAAAGTAGTCCTTAAAATTCCCCAAGTGATAAGAGTGTCTTTGTTATTCATATTGGGCTCTGATAGTTTATGCTAATGAGGTGACTCATGGTGGGCTTCTAGATAGCTTGTGCCAATGAAATGACTCAGGATACAGCTGTCTACTCTAGAAAGATGAAATGTGATTAGAGGATTGAAGATTTGAGCCATGTAATATCACCTTGATAAGGGAGAGGATGAGCCCTGGAGTCTGAGTTCAATGTTGGCCAGTGGTTCAATCATTCATGCCTACATAATGTCAACTCAATAAACACTCTGAACACTGAAGCTTTGGTGAGCTTCCCTGGCTGGTAACACTCTGTGTATTGCTATACATCATAGCAGGAGGGTGATGTATTCTGACTCCATGAGGAGATGACACCAGAAGATTCATGTTTTGGAGCCTCTTACACCTATACATTGCTTGTTTGACTAATTCTGATTTGTATCCATTTGCCACAATAAAACTATAATCATAAGGAAAAAAAACAAAACTGAGGCTATATAAATTCTGGAACTTTGGAATAACTATTAATATGTTGTATTAGTCCATTTTCACACTACTAATAAAGACATATCTGAGACTGGACAATTTACAAAAGAAAGAAGTTTAATGGACTTACAGTTCCATGTGGCCGGAGAGGCCTCACAATTATGGTGGAAGATAAAAGACACAGGTTATATGGCAGCAAGGAGGAGAGAAAGCTTGTGCAGGGAAACTCCCATGTTTAAAACCATCAGATCTTGTAAGACTCATCACTATCATGAGAAGAGCACAGGAAAGACCCATCCCCCATAATTCAATTATCTCCTATCAGGTTCCTCCCATGACACATGGGAATTGTGGGAGTTACAATTCAAGATGAGATTTGGGTGGGGATACAGCCAAACCATATTATTCCACCCCTGGCACCTCCCAAATCTCATGTCCTCACATTTCAAAACCAATCATGCGTTCCCAACAGTCCCCCAAAGTCTTAACTAATTTCAGCATTAACTCGAAAGTCCACAGTTCAGTGTCTCATCTGAGAAAAGGCATGTGAGCCTGTGAAATCAAAATCAAGTTAGTTACTTCCTAGATACAATGGGGATACAGGCATTGGGTAAATACAACCATTCCAAATGGGAGAAATTGGCCCAAACAAAGACACTACAAGCTTCATTCAAGTCCAAAATTCAATAGGGCAGTCAAATCTTAAAGCTCCAAAATGGTCTCCTTTGAATCCATGTCTCACATTCAGTTCACACTGATGCAAGAGGTCAGCTCCCATGGCCTTAGGCAGCTCCACCCCTTCTGCTTTGCACAGTATAGCCCCTCTCCTGGCTGCTTTCATGGGTTGGCATTGAGTGTCTGTGGCTTTTCCAGGTGCACAGTGCAAGCTGTTGGTGGACCTACTCTTCTGGAGTCTGAAGGACATGGCCTTCTTCTAACAGCTCTACCAGGTGGTGCTCCAGTAGGGACTCTGTCTGGGGCCTCAAACCCCACATGTCCCTTCTGCACTGCCCTAGCAGAGGTTCTCCATGAGGGCCCTGCTCCTGCAGCAAACTTCTGCCAGGACATCCAGGTATTTCCATAAATCCTCTGAAATTGAGGCAGAGGTTCCCAAACCTCAATTTTTGACTTCTGTGTACCCACAGGCTCAACACAATGTGGAAGCTGCCAAAGCATTTGAGCACCTGACAATTCACATTTCTCAGTGACAAATAAGAAAATGTTCCTACTCTCTCTCTAGTCTCTCCTCACTTAAGACTCAAGTCTGTCCCAAACATATCTAGCACCTGAAACACTTCTGAGCTAGCTTCTGATAATGTGGAAGAATCCACTAAGGTATTCTGGCACAGGAACTGGCAATCTGTCAGAAATCAGGGGAAGACAATCTGTGTAGGCAAGGGAAATAGCCCTTGCTTTTCACAAGTATCTTCTACTGCCAAAGTCTACCCATTTTACACTTTTAGGTTAAAAGAACCTTAAAACGTTTTTAATTTTAAAAAACCTTGTGTGCTCAGAAATTTTAGAAAGGGTAGAAAAGCATCAAGTCAAAAGTACGTCAGATTTCACTACCCAGAGATACACATTTCTTATTACAGAGAGTTTCCAAATACAGTTGGCCCTTGAATGATGCAAGGGGTTTGGGGTACCAATCTCCCATACAGTTGGAAAATTCATGGGTAACTTTTTACTCCCTGTATTAGGCCCTTCTTGCATTGAAAATAAGAAATAGCTGAGATTAGGTAATTTATAAAGATAAGAGGTTTAATTGACTCACAGATCTGCAGGCTTTGCAGGAAGCATGATACTGGTATCCGCTCAGCTTCTGGTGAAGTCTCAGGGAGCCTTCAGTCATGGCGGAAGGTGAAACAGGAGCAAGTATTTCACATAGTAAAAGCAGGAGAGAGGAGAAGGGAGAGCTCACTTTTAAATGACCAGATCTTGCAAAACTCACTGTAATGAAGACAGCACCAAGCCATGAGGGATCCACCCCCATGATCCAAACACCTCCCACTAGGTGCCACCTCTAGCAATGAGGAATTAAAATTCAACATGAGATTTGGCCAGGGATAAATATCCAAACTATATCACTCCCCAAAATCTTAACTATTGATAGCCTAATATTGACTGGAAACCTTCCCAATAACTTATAGTCCATTGACACATGTTTTATATGTGTCTGTATAACTTTTTCTTTTATTTAGCTTACTTTATCATAAGAATACAGTATTACTCTTAATTTATCATAATACTGTATTCTTATGATAAAGTAAGAATACAGTATTATTAAAGTAAGAATACAGTATTATTCTTATGATAAAGTAAGCTAGATAAAAGAAAATGTTATAAAGAAAACAATAAGGAAGATTAAAATATTACTATTTATTAATGGAAATGAATTGTCATCTTCCATAGGGTTGGCTGAGGAGGAGGAGAAAGAGAAAGGTTGGTCTTGCTGTCTCAGGATAGCAGAGGCAGAAGAGATGGAAGAGGTGGAAGAAGAACCAGGAGAGGCAGGCACATTTGTTGTAAATTTATAGAAATATATCATAATTTCTGTTGACGTTTTTGCTTTTCATTTCTCTAAAAATGTTTTTATACAGTACCAATCCTTCTTCCAGCTCTTGTTGTCCAGGCCTTGTTCTACAATCAAAAGATTTGCAGCTGTTTTTTACCTTTCTTTTCAAGGCTTGAAAGTTAGCAACTTTGTAGCTAAGGGCAGTCCTCTTCTTAAACTCAACTGCAGTTACACAAGAGTAGAGTTAGCCTATCCCTTCCTGCCTTAAATTTTGGTACTTGTTTCTCTTCCTTACTAATAGATGTCCTATTTATTTTAGTTTCAATGTCCATATCATAGAAGAATTCATGTCATTAAATAAGTTAAGAGCAGTCTTGAATAACTGGAACCCTTCTGCCAAAGTAGCTAATATGAATTTGTGTACTGACACTGCTTCTTCCACGTCTTCTGCCTCGTCATCTGGCACTGGTTTGGAAGCAATTCTCTTCACCAAATCATCTTCTGCTAATTCATCTGATGTAGTGTCTATTAGCTCTTGAATTTCTCCAAGATCCCTATCTTAAAACCCTTCATTCTTCATCTATTTTGCCATATCTGCAATCCCTTTTATGATTTCCTTGATGGGCTCCTTTATGTCTTGTGAAGTCAAGCACAACACCGGACACGGTTTTCTCCAGCAGGAACTCATTGTTTCAGACTTGATGGTTTTCACAGCTTTCTCTATAGCAACAATGGCATCTTGAATGGTGTTATCCTTCCAGACTTTCATAAGTCAGTGTTCTTTTCCATAGCCTTGAAAATGGTTTCCACAGAGTATTGCATGTAATGAGCCTTACAGGTCCTTATGGCCCCTGATTTAGAGCCTGAATTAGACATGTTGTGTTTGGAGAAAAGTAGACCACTTCAGCACAGTTGATGTTGAACTCATGGGGTTCTGGGTGACCAGGAGCATTGTCCAATATCAAAAGAACTTTAAAAGGCAGTCCCTTTCTGTCAAGATACTATCTGATTTCAGGAGCAAAGCATTGATGTAATCAGTCCTAAAAATGGAGTTCTTGTTGTCTAGGGCTTCTTATTCTACAGCCAAAAGACTTGCAGCTGTTTTTTACCTTTCTTTCAAAGTTTGGAAGTTAGCAGCTTTAGAGCTAAGGGCAGTCCTCATCTTAAACCCAACTGCACTTACACAAGAATAGAGTTCATCTATGCCTTCCTTCCTTACATTTTGGTACTTGTTTCTCTTCCTTACCAATAGATGTCATTTATGTCACTTTTTTCCCAAAAAATAAGTCACTTTCATCTGTATTAAAAACCTGTTCAGGCAGATAAACTTTCTCCTCAATGATTTTCTTAATGACATCTGGAAATTTGTATGCTGCCTCTTCTTCAGCAAAAGCTACTTCTCCTCTTGACATTTTTTAAGCCAAACCTCTTCCTAAATTATCAAACCATCCTTTGCTGGCTTTAAATTCTCCAGTTATTGATTCTTCACTTGCCTTTTGCTTTATATTGTAATATAATGACTTTTCTTTCTCTCAAATCATATTGTCTATAGATATACCTTTCTTACAGCAATCCTGTAGCCACAGAAAAATTGCATTTTCAATACCACATAAAAAGATATTTCACAATAAGTGAAAGTTTTTGCACTTGCTAGCCTAGCTGCAGCAGCAGCTTCATGAATTTCCTTTTCTTTTCTTACAGTGGTGCTTATGCTGGATTCATTTATCTTGAAATGGTGCATAAATGCTGCTGCAGACCTCTATCTATGGTACATTTTAAGCAATTCAACTTTCTCTTGTAATGTCATGACTTTTTTTAGCTCCTTGGGGTCACTTAAAGCATCAATAGTGGTACTTCATATGGATCCTTGTGTATTTTGGGTGATGTTATTCAAAGTTTACAATATTGCACAAAACATGATGAAAAATACACAAGGATCACAAGAGATCACTTTTTACTTCAATATACAACTTACTGGAGAGATATACTACTCATATGGAGAGGATTGGTGTCACTTAGCATTTTAAGCAGACACTCGCAACAATTCAGCTCACCACAATACCAGCAGGAGAGACCTAAAATATTATTAATAGTAGTACAGTATTACTACAGTTAATTGTAGGCAGTTATGATTTAATACTGCACCTTTACATTTGTTTACATTTCTTTCAACTGTGAGTGGTGCCATGTACACTCTGTGTGCATAAGTTTTGATAAATTTTAACTTTTTATAATAGATTTGTGTATATTTTTGGTCATAAGTGATAAAATACACTAGTGTTTACATGTATTTTATGTATTCATGACATATCTTACTTTTTCTAATTTTTTTTATATTTCTAGGCCATTCAGTTGATCTAGGAGTTTTTTTAAAGTCACAAATCTCCAAAACATTTTCCAGTGTATTTATTTTTAAATTCCTCATATAAATGGACCTAAAAATTCAAATCTATGTTTTTCAAAAATAAACTGTGCATGGAAAAATGTCAATGCATTTGATATATGCCATTCTATTGTTGTGTGTTTAAGATTATAGTTTTTCTGGCCGGACGCAGTGGCTCACGCCTGTAATTTCTACACTTTGGGAGGCAAAGGCAGGTGGATCATCTGATGTCAGGAGTTTGAGATCAACCTGGGCAACATGATGAAACCTCATCCCTACTAAAAACACAAAAAATTAGCTGGGTATGGTAGCTGATGTCTGTAATCCCAGCTACTTGGGAGGCCTGAGGCAGGAGAATCACTTGAACCCGGGAGGCAGAGGTTGCAGTGAACTGAGATCGCACCACTGCACTCCAGCCTGGGCAACAACAGTGAAACTCCATCTCAAAATAATAATAATAATAATGGTTTTTCTGCATAATAAAATTTTCTGCATTATTCAGAAACTATCAATCTTTACATATATCTCTAAGTATAAAATTTAAATTAATAAAAAATATAATAACTAAAAAGTCAAAAAGTATGGCTTTTTTTTTGAGACAGAGTCTTCCTCTATCACCCAGGCTGGAGTGCAGTGGTGCAATCTTGGCTCACTGCAACCTCTGTCTCCCAGGTTTGAGTGATTCTCATGTCTCAGCCTCCCGAGTAGCTGGGATTACAAGCGCATGCCATTACGCCCAA
>NW_016107331.1:10949062-10951944 GCF_001604975.1 Cebus imitator
CATGCCCAGCCAAGTATGGACATTTTTAAAGTTCTTAACAGATATTGCTCACTTGCAAAATTCGTGAGGTTAGGAACTTTATCTTATTTGCCTGTGGCTCAGTAGAACCAGAAAAGTGGTAAACACATAGTAGACACTCACTGAGAATGTACTAAATTAATGAATTAATACATTGCCCAAAGACTTTCCAAAATAAATAGCACTTTCAAATACAATCACTCCCATAGGAAGTTAAGCCTATCACTTGTCTCCATCTTGGTCTGCTTCATTATTTAGCTGATTTATTTCTTCCTGATACTCAACAAAGGAATCGCTATATTTAATAGGAAACATTTCCTAGGAGGTGGCCGATAGGAGGCCACAAACTTACTTTTCCCTAAAATCTCCCAAAAGCTTTTCTTGGGACTTTGAGATTCAATAATTTATTTGATAATTTTACAGTAAGAAAAAGAAATACATTGAATAGGCTAGAAATAATTGTAGTTTCCTAAAGTCTGGGTAGGGAATAGATGCTTATAGATAAGTATAAGTAGTATATAAGCAACTGTGAGTGTGCCCATGCACGGGGGTGTGTGCCTGCCTGCTAGTGGCCACAATAATATCAACTACATTTTATTGCAGATTAAATACTGTTCATATTCCTCGAATTAATCCACATTCAAAATGCATATGTAGCTTCCCATTTCTACACAGGACGATAATCCCAGAATAGCCTTTGACAAATCCTTCGGCTTTCCTGGCTCACTCTTCTCTAATAATACAACAAAGCATACATGTAGTAGTTTGATATAGAGCTTCTATATCTCAGTTCCTAAATTAAGGCCTTCACAGAGCTTTTAATAATACAGTCCCACGCTCCTGGAATTATAGGCAAAGTTAAAAATCATTCCTCCTTTGCCTTTCAACAAATTTCAGTTCTCTCCTCTAACTATGTGCATGTAAATTCTATTAATGCTAATGGAGGCTATGTACGTGCATACAGAGTGGAATATATCTCTAAATCACACTTTAATCTTTAGCTACATAACTCTGGCACCTGTTCAAATGATACATGTGCCTCAAATACACACTGTATATCTGTTGTTTCCCGTCTGGGTATTAAAATTTATTCATGTATTTTTAGTAGCTATTACAACATTTTGGCCAACAAATTTTGTTATTATCATTATACATGTGTTGAGTTTTAACTGGGTGCTAGATGTGACCATAAACATTCCTGATTTATTATAATGCAATTAGAATGTAAATTTGATTCCTGACCAGGTTATATTTATTTTTTAAAATGGAAATTTTCTGTTGTTTTCCACCTGGTTAAACATATGTAGTAAAAAGAAAACATAATGCAAACAAAATAAATATAACTAACCTGGTAGCTTATTTCTGTACTGAATCATGGTTATCTTTACCTAATTTTAAAAAACAAACATTTTAATGCATGTCTTTTTAAAAACCCAGTTGAATGAGGTCATGCTTGGTTTATTTATGCTAAAAAGTATTTTATTAACTGTATTAATTTTTTAGAGAAAAAGTGGTTGTCTAAACAACTTTACATTATTTTTACATAATCTAATCGATGTTCTCTAGACACAGGTAAATCTAGCATTAGCCACTTGTCAAGAGGGCCTCCTGCACCTCCACCTTCCCATTCTTTTTTCCTTTTCCAGCTTCCCATAATGTTCCCCCAAAAGTTGAAAAAGGTAAATATGTACACTGAAATATGTACACTAGAGCAAGGCCAGAAGTTGTATACCTTGAGGTGAAAAAAAAAATGGTAATATTCGTTCTAACCGATCTCTTATTCTGGATCCCCATACCAATAGATAAAGAAACTTGCCAATTAAATGCATTCAGTCTCTTTGCATTTAAAACTGTAACTATTCAGTCAATGCAAAGTTCAAAGTCCCTCCCAGGACTATTTTCACTTTCCTTTCCTCTTTCTCCTTCCTGAGAGAGTGAGGCAGGATATAAGCCTTGAATCCTCAGGCAGTGGCAGTAGAGACACTCCTATGTGGTGCAGCAGATTTTGTGAATTCCTTTGAATGAGACCCAGAGAGTCCCTGGCCTCTGCCACAGCCTCCAGGCATAAAATCCATCTTCTGCAGAAACTTTGGATTATATAGAACCTGCACCCCAGGCCAGACCCATTCGCCTCACCCCATCCTTTAGCCGTCTTATCCCTTACACAGTGACATGACTGGATGTGGTTTCATTTAATTTCTGGACTTCTCTGAAAGACTTGCAACTTCCCAGGCTATGTCTCAAGAAGACAGGACTAAGGATCTTATCACTGGGAATTCAGGTGTTTCTACTACCCTCAACCCCTCCCAACAATGCTCCTCCCCAGGCTTAAACCTTAAGTAGGGAGCCAGGCTGGGCATTCATCTCTGATCCTTCCCCTCCTCTCTTCTCCCAGCAAAATAATTTTCTACTTTCCCTTCCTATCTGACTAGAACTGTCTCTAAAACCTCTATTTCTTCTTCCCTATTCCATGACATTTGCCCTTCTCCACATTCTCTATTGACATAATCCTGACTTTGTTCAAGTAGGGATCAGAGGTGTGTTTAGGGGAGCTTGAGCCCCTCCTCAATTTCAGAGAGTAAAATATAATTTGGATTAAACCAAACATGGCAATTTAATTTCTCTGGCTACTTGGTTTAGGAATGGCATGTGCAATTATGGCCACTGAAATACAAGGAGAAGTGTGCTGGGAACTTCTGGCAAAGTGTTTCTTTTGTTACCAGGAAGGGATCCTGATTCAGACAGCAAAGGAGTGTTCTTGGATCTCGAGCAAAAAAGAATTTGAGGCAAGTCCATTGAGTAAAGTGAAATCAAGTTTATTAAGAAAGTAAAGGAATAAAAGAATGACTACTCCATAGACAGAG
>NW_016107331.1:10952139-11058030 GCF_001604975.1 Cebus imitator
CTCAGCCTCCTGAGTAGCTAGTATAACAGGCACATGCCACCACGCCTAGCTAATTTTTGTACTTTTGGTAGAGACAGGGTTTTACCATATTGGCCAGGCTGGTCTTGAACTCCTCACATCAGGTGAGGAACTCCTCATATCCGCCCGCCTTGGCCTCCCAAAGTGCTGGGATTACGGGGTTGCTCATTTTTATGGTTATTTATTGATTACCATATCTGTGCTAAACAAGTGGTGGATTATTCATGCCTCCCCTTTTTAGACTATGTAGGGTAACTTCCTAAGATTGCCATGGCATTTGTAAACTGTCATGGGGCTGGTGGGAGTGTAGCAGTGAGGACAACCTATGAGGACAATCATTGCCATCTTGGTTTTCGTGGGTTTAGACAGGCTTCTTTCCTCTAACCTGTTTTATCAGCAAGGTCTTTATGACCTGTATCTTGTGCTGACCTCCTAGCTCATCCTGTGACTTAGAATGCCTAACTTACTGGGAATGCAGCCCAGCAGTCCCTATTCAACATGGATTCACTCTGGTTCAAACGCCTCGACACTTTCTTAAAGAGAAACATGAAGACAAATGACCTCTTCTCCCACGCAGGCTTTGAATATTGTTTATGAGGACCAACACCTGTAACTGCTGCAGTCATCTTGCAGATATGAGGAGAGTAGCCAGCACACTAAGGATGGCAGCCGAGACATCGGAAAAACTGGTCCTTAATAATGTCACTGAGTCACTGAGCTAGACACCCTACCTGGCACCACCCACCTCAAGGCTTCTTTTCACGTGAGATAGTAATAGTTGCTTATGGTTCAACACTTCTAGTTGGCTTTCTGTGGCTTGCAGCCAAAGTATACTAACTTCCCTGGGGTAAAAATGTTGAGAGGACCACAGGGAGAGAAAACAGAGATCAGATAAAGGAAAATATATTGAAATATAATATGAAAACACTACTTCCAAAGGAAATGTATCTCTCAAATGATGTGAGAGAAGTGTGGTATTACATTACAATGTTTTTCAGAGGTGACTTGGCTACAGAAGAGTTACTGGTGAATCCAGGTTCCTGTCCATGAACAATGAGTCCCAAGTAGCTGCCAGTATATTAATAAGCTAGACTAAATCTAGCCTGCATTTATGGAAAGTGCCTAATGTGTCATTAGTCCCTATGGATGGCCTCCTCTACAGAGCACTGAAATGTCCATGGGGCTTAAAGAGTCTCTCCTGAAACTTCACTACCCAGCTGAAAGAGACAATAAGTAACTAATTTATCAGACACTACCTATTTGGTTTGTTTGTGTTTTTATCAACATTATAAATATACATAGTTTAGGCCTGGTGCAGTGGCTCATGCCTGTAATCCCAGCATTTGGGGAGGCAGAGGTGTGTGGATCTCTTGAGCCCAAGAGTTCAAAACCAGCCTGGGCAACAAAGTAAGACCTCGTCTCTACAAATAATCAATTAGCTGAACATGGTGCGGTGCACCTGTGGTCCCCGCTACTCAGGAGGCTGAGGCAGGAGAATCACTTAAGCCCAGGAAGTCGAGGCTGCAGTGAGCTATATTTGTGCTACTGTACTTGAGCCTGAGTGACAGAATGAGACCTGTCTCAAAATAAACAAATAAACAAACAAACATAGTTTTAAGGAGTCAACATGTTTTACAAACTTTTCATTAAAAAAAAAAAAAAAATCCCTTTCCCTGCCCTTATATTCTGCTTTCTAGAAACAACCCGTTTCGGCTTTTTAAATTTAATTTTTTGGGCCAGGAGTGGTGGCTCACGCCTGTAATCTCAGCATATTGGGAGGCCGAGGTGGCTAGATAACCTGAGGTCAAAGGTTCAAGACCAGCCTCGCCAACGTGATGAAATCCCATCTCTACTAAAAATACAAAAAAATTAGCTAGGCGTGCTGGCGGGCACCTGTAATCCCAGTTACTTGGGAGGCTGAAGCAGGAGAATTGATTGAACCCAGGAGGTGGGCATTACAGTGAGCTGTGATGGTACCATTGCACTCCAGCCTGGGCAACAAGAGTGAAACTCTGACTCAAAATAATAATAATAATCTTTTGGTATTCATTTCCAAATCTTTCCACAATTTAATAATGTATTAGATTTTAAGAGCTGTCATACCAAAATACCACAGACTGAGTGGCTTAAGCAACAGAAGCTTATTTTCTCAGTCCTGGAAGCTGGAAGTCCAAGATCAACGTGTTCGTAGGTTTGGTTTCTCCCACAGCCCCTCTCATTGGCTTGGAGATGATTCCCTCTCTGTGTCCTCATATGATCTTATATCTGTGCTCAGGCATCTGTGGTGTCTCCCTCTGTACTCATTGCAATTCAGGACTAATCTCTTTTTCTTACAAGGATAACAGCCGGATTGGATTAAGGCCCACCCTAACAGATCAGCGTTTTAATATGAGCTGCTTCTGGGGAAAGGATGTAACCTCGGGCAAGGTAGCACCTTTTAGCCACTCAGCTGTAACCCTCCACTACAGTCTTTACCTTTTACATTAAAACCTTTCCTCATGGCTGGGTGCAGTGGCTAACGCCTGTAATCCCAGCACTTTGGAAGGCCAAGGCAGTGGGATCATTTCAGACCACAAGTTTAAGACCAGCCTGGCCAACATGGTGAAAGCTCGTCTCTACTAAAAATTAAAAAAATTAGCTAGCAGTGGGGGTGCAGGCCTGTAATCCCAGCTACTTGGGAGGCTGAGGCACAAGAACTGCTGGAACCCAGAAGGCAGAGGTTGCAGTGAGCTAAGATCACTCCACGGCACTCCAGCCTGGACAACAGAGCAAGACTCCATCTCAAAAAGAATTAAAAAAAAAAAAAAAAAAGCTTTCCTCACTTACTTGATAAGCTTTAGCTTTTTGTGAAGTACTAAAAAGTTATCATCTGAAAGCTCTGAGTGCAACCTGGAGTCTGTCACCTGTGATCTATAGCTGGTCATTTCATTGGGTTCCTCAGCTGTCTTTTCTTTTAACTGGTCAGATTTCCTAAAGAAGCATCTTCTGCCTAGACCGGATTGTCAGCACTCTGAGAGCTAAATGGAGAAAGAAAGATTAGAGAGAGGTGTCTGCATATTCAATATGCAAATGTTCAATTAATCCTTTTCATCAGCAAGTCACTGCTCCCCTCCCCGACCTCCCCAACACCCCACCCCACCACCACTGCTCTTCTTGATACATCTCAATCCAGAGAGGTTTTGTTTGACCTGCTTTGGAGACTAACCTTGTCAAGTTGGGTAAAGGAAGTTGTCTGCCTTTGCAATTGGGGGATTTATTTAATGGCCTCTTAAAGAAGCTTTCATCCAATCTTCCTATTTTAGCCCATTTTCAATCTCATTTCCAGAGGTACCTGGAAGTGCCAATTCCTGAACCTTCTGGATATTCTGCAGTGTAAAAGCTTCTCAGCATTTCCCACGTCAGCAAAGAATTTGGCTTTCTAGGTTTGCTGAGTCAATATTATTCATTCATCTGCCTTCTAGCTTCCAACATTTTTGCTATTTCTTTCTCCTCCATTCTTTTTGTCTTTATGGGTAAGTACCTTTTTAAAAATATCCCTTTACTGTCATCTTAGGGAGTAAAAGTATATGTGTCTACCTAAACTCAACTTATACATTTTCTCTTCCCCTCCCTCTCATTGTCTCTCACACATACTTTTTAAAAAAAACAGGTAGAATATTTTACCAAAAGAAAACAAGTGTCTTTCCCACCAGTTGCCTCTGTCTCTCAGCCACCTGCTGCCTCTTTGCCTCCAATTCCAAGCAGGTAATCACTTTTACTAGTTCTTAATGTGTTCTTCAAGAGTTTCTTTATGCATATAAAATGAAATATTAATATATATTCTTATTCCTCCCTTTTTACACAAACAATAGCTTACTATAAGACTGTTCGGCAGTTTGCCATTTTCATCTAACATTGCTTGAAGCTCTTTGCATATTAGTGTAGAGCTCCTGCTCATTCTTTTTAACAGCTATAGAGTATTTCTTCTTTTTTTTTTTTTTTTTTTCGAGATGGAGTTTCGCTCTTGTTCCGCAGGCTGGAGTGCAATGGCGTGATCTCGGCTCACTGCAACCTCCGCCTCCTGGGTCCAGGCAATTCTCCTGCCTCAGCCTCCTGAGTAGCTGGGATTACAGGCACGCGCCACCATGCCCAGCTAATTTTTTGTATTTTTAGTAGAGACGGGGTTTCACCATGTTGACCAGGATGGTCTCGATCTGTTGACCTCGTGATCCACCTGCCTCGGCCTCCCAAAGTGCTGGGATTACAGGCATGAGCCACCGCGCCCGGCAGCTATAGAGTATTTCAATTAATCAGCCTCCTATCAAGGGATATTTGTTTCCAATTCTTGCCATAAAAAACCTATAATGAACAGTCTTAAACATAAATAAGATTGAATGTGTGCAAGTATATCCATAGGCTACATTCCAAGAGTTTGATCAAGCGGTGTAGGCATTCCTAATGTTGACAAATGTTACCAGTTGCCCTCCTTAGGAGTTATACATTTGTAATGCCAGCAGTGGAAAGGCTTGGTTTATTTCTCTTCCTCCATGCATTTAACAGAGTATATTACAAAAATAATTAAATAAGTAAAAGTGGTACCTCAGTGTACTTTGTGTTTCATCAGTATGAGTGATTTTGTATGTCTAATATAAATTTTTATTTCATTATGATTGAGCTTCATTCAATTCTTCATAATGTAGGGTTAATCGTTTTATTTGGAGAAAATAATGGTGTGTGTGTTTATGTATGTGTGTGTGTACATGTAAACAAAAGTTCAAAGGCATCATTACAACCTTGTTTGGCCAAATGCATAATTGCAGTATATGTGTTAAAAAATCTTCTGTTACATCTAAAGTACCATATGTCAATATTTATTCAGGACAAGGAAAATTATTCAAATAAGTTATCTAGAGCAAGGAATTTCTTATGCAGAAGAACATGCCTAGGATATGGGATATGGGCCCACTAACAATCAAATTACGAGTTCACGAGTCTAGTCTAGGTTGAGAAAGCATGTTAAGAACAATAGCTTGCTCAAATCTGAGATGTGTTAAAATTAACTGTGTGTTTAATAACATTAGGCATAGAGTCATATGGTAGAAAGCATTACATTAACCAAATAATGTAATCATTCTCAGCCTCAATTTCCTGATCTGAAAAATTGACGTAGTAATAGCTGTCCCACATTGTCGGTAAACTTTGTTCACCAGTGACCCCCATCAACATAAACCACTTCTAATCAATGATCTCAGAAAGGAGGTAATCATATGAGCCAGATAAAAACATCTAGACTTTAGAAAATTATACAGCTCTCAGAAAGAGAATATTTGTACCATAGAAATTAAGGAATATTAAGATATATATGACTATAAATAAATAAAATATTACCTGATGCTGAGAAAGCATGCATAATCTGAAAGCACAAAATAGAATGTCCTCACAACTAGAAGTGAGGCCAAAGGATAGATTTACTAACTTTGTGATTATAGAACTTACCTATGTTGTAATTATAAATAGTATAGTATTGGCCGGGCGCGGTGGCTCAAGCCTGTAATCCCAGCACTTTGGAAGGCCGAGGCGGGTGGATCACGAGGTCAAGAGATCGAGACCATCCTGGTCAACACGGTGAAACCCCGTCTCTACTAAAAATACAAAAAATTAGCTGGGCATGGTGGCGCGTGCCTGTAATCCCAGCTACTCAGGAGACTGAGGCAGGAGAATTGCCTGAACCCAGGAGGCGGAGGTTGCGGTGAGCCGAGATCGCGCCATTGCACTCCAGCCTGGGTAGCAAGAGTGAAACTCCGTCCCCCCCCCCAAAAAAAAAAATAAATAGTATAGTATAAAAATATTTCATAAAAATTGTAAGCCTTTAAATCCCAGACAAAAGCCAGTGGAGTAGGGAATAATATATACTGAATTAGCAAAATTTAGAAAGAAATGTTTTCATGAAAAAGAGTTTTTCCTGCTTTCTTAATCTTGTAGATATATTAAACATAAATTCTTCTCAAATAAAAACTGAATTTAGATTTTCACTTTATAGTTATTCTACTTAAAAAAACAACGAATCAAGAAAACCTATTTATTTCTTTATTTTTATATTTTAATTATTATATATAATGTGAAAATAAAATAATACCATGAGAAATGCCATTATGTGGAATATAAAAAGTACTTTTTTCAAACAGGTGTATACAGTTAAAACAATTTAACTGTAACAGCACATAACTGTTGTATAAAACAAATGTTCTTCCTCAGATTCATTTTTTTGTTGTTGTTGCAGCAATAGGTCCCCCTGGTGGAAATGGAAAATATATTTTGTCCTATTTTTCTATCTTTCCAAATCACTATCCTAATTTGAGTAATTAAGTGCCATTCTTCCTTGAAGAATGAATAAAGAAAGAGTTTAGAAAGCCTGTGGATTGACAGTCAACCCTTCCACAGGTGAATTTGTACTTAATAACATTCATAATTGCAGGAATCAAACCCTTCTGCCTAAAAAGAACATTCCCCAAAACATAAAGTCTTTGTTGATAGAGGCTAACAAAATTAAATATGCAAAATAATGAAGCTTTTAAAAATCACATTCATAGATTACAAGAACCTAGTTAGTGAGTCTTCTTATTATTCTACATCTATTCATATATACAAGGTAAATGGCTCTTTAACTGGTAAAGAACAATTGTTGTTCATTGAAGACTCACAGGAAAATTACCGTATGGAAGTACCAAGAGATACTTTTCATTGTTGGGTTACATGAGATGATACCTTAACAAGTGATTTATAATGAAAGGAATAAGTGTGCCAACTTCTGTGTATGAATAAAACAGAGGTTCTGAAGAGAAACCAGAACCACGTGTCCCCATTCAGTTTCACCAATGGATGCCCACCCAGAAGCATAATCACTTTGGAATAATATGGAACCCAGATTTCATTCCATACCCTCTTGAAAATTAAAGTTCCAGTAGTGTTAGCCTGAGGTAAAAACTGAAATTTAGATGATACTATCTTTTTTTAACTGTTTCCCACACTGTAGAGGTCCTGGAGATCCCAGAACATTCAAGATCTGATTATAGAGCTGCAAATCACTTGAACCTATAGGTTCAATAACCTCAATAACCTCTCCATGGGTCCTTTCTCTGGCATCAGTGACCCACTGCCACTCACCATTTCCCTGTGACTTTTAAGTTTCCTCTACATTAGCCTTAAATCTCTGGCTTCCCTGAGGCTTAAGAACACCTAAGCAGTTGTTGATATGGCTGGTGTATTCCTCGACACTTAATTCATCAGAATCCTGAGTAATGTTTTCAGATGGCCAAATGCCATAGCAATCCTCTTTAATGTTTCTTCAGTTTTTTTAGTAAGTAGTATATAAAGTATATCATTGAACCAATAATGAGTATGTGAATTAATTTGCACTTCAGAAAACTTCTACATCCATACTGTAAGCTGTATTTTAAATCAAGCTCTCTTTTACCTCTAGGCCCTCACCCATCTTTTATTTCAGCCTGGATTTCTAGAAGTTTCTTGATTATAAAGAAGCAATCTGACTGGCCTATTACTAACAATATTAAAGTATAGCAGATGTCTAGCATTTTCCCTCCCCTATAGTGCTGGGAAGGGCTTCTTTGAGTTCCCATCCCTACTTTAACCAAATATGCTTCTCAGTTAACTCAGCACTTCTCTAATCTTGTGAGAGACAAGTGGGAGAAGGAGAGAGCAAAAGTGGTAAAAGACAGCAATTACTCTATTGGGAGATGAGCCTAGTCCAGGTCTCTGCTGTTTATTATGGTTAATCTGAACCCTCCTCCGACATCTGACCCCAAATAACTGAAGTTGACTGTGTTTGTCCCTTATTTCTATATAGTTTGTGATCTATTATTTCTAATTTAATAATCTTACTGAACTTTTGTTGGAGAAGTCTGCTACAACCCTTTTTTGGGGAAAAGAAAGATGTTATATAAAGTGTAAATGAAATAGAAACTAAGAACTTTTTTAAAAAGATCTGCCTTTTTAGACCCGAATAGCTGCTAGCAATCAAGTTCAGCTTTTTGAAGATAATTTTTAAAAAACCTTTGACTTTAATATAACTTAAGTTATGTAAACCATAATTATTAAGCTGATTTCAACCAACTGTTAATAGCATATAATTTATCCATGCTCCCTAAGAATATATTTCCTTCGAATGGACTGAACACTGGCTTGCTCACTATTTATGAATACTCCAAAGAAACTAATCTGAGTTCAGAATTTGCCCCCAAGCAATATCCTAGCTACCTAGGTCTGGGTACAACCAACAACTCCTTATAGGCCATCAAGACCCCAGAACTGCCAGGATCAGATTGTAGAACTATAGGTACTTAGACCCATAGGCCAATAATTCAAACTACAGAAGACAACTAACTATATCAATTATATTTTAATATAACTTTGCAAATCACAAAACATTTTCACAAACATAATTTCATTTAATTTTACCCCAAACCACATGAAATAGTTAAAATAGATTGATAATTTTCTAGTTTTTCAACATCTTTCCCAGTTTTTTTTTCTTATATCTTTGCTACAATAGTTAAATCAACCAATTAGATTTAAACAAAGTTTTCTTTCACAAGGAAAATTTTTAGAATCCAAATCTTGCTTCTCCCTCTTTGAAGGTGTTATTTTGTTTTTATTGCCAGTGTTGAAAAACATCCCACCATCCCTTAGAACTTAGATTAGCAACAATTATCTCCCAGCAAGACTGGTATAGAAAAAAGTCTCCAGGAAAGCTCAGTTTTGGCCAGCTATTGAGATTTAATGGAACATTTTTAATCTTAATAGAAAAAAGAAAATGTAATCTTACTTAAAGTATGATTATATCTACCTGTTTTGCAAGAAACTTAAATGTATAAACTTTCAAAACAATCAAAATGTATATTTTCTTTAAATAATATTAAATAAAGCCAACCCCAAACCTTTAACCTGCTGTTGAATTTAAGAAGGTCCTAAATGGTAGGAAATACAATTTGAAAATATATTTGTCACTTATTTAGTTTATGTATTTTTTAGTGGTCTTTAAAAAGCCACGTATCAGAAATAAGCTTTCATCAGTAAGTCACCAGAATTTATGCTCTACAACGGTACATGTTTTTGTGCTGTCAAACTTACATGGACCTTTTGGAAGACCCTGGGGATAGGCCATCTGAGGTAATACCATACAGTGAAAATGATCACCCTTTTCAGAGAGCACAGTGGTGTGTTAGGCAAATGTTACAAGCACATTAAAATCAGAAATGTTGGACTCCAGGAATTCTATTATCTCTTATTTATTTTATTATAAAGAAAACCTATTTTTAAATATTCTTAAGTATAAAATGGAGGTAACCCTGATGTTTGATTCTATGTCAGTATTCTTCCTAAAATCATTACATAATGAAAAAATATTTTACGTAGTCTCAGAATAGGTTTCCAAAGTTCTCATGAAACAAATAATTTGGATTTCTGTAGACAATTAGATAAAATTATTAATAAAAACACCTAGTATTTACAGTATACCTCACAAAGGTAACTTTTAACCTACAGTCATATATCTCAGATAAACGAGAACTGATTGTATTTTAGATTTTATTTGACAATTTTTCATAGCATCTAGGATGAAGTTTTCAATGAATGGTCTAACTGCAGTATATTCTGAATTCAGAATCAGGAAAGGTAAACAAATTACCTACTCCAGCTGAAAGTCTATCCCAAGATCTCCAAGATGCACTAAGATCTCATCCAGTTGGCTGGGCTGTCATATTTCATTCTGAGATGTCCTGCTTACAACCCATATTCTGCACATTTCTACTGTGCAGATGATCTTTACTGACCATCCCTCCCCTCCAACCAATGCACCTCACCTGAGACCTACAAGTGCTTTGCTTTAGATTACCAGCTTTAGGTCCATAAACCTTGTTCCCTCCTCCTCTTTGGCTTAATGCCAAAGACCACCAACACAACCTTCTATCAACCACACTTGTAAATCCACGTTTCCTTTCATTTTAAGCAGTCCCTAAAATAAAATCTTCTCCACAAAAATTAAGTAGAAAAACTGTTTTCCTAAATTTTACCCTCAAAATGAAAACATATTACAAGTCTTCACTACTCAATAATGTGTACTTTCTCAGTAAGTATTTGCTTAACCCTATTTTTAATGTATTTCTTTTCCAAACTGACCTCTTTCAATGTGTTGTCTCCATCACTATAAAAATACAGTTATCTAAGATTACAAGCTTCCAGAGGTCTGACACAAAACACTAACATACATGGAATAACATAATATAATGCCATGCTAACTTAAACATGTTTCATAAATGTTTTTCAGCTGAGCTACTGAATCTCAAATTCTCTTTCATGTTTTGTGGTTCCAAAGGTCTGATGCATTACATCTTGAGAGAGTACATAAAAGTTATTGTTAAGCAGACAGCATCAGTTATGAGTGGGCTCTAGAGTAAAACAGCTTGGGATCATATTCCGATTCAATTACAACCTGTTACCTTCAACATGTTACTTAAACCCTCCAAATGTTTGTAAAAGACAATCCAACAGTATCTACCCCCGAAAAGGTTATTAAGATTAAAATATGTAACTTCTCTAAAATAACAGTGGCTACTATTCCCAGAGATCAGGCAATCATATGATTTGCCAAGGACATTTCTGATTTACTTCTGTTATCCTAGTGTAAATAATAGCCCCCTCCATCCTCTTAACTCCTTCATTCTCAAAAGTAACCTAGTTCAGATGACAAAATACATAATCAGCTTTGCTGATTTTTTTTTTCCCCGCAACTCCAAACCACTATTCTATACTCAACTGTGTAACACTAGGGCTGCGACTATGAAAACTACATATCTCCTTTGCAACCTGAATTTTTGTTAGGCTCCACTAATAGCAGGACTAGAAGATAAAGACATAAGGGCAGGAGAAGGAAAGAATCTTGCTGTTTCCTGTTTGCTTGTTATTCCTGCCAGCATTCCCAAAGCAACAGCTCTTCATTCCAATAGCGACACTTGGTTCGTCTCCAGCTTTTTCTCAGCATTCCCCATACCAGCCTCATCGTTCTCTATCTATACTACAACCACTTACCAGCGGCCCCTCCGCAAATGTCTGAGTCCTTGCTCTGCTGACGATCTCCCCAAAGTGTCTAGTAAATACAACCTCTTATCCTGTTCTCCTAGGCCTAGGGGTGATAGCTGCCACCTGAAGTTATGTTTCCTTTCTGCTTTTGTTTTTGTTCTCCAGTACCAATGTAACCTATTCCTTATATTACACTCTATTAAAAGTGTAATATGTTACATATTGTGGATTTTTAAGTTATTTTTTCTTTTTCACATTGGTCTTCAGAACATTGTAAATGATTTTTAAAAAACACGTCACTATTAAATCCCTAAGAGAATTTACTTCCAGTGACTAGCATCAGATGGCTTATGGAGCTGAGGCCAAAGCCACTGTCCACTTTCCATGGTGTTTGCTAAGATAAGGCCATTACCACCAGCACATCAACTAAATTTGAAAGTCTTCCATTAGAAGTGCTATACAAGGCCGGGCGCGGTGGCTCAAGCCTGTAATCCCAGCACTTTGGGAGGCCGAGGTGGGTGGATCACGAGGTCAAGAGATCGAGACCATCCTGGTCAACATGGTGAAACCCCGTCTCTACTAAAAATACAAAAAAAACATTAGCTGGGCATGGTGGCACGTGCCTGTAATCCCAGCTACTCAGGAGGCTGAGGCAGGAGAATTGCCTGAACCCAGGAGGCGGAGGTTGCGGTGAGCCGAGATCGCGCCATTGCACATTGCACTCCAGCCTGGGTAACATGAATGAAACTCCGTCTCAAAAAAAAAAAAAAAAAAAAAAAAAAAAAAAAAAAAAAAACAAACAAAAAAAAAAAAAAAAAAAAAAAAAAAAAAGAAGTGCTATACAAATTTCCTGCAATAAAGGATTAACTAAGCCAAGCACAGAAACTGTGATATTGTGATATATGTTTGGTCTCTGCTTCTGATTCCTGGCAAACAGCTCCTAAAACCCATGGCTCTCCAAGAGATGACTGGTGACTGGGATTCCTGGAGAGTCTGGGGGTCCAGGACTGGGGTGAGGGTTTGTCAGGGGAACCAACTGAGTGATTAGAAGGATGGAACTTTTGTCCCACCTTCGCCAACCACCCAGAGAGAGGGGTGAAGGGTAAAGGTTAAGATGATCACCATTGACCAATGATGTAATCAATCATGCCTACATAATGAGGCCTCCATTAAAACCAAAAAAACAGGTTTGGAAGGCTTCCTGATTGCTGGACTTTTTCCCCTACACCCTGCCCCATGCATCTCATCTAGCTGTTCATCTTTATAATAAAATACTTTATAACAAACCAATAGATGTGCTTTTTCTGAGTTCTGTGAGCAGCCTAGCAAATTAATAGACCCTGATAAGGGGGAACTGGGAATCCCCAATTATGGCCGGCCAGCCAGTCAGAAGCACAGATCACAACCTGGAGCTTGTGATTGACCCATCCACCTGGAAGACACTTTTATCTACCTCCATGTAGATAGTGTCACAGTTGAATTGAATCATGGAACACCTAGTTTTGTACACTCGAAAATCTAGTGTCAAATGTGTTTTGCTGAGTGACTGTAAACCAGTGTTTTTCAATATGAAGAAAAAAAAAGCTGGTCATCAGAGAAATGCAAATCAAAACTGCAATGAGATTCCATCTCACACCAGTCAGAATGGCAATTATTGAAAAAGTCAAGAAACAGATGCTGGTGAGGTTGTGGAGAAATAGGAACACTTTTACACTGTTGGTGGGAATGTAAATTAATTCAACCATTGTGGAAGACAGTGTGGCAAGTCCTCAAGGACCTAGAACCAGAAATACCATTTGACCCAGCAATCCCATTACTGGGTATACACCCAAAGGAATATAAATCATTTTATTATAAAGATACATGCACATAAATGTTCACTGCAGTACTATTCACAATAGCAAAGGCATGGAATCAACCCTAATGCCCATCAATGATAGACTGGATAAAGAAAATGTGGTACATATACACCATGGAATACTATGCAGCCATAAAAAGGAACAAGATCATGTCCTTTATATGGACATGAATGAAGCTGGAAACATTATCCTCAGCAAAGATTAAGATGATCACCAGTGACCAATGATGTGATCAGTCATGCCTACATAATAAAGCCTCCATTAAGACCCCAAAAAAAACAGGTTTGGAAGGTTTACCGATTGCTGGACCTTTCCCCTACACCCTGCCCTATGCATCTCATCTACCTGTTCATCTTTGTAATATCCTTTATAACAAACCAGTAGATGTGTTTTTTCTGAGTTCTGTGAGTAGCCTGGCAAATTAATAGACCCCGATAGATGCAGGAACAGAAAACGAAACACCGTATGTTCTGACTTATAAGTGGGAGCTACACAATGAGAACACATGGACACTGGGAGGGAAACCACACTGGGGCCTGTCAGGGGGTTGGGGGTAGGGTGTGTGGGGAGGGAGAGTATCAGAAAAAAATAGCTAATGCATGCTGGGCTTAATACTTTGATAATGGTTTGATAGTTGCAGCAAACGATCATGGCACACATTTACCTATATAACAAACTTGTACATCCTGTGCATGTATACTAGTACTTAAAGTAACCGCTGTTTTTCCTATCTCTTATATCAGTACATATTAAGAGCTTAAAAAATGTGTTTTTGATTTCATCCCCTATCCCAACTACCTACCCTAGTCTAAGAGCGGCTAATAGGCACATAGTTTCTTCAGAAAGCAGGCTCTATTAGCTTATAACAAAGGTGAAGGAAAAGATCTTAGCTGACAAATCTCAAGCTCTCAAAGCTCACAAGGAAACCAGAGTAGCAACGCACTAAGAAAGTTTAGCAGGTAACATAATTCTCTCACATCATAAAATGCCACTGCATGATAAGTAGGATTATAAGGATAAATATGACTAATGTCCATCTCCCTCTTTTTTACAAAAAAAATTCACTCTATTCTTAATATAGTCACCTACACTAGCCAATATTTCTTTCCTTTCCACTCTACAGTTACTGATTAAGAATACTGGAAGAAAGAATAATTCATGTATTACTGTAAGATAAGTCTTCCACAAACATAAAGAGCCTAGATGAGCACTCTTCCCTAATCCACAGTAAGAAACAAAGGTACTAGTGTCCCAAGGAGAAAGTATGTACATTAAGAAAAAAGACAGGATGTCTGTAAAGTGGCAAAAAATAGCTTTGTTGTTCCAATAAAGTCACAGAAGACTAGCAAAACTAAATTTACCTTTACTATTTTTCACTTTCCTGAAAATCAATGTATTTCATGATCAAGACAGAGACAACTCATCAGTGTGATAAAAAATTTTTAATTTCAAGGTCTACTTGTTGCCCTGAATATTATGACTATGACTATTGAATTTGTATTCAAAATTAAGTTTTACTCTAGTTAACTTGCTGATATCGTTTGTATATTTATCTCCATCCAAATATCATATTGAATTGTAATCTCCAGTACTGGAGGTGAGGCCTGGTGGGAGGTGATTAGATGTCCTCACAATAGTGAGTTCTCAAGAGATCTGGTGGTTTAAAAGTGCTTGGCATTTCTGGCACTTGCTCACTCCAGTTTTCACCATGTGATGTGCCTGCTCCCTCTGCCTTCTACTATGATTGTAGGCTTCCTGAGACCTCCCCAGAAGCAGCTGCTAGTACCATGCTTCCTGTAAAGCCTGCAGAATGATAAGCCAATTAAACATCTTTTCTTTATATAGTCTGGGGTATTTCTTCATAGCAGTACAAGAATGACCTAATATAGACTTATTTTCTAGATAACTGTTTCAAATGTCACTACTGCTATAGTATTCCCTACTGATTTTGTGTTAAATTTCTAGTGAACAACCCTTAATGTAACACTCTAAAAGGCTCACAACATTTAAAGTGCCTCAAACTATACTGTACTTTAAACTTAAAATTTAAAACAAGAATACTAAAGAAAGATTGCTGAAATAGACAACTCAATTCTCTTCCTGGGAAAGCCCATAACACCAAGTACTAGAATATGAGTGAAGGATTCATTCAGGTACTCTTTTTCTATGATCCATCTGCAAAACCACTTGCTTCCCCCTAACATACACTTCTACAAGGCAGAAGAGCCCATCAATATTTGAAAAGTCTGTCTCTACTCTTTCCTGGTGAATCATACAATGTTCCTTTATATAGGTAAAACATAGCCTTAAACTATTTCTGTGGCTTACAGTTTTCTATTTTCATCACTGTGACATTTAATTGAGTGATAATTATCTTAACAAATCAAAATTCTAAAATTTAAATCTCTCAGTCAAGAAGTTAGAGAATTCAAATTGTATTCATTAATTAGTTTAAGAAGGAAATATTCAGAAAAAAAAATTAACTTTCAAACTTACATTAATACCAAAAGAGTTAAGAGACATAACACACAAGTATAAATGGGTCTATCTGCACAATATTTATTCCCTCTAAACTCAAAGACAGGACTCTTAAAAAAGGAATTAGGCTCATATTGAGTCATCTTGTATTAAAACATAGAATGTCAAAATTTATGAAATGTTAGGTAATGGAAAAATGTGCCACTCTATTGCTATTTGTATTTGAATTTTTGTTTCAGAAACTAGTAAACGTATAAAGGGAAGATTTTAAAAATACACTCTTGAGGGTTAACAGACACTAGGAATAAAAACAAATTTACCAAACTTTAAAATACTAATAAAATAAGCATTTTATTAATGAAAGTCTGGAAAACATGTACACTAAAATAAAAGTGACTATTAATGTTAAAAAACCTTCAAAGAATACATATCACATGATTCAATTTTTAAAAACTTTATATAAAAGCTCTATCATAAATACAAAGCTAAACTATCTGAGTACTAACAATACTGTTCATACAAAGAAACTTAACAGTAGTAAAATACAAATACATAAGATGCTTATTTTTGGTCCTTTTGGAAAAAAGAACTAAGTTGGTTTCTTTTTTTCACATGGCTCCAGGCACAAAAATAGAATATAAGATGGTAACTGCAACATTCTTAGTGTTTATCCTTGTAATTCTTTAAATGTCACCAGTCATAATAGCAATGAACTCCTCCTGGTTTACTGTGGTAAGAAAGAAAACAAAACAATCAGAAATACAAATATTTTATTTTTTCAGAGTCTATGACTACTATTTTACGCTAAGTATTAAAAAAATTTTATATTATGCTAAATTATTACATCAAGATATGGCTTTTTGCTTTTACTTATTTGTTAGGAAGTGGAATATGTTTATTGAATTTAACTTCTTAAATGCAAAAATATATATGTGACAAACATTATAAATTAGTATTCTATAACATTAACTGGGAAAAAGACAATGTTACCAAAAAAGTTAATCACAGTCATATTTGTACATACTTGCTAAAACATTTTAAATGCTTGACATTTCAAAGTTCTTTAAACAATCCTCTTTATAATCTTTATTCTACTAGTTCATTTAGCAAATCCTTCCTTCACAAGCTTGAACATATCATGCATGTAAATTAGATTTCTAAAGAATGAAAATACATTAAAATTATAAAAAGTTAAATTATTATTTTTTGAACTTCTATATACTTAAAAGCCTATGTTAATGAATAATTAAAATTAGGTCACCATATCTCAAATGTATCAATAAAATGGCAATTTGAAAAGATTACAGATTTAATTTTAATCACCAAGGCAATCCAGCAACTATATAGATGTAAATGCAGAAAAAAATCACTGATATAAGGACTAATTTTCAGTTTGCCAAAATTATAAATACAATAAGAATCTCCAACTTATAAAACATAATGTTTAAGACAGCAACCTAGAAATAAGAAATCAGATAATTTTATTTAATACAATTTTGAAAAACCAATATATGCACACATATCAATTAATAAAAATGTTTGCAAGATACTTCTGCTAAGTATTCAGTATTTAGCCCTAAGACTTAATACATACTTAAGCAAAGTTATGAATGATAATTTTGATAATGGCAAAAGAAAACTATACTGAGACATAAGACCTGGTAGCTAGTCATAGCTCTGCACAGTACAGTTCTGCATCTCATTTCCTTTATCTGAAAACACGGAACTAGGAGATGATGTTTCAAATTGTTCAATTCTTATTTACCTTAGGTGGTATTATATGAAAATACTCTATTAAATCAAACATTTTTAAGTGGCTAGTAAATGACAACACCATACTAAGTGTTGTATAGTATATCAAAACAGTCACCAGGCTTCCTATTCTGGAATATATTAAAACTAAAATGAGAAAGATATTATATGATATTATAAAATTACTGGTAATTTTAAGTGTAACACTGATATCATAGTTATGAAAGATATATCATTTTCTTAAGTATAACATTGGTATCATAGTTATGAAGTATAACATTGGTATCATAGTTATGAAAGATGCTAAAACATTAAAGGATCAAGTTTTTTCTTGTTTTATTATTAAAATTTAATCTATTTATTTATTTAGAGACCACGTTATGAGACTAGCTAATTTTCGTATTTTTGGTAGAGACGAGGTTTCACCATGTTGCCAAGGCTGGCCTTGAATTCCTGGGCTCAAGCAATCCACCTGCCTCAGCCTCCCAAAGTGCTGGGATTATAGGCATGGGCCATGGTGCCTGGCTTAAAGGATCGAGTTCTTGATTTATGAAATTTATTTTCAAATGATTGAGAAAAAAATATACACACCATAAATAAAGCAAATGTGGTAATATACTAATTATTGAATTTAGGCAGAAGGTACAATGGTGTTCACTGTGCTGGTCTGACAATTTTTCTCTATGTTTGAAAATATTCATAATGAATAGTTAGAAAAAATTAACCAATTAAAAATTGTTGAGGAGATAAAACATGGTCATCGGGAATTAAAAGAATATACACTGTACAGGTTCCAGAAACCATACAGAAAACCAGTTTTGATAACTATGTTAGTCAGGTTTTATACCTGAAAAAGAACAAAGGTTTATAACAGAAAATACTATTTATTATTAAAATAAAGACCAGATTGGTGTTGAAAAAAGTCCTTCACAATGGTAAAAATAATTACACTGAGAAAAATTTAGGTAAAGATAAATCATTACTTGGGCTCTAAAATAAAAATACAGAAATTAGAAAGGAGGTAGAAAGAGAGCCGGGGTGGGGAGAATATCATCAGAAAGAGAATAGTGTATGCCTCACAGAAATAAGCTATGAGTTAGGAAAAATGCACTCTCCAGAAGCTGTCAGAGAACTATGAATCCATGCAATCAGTATTTAACATCCATAAAATACTATGTCAGACATGGTAAGAATGTAATACAAAATCTATAATACTCTCAAACTACTTTAAGAATCTTACAATTTGAAGTAGTGATATTTAACCTTTCCAGTATCTGAGTATCATATGAAAGCTATGATCCTTCTCTGTTTCCAATAAATAAAGTTCAAATATATAAAATTATTAATCAATTTAGCCAGTGTGCACCTTCATTGAAGCACCCCCAATTTAGACTGAGGCATACAGATCCAATAGGAAGCAAGAGTATGTTCTTAAGAACTATATTAAGAGGAAGAACATAAAACAGTCTTAGCATGATTTGATTACAGATCATTTTAACAGTGTAACACAACCATGATTAAAATATTCAAAATCCAAAAAGCACTTGTTACTTAAAGATCTAGAACTTTTTCTTGATCTGTAAAATTTTAATACTCAAATTTCAAATTTTAAGCTTCAATATAGAAGTTTGAAAATCACAAAACACTTCATTTTTATATTGTTTATAAACAAAACCTTTATAAAGCATTTCAAAAGTATTTTAAACTTTAGTCAGCCTTCTGTAACCAAAGGTTCCTCACATCTGCAGATACAACCAACTGCAGATGAAAATTAAGGGAAACCATACAAAAAAAATACAAATAAAACAATAAAGTATAACAACTATTTACATAGCATTTACATTATATTAGGTATTATAATTAATCTAGAGATGATTTAAGGTGTACAGGAGGATATGTGCAAGTTATATGCAAATACTATGCCATTTTATATAAGGGACTTGAGCACCATAGATTTTTGGCATCTTAGGCTACATGGAACCAATCTCCTGTGCTTATTAAGGGATAACTGAATTCCATGATTCATACCTAAAAACACAGTATTTAAACTCGAAAAAGTAAAAAGTAGAAAGTGGCTAAGGAAATTAAACTAGCTACTCTACTACCAGAGAGCCTTGTAGACAGTTAAAAGACAATCTTCTAAACCTTTGTACATTTGGTTTTATAACCTTCTCTATTAACAATCTCTTATATCCAGTTCCTATATCTAATAAATCTACCACAATACCTAGCTCAAAATAAGCATTTGGTAAAACATTTATTGAATCAAGAAAATATGACACTTTATTTCCTTTTATATTGCCTTCTTTAACAAAATTTTTCATAAATCAACGATTTCATAGAGTAAATCTTATTATAAGTTACTAACAATAAGAATTTTAGAGAACTAAGTAGATTAAGTACCTTAGAGACCATCTGGCTTTGAAGGGGAAAAGCAAATCTTAGAATTGGAAGTTCCAACTGAGTATGTTGCTAATACACTGCTTCCTATAATAGCATGCAATTTTTAAAACTCCATAAACATAGAAGTCTAGTTAATATTTTTCTTTATAGCCCAAGAGGCAATATAATATTATATTTAAAAGCACATTCTTTGTCATTACAGAGATTTGATTTTGAGTTCTGGCTCTGCCATGTAGTGTTAGCTTTGTGATAACGTGGGGCAGTTATTAATCTGTCAAAGCTTTAGTTTCCTTATCTATATGCATCTATTATATGCATATATAGGTATATTATAGCTACTTGACAAAGTTATTATGGAAATTAAGTGACATAATTCACAATGTATCATGCCAAGAAAAGATTCAATATAGTAACTGCTAAATAAATGTTAACAATCGTCTTCATTATTTAACAGATAATCCATTCTGGCTTTTCAAAATGTTCCTTTCAGTTTTTCAAAATGATGCGCTATGTTTCATTTTATATATGTTGGGGGTGGGCAGGTGACTCTGTATCATTACCACAGCTTTATGTCTATCTTGTAGTACATCTTATTTACCTTTAACTACATATTTACCATGTTTATTATTCTATATACCCAATTTATTTTAAATTTCATTGCTCTTAGATATTGAAAAGCATGAAAAATTCACGAAGACAGAAGAATACTAAAGTCCACAAAAAAGGCAGCAAGGTCTAATCTTTACCAGTTTAACATACAAATAAAGCGGTTTTTATCTCAACAAAACTTAAGTTTCCAGCCAAAAGAATTCACATTAAGTGAATGAAAGTATCAAAACAAGTTGTTTCTCTAAATACTATAGGCCCTCAATGGAAGTCTCATGATTCATACAGAGAGCATTATGGGAAGCCTTTGAAAAAAAGATGGTATTTAATATGTACCTGAGAGAATGAATCACATTTTAGTAGGCAGAAATTAACAATTAGAGCATTCTAAGATTAAGAAACAGCATGATTAAATGAACAGCAGAAAAATGTGTTTTCAGGAGAGTATTTCAACAAAATGTGTACCTATAGGAGGTAAGGGTTAAAGAAGAAAAGTGGAAGAATACACTAGGAAATAAAATTAATTACTTAGAGTGGGACAGATCATAGAAGGCTTTGAGCTTTACTCTGCAGGCTGTGAAGAATTGTTCCAACTGTTTAAACACGGAAATGGCATTATCAAATGTATATTTTAGGAAAAGAATGAAATCAAGAAACTGAAAAAGAGATTAGAGACTTTTATATGCCTAAAGGGCAATTAGGACACTGTAAGACACTGCAAAGTGAAAGCAGAAGCCACATCTGTTTTTTCATTGTGTAGCACCAGTCAACACACAGGACACTGCAGGCAGTAGACAACCAAGGTAAGAATAAATGAAGCCATTATAACATTCCTAATTAGATATTCGCGCCTGAACTAGGACAGCCACAGTGGACAAAGATAAAAACAGATTCAAAACATCTGAAGGGTAAAATCAATAGAACTTAGAACTTAATATTAGTTTAGAAGTACATGCAAGTTGAGGGAGGAGCCATTAAAGACTGAAATTTTATTGAAAGGCTGAAATCTTGATGATGTTTCATCTTCGGAGAAAGGCACAGTACCTTCTTGAAGTGTAATTGGTTTTACAGATCTGCTTCATTCTAAATTGAATATGTGAATTATTTAGACAGAAGGCCTATTACAAGAAGGGGTAAGTTTACAAAAAGTCTTGCAAGTTGTTTGGTTTCAGAAAAATGTATTACATGTGTAGCATCAGGAATACTTGGAAAACAGGTTTTGCTTAAAACTTACTTTCTCCATCACCATCTTTGTCAAATTCTTCTATCATAGCCCGAAGTTCTTCATCACTCATGTTTTCACCCAATTCTCTAGCAACACGTCGCAAATTCCTCAAGCTTATTTTACCTGAATCATCATCATCAAATAGTTTAAATGCCTTGAGTATTTCTTCATGGGGATCTCTTTCCAATATCCAGTCTGTCACTACAGTTTAAAAAAAAAATTTTAATAAACCTGCATAATCACAAAAGCATTCATTTGTGAAATCAACTAAATATTAGATGACAATTAAAGCTGTGACTTTCAACATTTAGTCTGACAATAAAATGTCAAATGAGATCCCAAAACCCTGAGATAAACCTGAAATTAGAAAAATCAAATCCATATTTTAAATTTTAACCTTTTTATTATGAGCAACTTGTCTTATTTAAAAAGTAAGCAAAACTGTGTCACAGAGAGGCAAAATAAAAAGGACTACATTTATACCATATTTATTTAAGATCTATTATCAAGAATTGTACTAGGCTCCACTGACATCAAGCACACACAGAGTGTGTCACTACTTGCAGAGAGACATACCAACAAAATAATTGGAGCTAACTAAATAAAACCTGCTTGCTGGCTAAACGTCATACTAACACTGATTGTTCCTCAAATTCAATCCAACTACAAAACAAGAAAAACTGCGAAAGACAAAACGTACTGCCATCACAGACACAGGCACAATCTCAAGACAGCAGATGAAAATACCTTCCACTAATACCTTCATGATTAGAAGAACCTCTTGGTTTTTCATAATGTGGAAAGTAGTAAATAGGATCAAATCTGATTATAGCAGGAAAGCTCACCTCAAAATCACCTCTGGAAAGAAGGTTTCCTTAAAGCTTACCCATTTTGTTTGGATAAATAACTCTCAGACACTAACTAAAAATAAATGTAATTTCAAACCTCAGTAGTAATAGTGGATTTTAATATACTAAATATAATCATATGTAATAACATAGTAATAAGCTTAAGTATTTTCAATTTTACCAGTCTTTAATCAATAGCTGCAATAAAAATTAAAATAAAAATCTGTGGCATAAAAATTGTTAAGTTACCAGAGAAAATTCTAACAATATTCAAATAAATATCTCTGAAGTAATTATATACACTGTCTGCCACTACAAGAAAAGGTATTTATGGCCTTTACTATGTTATTAAAAATAACTCAGTCCTGTTGAAGGTTACAGAAACCAATCAAATTCAATCAATTTGTAAAGTTTGAGTTAGAAAAATAATGTTTTAAGATGACCACTTTGGGCAATATAAAAAAAAAAAAAAAAAAAAAAAAAAAAAGCAACTGCTTATAGATGGAAAATACTGGAATGTTTAAGGAACCCAGAAAGAAAAAAATACAAACTCTCCAACAACTTATTGTTTTGCTGCTGTTTCATCCATATTTGGTTCAATAATCATCTATTCAAATGACTATTGTATCATCTATACATATTTTCAATAGTTTCCTTTTATCCATTAATTTTATCCAAAAAGGCTTCCAAGTAACTAATTGAAGTATATTACTGTAACTATGCAAATCATCAAAGCTCATAAATATTCAGTCAAAAAGGAGCTGGCATATCTACAGCCATAACACCAAAATAAAATACCACACTTAACTCTATGGCACATACTCAACTTATTTTGAATTTAGTCCCAACAAAAAAGCAGGACAAGGAAAAAAAGTGTTAAGAAATTTTCTTCACCAATTAAATAATTTACATGACAGGTGAACCAAAAAAGCAGCTTGCTGAAAGTATTAATGTACTTAAAGAAGCAACAGGGTGATTGGGGAACAGATGGGGCTCCAAGATGTATAAATTCTTATCCCACTGGTACTTTAATTGTGTTAGTTATTTCAGAGCTATGTGTCTATATATTCTTTTATCAATACTCTTTCTTAAAATGCAGCTTTTCTTGGGAATTATAAATGCCCATTCTTTTGGATAGCAAAACATTACCTAATATATAACTTTATGATGATTCTCTTCCATGCCTTCATGTTCTATTCTTGTTCCACAAGGTAGAATTTAAGAAATATATTTATTTTCAATGAAAATTATTAGTAAGCTGACATAGAGGCAGTTAAGGTGGGTTTCATTTATTGCACAAAACTCTACATTTTTGCCCATGTAACTGTATTTTCAAATGATTTTCAACTGTATTTTCAAATTACACATAGTATCAGAAATGTACTTCATCGAAATACTTTCTTAGACCTTTCATGTATAAAAATCACTTAAGAATACAGCAAATCTAAAAACACCACATTAAAAGTAAATTAAAAATCATTACGGGTAATGCTAGAAATATGGCTTTAACTGTATTTCTCACTGCCTTTTGGAAATTTCTATCCAAACATACCAGTTAGACATGTTGGACTCCAAACTCATTCCACTACCCCCATGGTAGCTGTAGCTGCCTCCCCTACCCCTAACCCCACCAAAAAATAACAGCATCATTTACAGCTAGATTCCAGATTTGAAAAGTATAAATCATTTTCAGTCCCATAAATTTAAACAGTGATTAGGTCCTATAGTACCGGGAATACCATTTTTTAATTTTTATTTATTTTTTTGAAACAAGGTCTCACTCTATTGCCCAGGTTGAAGGGTAATGGTGTGATCCAAGCTTACTGCAACCTCAACTCCTGGGCTAAAGCAATCTTCCCACCTCAGCCTCCAAAGCAGCTGGGACTATAGGCATGTGCCATCATGTCCGGCTAATTTTTTAAAATTTTTGTAGAAACAGGATCTTACTTTGTTGCCCTGGCTGGTTTCAAGCTCTTACGAGCAAGCAATCCTCCCACCCTTGACCCCAAAGTGCTGTGATTACAGGCATGAACCACCAAGCCCAGACTCTTTTTTATTCTTAAATGTGTTCCTTTTATTTTCATCCTCACCATCCTCAGCATAAAAAATAGTATTTTCTATCTGCAGTCTCTCTTCCTTCCAACTCATCGTCAATAATACTCTTATCAGTATTCTTTCTCAAACATATCACATCCCCTTCCTTAAAAATTGTCAATGCTCCTCCGCTGACTAAAATTCAAAATCTTTATGTTTTATAAGACTTTACCAATCTGGCCCAATCCTACCTTTCATTTCCCTTTCATCTAGCTCAAAGACTACCTGGTTTCCCAAACATGCTATACTTCTAGTACCATTCTTTGTTGTTGCTGCTTTCTAAGCCTAGAGTGCTTTTTCTCTTAATTCTCCTGGCAATTTTGGAATGAAATCCTACTCACATTTCCAAAGGCCTAAATTTAAAATCTCCTCTGCAAAGTCTTCAATTCCTCTAGATGAGGGATTAACAAATCTTTCCTGTAAAAGGCCAGATAGTAAATATTTCAGGCTTTGCAGAGGACCATAAAGTTTCTAACTACTCACTCTGCCATAGTAGCACAAAAGCTGCATAAAAGAATGGGTGTGGTGGTGTACAAGCAGCAGCTGAATTTGGTCCAAAGGCTATAGTTGCTGACTTCTGTCCTAGACAAAATTACAATTTACCACATAGTACTATAGCCTGTTGCCACCTATGTTTACATTGTAAGCTCCCTGAAAGAACATCTTAGTAACTCTTAATTAAGTCTCCTTCCCAACCCCAGTACAGTACCTAACAAAAAATTCAGTGTTAAATAAACAAAATGAAGACAATAATACAGTATTATTATCTGAACTGGCAGTAATAAGTAGTACATGTCAAAAAGAGCATACAAACGTTTGACTTACGTTGGTCTTAAAGACAGTCTTTCCTAAAGCATCTGTTGCTGCTCACTAGCCTCAGGTTGTCTTGACTCTAAACTAACATTAAATATATTTTAACGCTTTTTTTCAGTACTAGGAAGAATCTATAGTAGCTAAGTGCCAAACTTCATCTAGATATATTTTGGAACAGTAACCTTAGGTAGTTCATAAAACTAGGACTCAAATGTTCTGAATTAGAATCAGTCATTAATTAAAAATAATCAACAAAAGTGGGAATACACAGTTCTTGACTGACTGATTCCCAAACATTAATAAACTTTTATTTGACACCCGGTACTCTCCATAGGTAGCCTTAAAATAGCTAAGATAAGTGTTGACAAAAGGTTAATCTTTGAGTGTCAAAGCTGAGGTTTTGCCACACCTATTTATTCTACAAGGAACCCAGCATTTCTGCTCTGTTAATAACATAGAACAGATGGGTGTCAGGAAAAAGTGAAGGTGGCATGGGATTCTGGTCCCAACTGCCAATAAAAATCACAACTTTTAAATTGTATTCATTTAAGATAAAATAACATATTTTGTAAAATTATTAATGATGACATAGTGTTTAAAATAGCCTTCATGAAAAAAGTTCAATAAAAAATATGCAAAGAGTATATTTTATGTCCCAGTGATACATATGTGATTATTTCAAGCCCCTGAAACAAAGACAATTTTTTAAAGTAATAATAGTAGCAAATGCTTAGTAGCACTTACAACATGCTAGGCCTTTTCTAAGAACTTTATGTAACATTAACTTATTTAATCCTCACAAGAATTTTATGAGAGAGTATAATGATCCCTGTTTTATAGTTGAAAATGAAGCACAAAGTATTAAAATGACCAAGTTCCAGAGCTATAAAGTGGCAAAACCAAGGTATAAACCTAGGGAATCTGGTTCCAAGTGCTAAACCACTACACTGTACTAAACATACCTGCATTATAGCTCCTTCCTAATAGTATCATTTCCACTGTATCCTGATACCTTGTTTCTACAAATAAACAATCTAAGGTAAAACTAGGAATACTGTGATCATAAACCTCAGGAGAGTGTCCATTCTGAGAGAACAAAAGGTGGCTCTCTCCCTCTCCTCAAATAAGTAATTCTATAAATTAGAGGAAAAAAAAGAAAATGCTCCCTAAACGGACAAGTAGCTTTTCTAAATAGTCATATGTTAGTTCCTAAGTTGAGTATCTTCTATGTTGTGTTTTTTTTTTTTTTTTTTTAGGTTTATGATTTCTTGTCCATCTCAACTGCTTTTGATGTGAGCTTTTGGATTTAAAAATCTGACTAATGACATGAATACAAACTTTCTCTGCGTCTACTAATTGCCATTTCTTTTTGCTTCCCATATTGCTTCTTGATGAATATTTAAAATAAGTGGTTTGTGTACATAACAGTTTCCAAATTTTTTAAGTATCTTAAAATATTTATATGATGTGCTTATATCGTGACCCACTGGTTTAGAAAAAAAATAATAGAAATAAACCTGAATACTTACACATTTTGTAGATAATATTCTGGGCAATATATTTAGGTCATAATAGCAAAGTACTTGCCTTCCAGAATCTTCTATTTTGAAAAAACCTAGTCTATATATGCTATAAATAATTTACTAAAATCAACTATATAAAAATTTAGCCATATTAAGCCTATGACACATTTTCTTCAGGTGGTTCTAGGATGTTTTCTCCTGCTTCCAGTATGTCCACTGCTCCTTTACTACAACCCTTTCCCCAATCCTAACTCTAAATAGATGACTTTTTCCACTGAGATAAAGGTCATCCAGAGGATGTAGCCTCTTATCAACTTTATCAACCTGAAGTCATGCATTTCATCTACAGCTAAAGATGCCAACTGCTACCAGTTCCCCTTGTCCCACTTAGCCAACAAAAATCACATACCAGAAAGATCTTGGGAAACTTTTTCCAAATAGCAGGATATCAAATTTTCTGTTTCACTAAACAAAAATAATTTTTTGACCACCCTTCGAGTTTTATCACATAATATAAATACACATAACTTGGAAAAGCATCTTTCCATAAAAAGCTAAACAATAGTTCCCTGGTTAGAATATCCGGAACAAAACAAAACTACAAATCTCAGAGCAAAGCCATAAATATTTTTCTCTGAAAATAAAAGTTAAAAAAATACAAACAAAACTGAGTAAGAGTCACATTATACACCAGTGTTCTATAAGAAAATTCCATAACCTAGAGAATTTAAAATAAAAAAACTGATATTAATCAGACAATTTCCTAACAGCTGCTGATTACAAAGACTATTAAAATACACACCAACTTCATTAAAATCTTCAAAGGTGATTTTCCCTGTGGCTTCTCTGTCATAATCTTTAAGAATCTTCAGTACATCAGCCTTTTTTACATCAAACCCCAAGGCTCTCATTGCCACCTTTTGGATTAAAAGGGAAAAGCAAATTATGAAGCACTCTTTACTAAAGAATTTCTAATTCTTAAGTTTTTACATCTTAAGAGATCACACATGAGTAAAATATAACTCTTTTGTATCTTTTATCTCTCTAAAATAGCAAAGTAACAGTGTAATTGTTCTTCAGTATTGAAGTTAAGTATGTTTTTTCATGTATAAATTGCATTTTTACATGACAAAGTAACTAACAAGTGTTTACAAATTTTACTATATAAAATACACTAACTTACTGCACAGATAATTTGATTGTTATTTGTTCTCAAGGGATTAACAACCAAAATGAGAAGGCATGGCATTATATTAAACAGTTATATGACAGAAGAGATAAAATATTAAAATAAGAATTATCATCGGTCTCTCCATGATTAGTTATCATGTAAATGATAGGGCTAAGGACCCTGAGTTTAGAGGAGAAAAAAAGAGATTTTGTTGCTAGTAACAAGGAAGGAGACATGTTACTGACTAGAGAAGTCTTATTTGGAAAGATTCAAGTTGTTCCTTGAATGATAGATGAAAAGGAGCAGCAGGGCATTTGGGAAGGATGACTGGGATTAAATGGGACACTGAAATGAAGGTTTGAGGGACAGTGAACAGAGCAGTTTACGTCACCTGAATTAGAAGAGTCCGGATGAAGAAAGCAATTAGCAATGAAAAAAAGTAGTTGGTGGCAAAAGCGTAGAGAACATTCAGTAGAAAGCAAAGAAATCTGAATTTTAAGTAGTGTGTAATGAGGAGTCATTAATAGTAAAGGTTTATGAGCAATGAACAATTTATGAGCAATGGTGAAATAATTTTTAAACTATCTAAATTCAATGGCAGTGTACAAGATGAACTAGAGGTAGAGAAATCATTTAGGAAGCTCCAGTATAAAATAAGGTCCCAAACCAAGAGAGTCAATGGTTACAAATGGAACAGACATTATTACACTATAAAGGAAGAATTGATCAAATCTGGGTAACCCCCCAAAAAAAACCCAGCACGTAAAGAGAGCTAAAGAGGACCGCAAGATTTAGAAAGCTAGACTTACAGGCCTATTAAGTGCTTTTATATATTCTATCCTGTCACTTTATAGTTCCTACCCCTTCTTGGATTCTTATGCTTAAAAATTCCTTGCAAAATGGGAAAAATTAAAACACATACTTATATTCACCTATCCATTAAGGCTATTAAAAATCTGAAAATGCTATCTTTCCCACTGTGCTAAAAGTCCATTCTACCCTAAACCCAAATCTCTCCCCATACCCTGACAAATATAATTTACAAATCTCTCCCCACACCTTGACATTCTAGGTCTTAAAGTTGACATTTTTACTCATCAGCATATGTCAACATCAAACAGCACTTAAGTTTGCACCAGAGAAAGTGGATTGAGACTATGTTACTTAACAAATCCAATTTATAAGATTAAAAGACAACGCTCCCTCAATCTGAAAACAGTGAGTCACCAAAAAACAAAACAAAAACAAAAACAAAAAACAGTGAAAAGAATATGGTAAGAATAGTTTAAATTCCAGTTTGAAATCCTTTAATTATGTCAGTGAAAAATAAGCACCTTCCCTAGGAATGTATTTTTACATTTAAAATACTATTTATTTTATCATGTAAAAAAGACTTTCTAAAAACTATGTTAGGGGTTCTGTTCGGTTTTATTATAGCATCTAACTAGGAATGCTTAAAATGCCTTCATAGTTCCAAACCAGTTTAGTTAAAATAATTATTTAGAAATGTAATGTAAAGCAACTGTCAAAATGCAAATCATTTTAACACAAAAACAAATATTTTAAAGTATACCATTACCTTTAATTCATGATAATCTATTGCTTCATCTTTGTCTGTATCAAATAGTTCAAAAGCATCTTTAATTTCTTGTTTCTGTTCCTCAGACAATTCTCTTCTTTTTTTCCTCTTTGTTTTGTCTACTACAAGCTCGCTTCTATGAAATGGAAAGAAAAAAGTTCTTAAAGGAGAATTAAAGTCTACTTTAATTCTCTTTGCTAACAGAAATTAGCCAATAATTATTTTCTAAATTTCAAAAAATAAAGTACTTTGGAGAAAAATAGGGAAACTTTCCCTTTATGAGTCAATGCCCTGTTTCCTCCATAATCTAAATTGCTATAAATCTGAACTTCCCAAAACTAAAGATTGTTAAGGATTAGTAAAATAAATGAGGACCATACTTTTCCTTTTCCCAGCTTTTTATTTATTCCCACTTTTCCCAGCTTTTTATTTATTCCCACTAATGTTATTATGGAAGAAACAAGAATTGTGAATAAGTAACATTGCTTTTATGTCTGAAGCTCCAGCCAACTCTAACCAAAAAAAAAAAATACTCACATTATTCTAAAAGAGTGTTAAAGAAAAATAACTCCAACGAAACCAAAATTCATAGTTGACAGTCACTATATATCGGTTTACTTTTGATAGTTCTTATAATTAAGTTAGTAAAATTACTACAAAAAAATACAACTGAATTAACTTAGTATTTTAGCACTGTTGGTTAAAAATGTCTTTAGATTACACCTTTCTAATAGTTTGGCAACTTGTCATTTTCTCCATTGATATTAACAAATCATTCAAAATATTAATGAGTCTAAACATGACAAATAATAGATGCCAAAAAATATACAATATTTGTGCTTCATTCTATATAAAAATGTGAAGAGTCTTGTCTCACTTAACATGTAAACTGGAGGTTAAACTTCTCATAACAAACTCTGGAAAGCCTTAAGGAAAAAAAGTAATTTTTTTAAAGCCAGAAATATTTTCCTTAAGAGCTGCCCATCTAAATATGCTCCAAATTTTCACAGGGGGATGCAACACTGGTATAAGAACAAGTTTTTAAACCTATAATTCGATAACACATTATCACGTAAAAACCAGTTGACTCTATTTAAAACACGTATCTAGTTGCATTTGAAAGTCATTTTGGTCTCTTGAAAGCCATTTTGGTCTCCTGAAAGCCCGGGGGAAAAAAAAGGCCAGGAAGCGACCAGTAGGTGCAGTATGACAAAGGTGAGGAAGCTTCCTTTCATGAAACCTGACTTGCCACAAACTTGGGTATTCCTGGGGTCAGTTATTTCCTTCCCGACACTTTTAGAGGCCAAGTCCAGAACCGACCCACCCCTGACCCCACCCAAGGGTACCACGATTATCCCTTAGCAGAGTATGGAACATTTTTAGAGTGTCCTAAGTATATGGTTTTACAGTACTTCTACAAATGGGGAGAGGGCAACATACAGAGGGTTAGAGGTTAGAACTGAAAGGCAAAGAAATGCAAGAAACTGAGGAAATCCAAGAGACAGTTTGCCAATTAAGTTCGCTAAAATGGGTCTCCAACTACACCGTAAGGCAAGGCCCTGAGAAATGAGGAAGGAGTTTTGTGTTATTGCCAAAATTCATAGGTGGGTGATTTGCATTAGCAGCCTAGCAGCCGAGCAGCCGAGGCGGGGCCCTGACCAGCTACACGAATTAAATGAAGGGATGTTCCGCGGCCTGATCTCTCACAGCAACGAGTAAAAGCCTCGCGATATTTCATTCCCCCCGCGGTCGCAGCTAAGCCCATCTTTTTGGCAGTCCAAAGCCCTACGCGCTGACAGAAATAACTTCCTCAGTAGAAATGCACTGGGCTCGATCCCTGCAAGGCACCAGGAACCCAAAGGGTGATTGGTCCGGGTAGGCTACCCTAGGCTCCTTTCCCGCGTCCCAAAACTGCATCCCCTACCTCGCCTCGGCCCCAAACGGCCTCCCTTCCACACCCTCCCTGCGCCCCGCTCCGGGGTGTGGAGAACACTGCCGCCTCTTTATTACCGACCTCAGAGCTAAACTCATTATCTCTTCGGACAGAGGCTTTCCTCTCAAGAACGATTTCAACCCCCTACCCAAGACAGCAAGACTCCCACAGCCGTCCAACAGACACGAACGACCTTAGCGGCCTCAGGGACCGCCCACAACATAGACACTTTTGAGCTGAATTGGTTGAAAAATCGCTACGGTTCTGCCTATTAGGGAGGAAGCTTCACAATTCTCTGTTTTCATTGGGTAGGTTTTACGTCAATCAAAGAAAAATTTTTCTGTCCTTCACCCCCCCATTTCTAGGGCCGCTCTCGCCCTTCGGATTGGCCCGATGCCTTTTTCCCCGAATCCTTTGCGTGTCCGGCCTCTGATCCCTGCGTGGAGGTTCCGGCGGTGGGTGGGTGCTCCTCGTGTCTCGCGTGAAGCGCTGCGGTCGGTGGGGCCGGCGTTCGGAAACTGGACTGACAGCTCCGACGGAGGGAAGGGAAGGGACACGCTGCAGACCACCCTCCGGCTAGGAGGGAGTAGCTGAGGAACAGGATCTGCGAAACTTGGCTCTGTTCTGTTCTAAAACTTTGGATGACCTCAGTACCTGTGGAAAGTGTTTAAAATGCAGATTTAAATGCCCCTTTCACCATTCTAATTTAAGTAGGTATGAATCTTCGTTTTTACCCCTCACAAGCCTTCCAGGTGGTTCTGAGGCACGTATTGTGACTATACTTGGATTATCACAGGGTTAGATTATTAGGCTATTTATGGTGAAGCTGTATCTAAACCGCCTTTCCATCTCTGTTTCTTCCTTTGAACTGTTTAAAACGTATTTGTTCGTTTCTCTCTCTTATTTTACAGCGCTGTAAGCTGTTTATATACATGAGACTGTCTTCACCACCAAACCAAGTCTCTTGAAGCTCACTTGAATGTCTTCTTATTCATCTCTCTTACTAGGTTCAATTTCTTGAAGGCCATGATTATTATCTGTTTAAGGCTTTTCCTTGTACCTAATAAAATGGTGCTTAGGTGCTCTGTAAATTGAGTGGAATCTTTTGAAAACCTACAAAATACTCAGCTAAACAGCAGATCTCATAAACGTGAATAAAATAGCCTGAGGGTGGGAGTTGAAGGCAGAGGATATATAAACATTACATGTTTAAGGGATGGATATAATGGTTTAGAGAAGGGAGAGAATACAAAATAGGCTTCTTAAAGGTGGTGGCATAACTATTAGACCTAGAAGGATGAGCTAAATTTGCATAAGTAAAGATAGTATGATAGAACAATCTAAAAATTAGCTAAGGGTTAGCACCCCTAAAAAACAAAGTGAAACTTTTATTTTGTTCGTACTCTAAATATTAAGGTACTTTTATAAATCGCCTTTGAGTTCTAAAAGAAAAGAGAAGTTGCAGTTACTAGAACCTAATGACATTGAAAAAAACTATATGTTAAAATTTTAAGATACAGACCAAGCTATAGGAGAACATTATTTTAAAGAAGAAAGGATAAAAATAGACCAAGCATTTATCTGAAGATGTTAGAAATAAGAAAATTGTATAATTGAAATTAGGAAGAGGAAATTAGTAAAGATAAAGTTTGAGAACAATGTTTAAAAGGAAATTGTTCAAATTGATAAAGTACTCAATCTAGTATAAAGCTGGTTTTTGGCAATAACAGTGAAATTCCAAGACTTACAGGAAGTGTAACAAGAAAAGGAATAGTGCCACTAGAAAGGTTGGTAATTTAATAAAAGGGAGGTTTAAAAATTATTAAAATATTTTATACAATTTCATGCCACCAATAAATATTAATACAAAATGACATAGTCACTTTTCAAGGAAAACATAACTCAAAAAAGATGGAAAAGTGAATTAAGTCAATAACTACAGACAGGACTGAAAAAAATGCTAAAGTTCTGTACCTTCAGATAAAAAGCCTCCAGCCCACTCAGATTAATGGCTGAATTTTTAAAAATCTTAAGTGCTAAATCTTGTGCTTTAAACCCAAGTCATAGAAAATGATGGAGAGCTTATTGTCTTACTTTTTGAAGCTAGCATAATCTTTAACATCCTGAAAGAACATTTAAAGTCAGTGTAAGCTCCGTGGGGATAACGAAGGCTATGCATGTTGCTCACTATCGTATCCCTAGTGCCTGGCTCATATTTGATGTTCATTTGTGAAAATAAGTGCAAAAATCCTAGATGTTGGCAAAATCAGTTTGATGCTGTCTTAAAGGAACAATTTCTCTATAACCAAATTGAGTTTATTTTTTTAAGTGCAAAGGCAATTCAAAATATAAATCCATGTTAAATAATTATAGTATTAGGTTAAGGAAATCCCAATGTCAAAAAGGCACTGAATAATGTGCAACACGTTTTCTACTAAAGTGTAAATAAAGTGGGTTTAGAAAATGCTTTTTTTAATATCAACAAACTACTTGAAACACCAGTGTTTCTCAAGCCTCATTCCTGGAACACTAGAATTATGTGTGATGCTTTTGGTCTCAAAGAGAGTTAGTTTCATAGGAAAATAATTTGGGAAAACAGACTTTAAAATGTTTTCAATAGAGTATTTTCTTAAGAGAGTGACAGGGAATTTACATGCATCACTTATGTTTAATTAGTGAGAACCAGTGATGACCACTTCTTGCTGTAAGGGAGGTTGAGACAAGAAATCTCTAGATGGAAAACTGCTCTGCTGAAACTTGGGGTCTGATCATCTATTACTAAAGATAAGACAGGTGATTAGCAGCTCTGCCACAAATACCATTAAAGCAGTTATTAATATTATCCTTGAAATTCTCATCAGTTATTCCACAAAACAAGAAAAAGAAGTGACATATAAAATTAACATTATGTATAGATGATTTCAGTAAAGCAGCTGTTGACCAGACAGATTTGCAAAATCAAACATTTACAAAATATAATAAAATGATTAATAATAACAATATGATCTTCCTAGAAATAAATGTAACAGGAAATCTGTAGAATCAGTAGGTAGAAAAACAACAAAGCTCTACTAAAGAACATGAGATTTAAGTAAATTGAGAGAGAAGCTATACTAGATGGGAAAATTTGGTATTGTAACTAATTTTATTTTAAATTTGTAAATTTGATGTGATCAAAATTTAAATATTCATATTTTTCTTGAACAAAATTATTCCAAAGATCATCTCAACAACAATTGCATAAAAATAACTTACTAAATTTTGAAAAAGAATAATAATACAAAAATTGCTGTATGGGACACTAAAATGTATTTGGTGCTGTGGTAATCAGACCAGAAATTCCAGAGACAGACAAATGTAAATAAAAGTTTCTGCTTTGAGGAGGTAGTTACATGAGTATTTGTTTAGTCTGCCTCCTAAAGCCTTAATAAAGCAAGAGTTACTTTGCCACCTAGGCTGGAGCACAGTGCCATAGTTCACTGTAACCTCGAACTCACGGGTTCAAATGATTCTCCCACCTCAGCCTCCTGAAAAGTTAGGACTACAGAAACATGCCACTATGCTTAGCTAAATTTTTTTTTTAATTTTACACTGTGTTGCTATGTTGCCCAGGCTGGTCTAGAACTCCTGGTCTCAAGTGATCCTCCAGCCTCAGGCTCCCAAAGTGTTGAAAGAATACAGAAATTAGCTCCAGTGTCCAATAAATTAATTTCTAAAGCTGAAGTGACCTGGAGAGAGAACATCAGCAGACTAAGTATTTCAAAAAATATTGGAAAGATCAAAAGAAATATGGAAACTTGTTGACAAATGAAACAGATTCCAGAAGTGACATGTCAGAATTTTCAGGAGGTGACTAATGTTTCACAGACAGTTTATCTGCCTAGCAGAGTCCCAGAGAGACTCCAAGAGTAGAGATCTCTTGTACAGTAGAAGATGGAAGTGAGACGGGAGCTAAATACAAAATGTCAATTTAAAACCTCTTCAGAAACCACTGCACTTCAGTTCCTCTAGTTTCCTCTCCTCAGTGTTCTGTCTCTTTACATCTATGTAGAACCCCACTCTATTTTTTTCTTTTTTGTAAGAGACAGGGGTTGTCTTTGATGCTCAGGCTGAAATGCAGTGGCATGATCATAGATCATAGCTCATTGCAACCCCACTCAACCTCCTGTGTTCAAAGAATCCTCCCACCTTGCGTTTTGGTCTCCTGAAGTGCTAGGATTACAAGCATGAGCTACTGCAACTAGCCCTAATCTTAATAATGAATGAAGAATGAAAAACCATCGGAGATATGAAGAAAATCAACAGCATGAAAGATAAAACTAACAAAGCTATTTCAGGAAAACTCTGAGTCAGCCAAGGAAGTCAAATAATAAGAAATTAATAAGCTTCCTAAGAAGTACTCAAGAAAATATTAGAGAACAGAATACTCTGAAAAAGGAGCATTCAGAGAATAAGAAAAAAACTGTTGAAAATAAACATATGAATGTAAAAATTAAAATTTTAATAAAATGGCAATTTAATTGAAAAAATACCGCAAAACCTGCGATATTCAAACAAAGACATGGAGAATTTGGGGGAAAAAAACCATGGAGGATTAATTCATTATTTGACTAACAAGAATTTCTGAAAGAGAGAGCAACAAATGGAGGAGGAGGAGGAGAAAAATATCAGACACCGAAAAGATGTTTCAAGGAACTGAAGATAAATACAGGTCTCCAAATTGATAGAACACACTTAGTGCTGATCAAAATAATGGTAAAAGAACCACGCCTAGCCACATAAAGAAGACATTTCAGAGCATCAAAAAGGAAAAGGCCTAAAAGCTTCCAGAGGCAAGAATCTGACCTTTTATAAAAGAATAAGAATTGAGCTAGTATCAGATTTCTCATCAGAAACTTTAGATACCAAAAGACAATTCCTTCAAAACTGTAAGTGAAAATTATTTTGAACTTAGAATTCTATTTCCTGTCAGAACAAAAATCAAGTGTGAGTACATAATAAAGATTTCAGAAAGTTCAGTCATCATATACTCTGTCTGAAAATGTACTCCAGAAAAGTAAGAATGAAATCCAAAAATACGATAAATGCAAAATACAAGAGTGTGGCAGGCAGAATGACCCACCAAACATGTCCATGTCCAAATCCTGGAAATTTATTAATGTTACGTTACATGGAAAAAGGAACTTTGTAGATGTAATTAAGGTTATCAACCTTAAAATAGGGGGTTATCCTGGATTATCCAGAGGATTCAGTCTAATCACATGAGGGCTAAAAATCAGAGAACTTCTTCCACTTAGAGGGAGGAAACATGAAGCAGGGGAGGTTAGAGAGATTTAAAGTATAAGAACTCTGACCGGGCATGGTAACACACCTGTAATCCCAGCACCTTGAGAGGGCAAGGCAGGTGGATCTCCTGAGGTCAGGAATTTGAAACCAGCCTGGCCAACATGGCAAAACCCTGTCTTTACTAAAAATACAAAAATTAGTCAGGCATGGTGGCATGTGCCTGTAGTCTCACTTACTTAGGAGGCTGAGGCGGGAGAATTGCTTGAACCTGGGAGGTGGAGGTTGCAGTGAGCTGAGATCATGCCGTTGCACTTCAGCCTGGGTGACAGAGTAAGACTGTGTCTCAGATAGATAGATAGATAGATAGATAGATAGATAGATAGATAGATAGATAGCACTTCAGCCTGGGTGACAGAGTAAGACTATGTCCTAGATAGATAGATAGATAGATAGATAGATAGATAGATAGATAGATAATAACTCAAGCAACAATTATAGGCTTTGAAAATGAAATGAGATCATGAGGCAAAGAATAAAGGCTACTTCTCAAAGCTGAGGGGACTCCAGCCAACAGCCAGCAAGAAATTGAGGACCCCAATTCTACAAAACTATGGAACTGAATTGTGTCAATACCTGAATAACCTGGAAGTAGATTCACCCCCCAGAGCCTCCTGAAAGAAGCTCAGCCCTGTTGACACCTTGGTAGGCCTTGTAAGACCCTAAGCAGAAGACGCAGTTGAGCCACACTGTACCTAGACTTCTGACTTATAGAACTGTGACATAATGAGTGAATGTTGATTTTAGCCACTAAATGTGTAGTAATTTGTTATGGTAGCAATAGAAAATGAATACATCTCATAAGAGGTGAAAGAGAAAAGGGGGAGATACTGAGGCTTAGAAAGCAACTGGCCTAAAATAAATAGACAACTAGGGGAATGTTTTCAAGAAGAAAAATTGAATGAGCTCCACGCAGTAGATAGAAATGGATAAAGAGAACCTGAACATACTCAGTGGCATGGTGAAAAAAGTATTTATAAGAAAAAAAAGAAGGTAATTAGAAAGTCTTTGAAAAAAAATTTATAAGAAAATTATCACTTAAAAATGATGTTAACTAAAATAATGCAATATCAGGCTGCAGTGAATGTTATGAAGTACCACTTACCTTTCTCATTTCAGAACCAAGGAACTTATATCCCCAGTTTCCAGGAGTTTTTGACTGCTAAAAACTCACAATTTAGTTCCCCCTGGAAATTGCCCTCCACCAAAGGTATGTGTCTTGCAAAAGATTACAAACCTTCCTTGTGTAACACATCCAAAGACTGGTTAGTGTGGAAGAAAAAGGGGTGAGTTCCTTGCCTCAGTTCAAGGGAACTCTGAAGGTCCTCTCCAACTTGATTGTTCCCCATCCAATTGGCTGAGGCTTCTGTTTTGACAGCACCATGGTTTAACTTCTCCCTGTGCCCAGTTCTGCTTTTGTCAGCCCCTTGTTTCTGAGAGGCTTCCCCAGTAAACCTCATTTATGGAAATCTGTCTCATAATCTCTTTCCCAGAGAACTCATCCTAAGACACAGGCAACTGACAGAATATTAAAAGAATAAGACAAAGATAATAGGTCACCACAAACAGAGTTAGGCAGCTTAGCCTTAGAAATAAAAATTTTAAAAGTTAAAAACTTATGTTTAAAGAAAATGAGTGTACTTATTAGATACAAAAGATGAAATATTTAAAAGACCATAGGTGTTTATAGCAGCTTTATTTATAATGGCCAAAACTGGGAAGCAACCAAGATGTCTTCAGTAGATTATAGGATAAACTGTGGTACATCCAGACAATAGACAGTTATTCACCTCTAAAAAGAAAAAACAGGCCAGGCATGGTGGCTCATACCTGTAAACTCAGCGTGTTGGAAAACAGAGGCAGGAGGATCACTTGAGGCCTGGAGTTCTCAGAATTCTAGACCAACCTGAGCAACATAGTGAGACACTCCATGTCTACCAAAAAAATTAAAAAGCTTTTTTTTTGAGATGGAGTCGTGCTCTGTTGCCCATGCTGGAGCGCAATGGTAAGATCTTGGCTCACTGCAACTTCTGCTTCCAAGGCTCAAACAATTCTCATGCCTCAGTTTCTCAAGTAGCTGGGACTGGGACTATAGGCATATGCCACCATGACCAGCTAATTTTCGTATTTTTAGTAGAGATAGGGTTTCACCGTGTTGCCCAGGCTGGTCTGAAACTCCTGACCTCAAGTGATTCACCCACCTAGGCCTCTTGAAGTGCTGGGATTACAGGTGTGAGCCACAGTGCCCAGCCCCAAAAAAATGTATTAAATAGACACAGTAGCACACACCTGAGGTCCTAGCTGCTTGAGAAGCTGAGGCAGGAGGATTGCTTGTGCCCAGGAGATAGAGGTTACAGTGAACTAATATGCCACTGCACTCCAGCATGGGTGACAAGAGTGAGACTGTCTCAAAAAAAATAAAAAGAAATCAGTAAAAAAAAAAAAAAGCTATCAAGCCATGAAAAGACATGAAGGAAACTTAAATGCATATTACTAAGAAACAAAGGCAAAGCTGAAAATACTATATACTCTATGATCCAACTCTGTGACATTTTGGAAAAGACAAAAACTGTGGAGGCAGCAAAAAGATCAGTGGCTGTCGGGGATCAGGCAGAGGAGGCATGAACAGGCAGAGCACAGGATGTTTAGGGTAGTGAAAACTATTCTATATGACCCTATAATAATAGACAGATTTCATTGTATATTTGTAATACCCATGGAAAGTACAACACCAAAAGTGAATCTTAATGCGAACTATGGACTTCGGATGATTACAGTGCATCAATGTAGTTTCGTCAATTGTCATAAATGTACCTCCCAAGATACAAGATATTGATAGTTGGGGATATACTGATAGTAGGGGAGAAGTTGCACAAGTATAGGGGCAGAGGATACATGTGAGCTCTGAAGTTTCTGCTCAATTTTGCTGTAAACCTAAAAGTGCTCTAAAAAATGTTCTATTTTCTTTAAAAAGATGAGACAGAGTATTTAAAATGGATTACCTCTGGGATATGAGACACTGCTTTCCTATTCTAACTGAGACCAATTGCTTTTTAGATCTGTCAAACAACAATTGGATTCTTTGGTTAAAGCCACCATTCCTCATATTTCACATCTTCATCCTGTTACTATGTTTCACTCATACTTTGCTGGAGTGTATCTTCGGGAACTCAGAAATGGTATATGACAGGTGATTTTCTAAATTCTTTATTTTGTTTCCACAACTGCTTTTACAGTTGAAATGAAAAATGGAAAATAATAGGGAAGGTGACTTTTACCCTTATGAATTATATTTAATAAACCACATCCCTGAAGTACTTTAATAAAAATGTAGCATGGAAGGAAAACTTCATTTGGGCAAAATGTATTTTACAGTCCATTGGGAAAATAAAGTTAGATCCACATTTCAGATTTTGTATCTCATGGCATAATCATTGAAAAAGAAAAAAAATTTGAAAAAAAAAGAAGATTTTGTATCAAAATACAATCAAGACAAATTAAAAGTTTATAAAAAACTTAACATATACTTATTTTGATAATCTCAGAATTCAGAAAGAATTCTTCAGCATAATTACTAAGATTAGAACCCATAAAAGAATGATAGATCTGACTACACAAATGTGCTTTTTTTTTTTTTTTTTTTTTTTTTTTTTGGAGACAGAATCTTGCCCTGTCACCCAGCAGGCTGGAATGCACCAGTGCAATCTCAGCTCACTGCAACCTCCACCTCCCAGGTTCATGTGATTCTCCTGCCTCAACCTTCCAAGTAGCTAGGACTACAAGCCTGTGCCACCACGCCTGGCTAATTTTTGTGTTTTCAGTAGAGATGGGTTTCACCACATTGGTCAGGCTGGTCTCAAACTTCCAGCCTCAGGTGATCCACCTGTCTCAGCCTCCCAGAGTGCTGGAATTATAGGCATGAGCCACTGTACCCGGCCCAAATGCACATTTTTATATAAATAAAATATATAAATAAAATACACACCAAGCTATGTAACCAGCAGTTAACTCTGGAGAGAACAATGGCAACTGGAGAAAGGGATCAGGAAAGACCTTCATTGGAAAGCACAGGCAACAAAACAGAACATAAATAAATTGGGCTTCACCAAAACTAAAAACTTTTGAGCATCAAAAGATACTATGAAGAGAGTGAAAAACCCGCATGGGAGAAAATACTTGCAAATCATGTATCTGATAAAGGACTGGTATTCTGAATGTATAAAGAAATCATATAACTAAACAACAGGAAAACAATTTAAAAATAGGCAAAGGACTCAAATAGACATTTCAACAAGAAGGCATACGAATGAATAACATCGACATGAGAAGATATTCAATATCACTAATCACTGGGGAAATGCAAATCAAAATCTGATGAGATACCACTTCACATCCATTAAAATGGCTGGTATAGAAACAAACAAACAACATCTGAAAATAGCAAATATTGGCAAGAACGTGGAGAAATTGGAACCCTGTGCGTTGCAGGTGGGAATGTAAAGTGGTAGAGGTGCTGTGGAAAACAGTATAGCAGCTTCTCGAAAAAACACACGTGATCCATATGATTCAACAGTTCCACCCAGAAGAAATGAAAACAGTCTAGAACAGGTAGCTGTTTACCTATATTTGTAGCAGCATTATTCATAACAGCCAAAAGGTAGAAACAACCCAAATGTCCATTGGATAAATTAAATATAATCTATAAATACAGTGGAATATTACTCAGCCTTAAAAAGAAATGAAATCCTCATACATACTACAATATGGGTGAACTTTGAAAACATTGTTAAGTGAAATAAGCCAGACACAAAAGGACAAATACTATATGATTCTACTTATATGAGGTACCTAGAATAGAGAAATTCATAGAGACAGAAAGTAGAATGGTGATTATCAGGGATTGGATGAAGGAAAGAATGGGGAGTTGCTATTTAATGGGTAGAGAGTCTCAGTTTGAGATTATGAAAATATAGGAGACAGAGGAACCACTTTCAAAAAAAAAAAAAAATTAAGGTAGGCTGTGAGGAAACAATCAGATGAATCCAGAAAGTAAAACATTCCTTAGGATCTGGCCGTTCCCTTCAGCAAGCCAGTACAAGAAAAAGGCAGTAACTTAGATTGATAAAGATTTAAAGGATATTACCATTAGATAAAATGTCTTGTCCCAGATTAGATACTAGTTTGGACAAAGCCGCTATAAAAGGCATCATGAAGACAACTGAGGAAATTTGAATATGAATTAGGAATTAGAGGATATAAAGGAAATATTAACATTTTCAGGCACTGTAAGAATATATATGAAAATTTTTTTTTTGGAAATGCAAACTGTTTAGAGGTGAAATGTTCAAAATCTCTATAGTTTACTTTAAAATGGCATACAAAAATACTTTAAAAATTGGGATACAGGATAAGTAATATTTTATGTCATCTAATTCCTAATTCATATTCAAATTTCCTCAATTGTCTCTATAATACCTTTTACAGTTGTTTTGTCCAAACCAATATCTAATTTGGGACAAGACATTTTATCTGGTTGTAATATCCTTTAAATCTCTTTTTGAGTTGGTGCAAAAGTAATTGTGATTTTTGCCATGATAAAGGATCTAAGGCAGGAGAATTAGTGACCAAGAATTGAGTAATATAGATTTGAGGTCGCTGAGAAAGTGACATTTGAGGTGAGATATTAAGTGATTGCCAGCTATGTCAGTTCAGGTCCTCGAAGGTCTAGATGACAAGATAGGATTCATTTTAAAATAGACCAGAAAACACCTGTGAAGGATAAAAGTGTGGCAAGCAAGAGAAGGCAGGAGAGTCTTCAAACCACAGTGCAGTTTTGGTACCTGGGAAAGGAGATCAGGAAAGAAAGAGGATTGGTTAGGCAGCACAGTTGTGAGAAAGTCTCAATCAGGCCAATGAGAACCCCAAAGTAGAAATTGTCTATTAAAGAAGTCCTGCCTTGGGCAAGAATGGCACAGCTTGGTGTCCTCACTGATCATCCCCAGTGATAGTGCTCAGTCCTTGGCTGGATGCAGTTGGCCTCAGTATGAATGCTAAGGTGCATCAGAAGTCATGGCCACTAGAGGGTGTTAACTCTGCTCCTCACAGCAGGTTCTCTTGAAGGGAAATCTGAACCGTACACCTTCGTAGCTGTCCCTCCAGCCTTGCAAAGAACTGGAGGGAGAGTCTATCAAGAGGGTGAAATGGCAAAGGCAAAGTCCTTAATATAGGAAAATGGCTGGTATATTTGAGGAAAAGAAAAAAAACAGTAAGTTTGCTGCATAATGAGAATGGCAAAATGGCACAAGAAGTTAGATTGATAAACCAGAGTCCTCATCATATGCAGCCTAAAAGACTATGATGAGGGCGTAAATTTTATTCCAAGTGTACTGGAAATCCATCAGCCAGTTGTTTTAAGCAGTGAATTAGTATGGTCTGATTTAGGTTTTATATTCAAACTTACTGAAACATTAATCTGTATTTATAGCATCCATTTCTTCAAATTTCATTATCTCTCAACCCAGAGCAAATCTGATTTACAGCCTCACCTTTCTATTGAAAATGCTTTTACTAGGTTACCAAAGGCTTGTTAATTGCTAAGTTGAATTGCTTCTTTCTAATTCCCATCCTAGTTGTCTCCTGGGTCACATCTGCACATTAACCACTCACTCCTTAAAATTGCTCTCATGGCTGCTTTTCACTACTCCCTCCTAATTTCCTTCTATGGCATTTTAAAATCCATTTCCTAAATTTTTAAATTCACAATTATGTCCTTAATACTTTCATGTTATCCCTTGGTACTCTCACCTGCTAAGTTTCACCTACATGCTGATAACTCCAAAATTTCTAATTTTTTTTTTACCTCTAGCTCTCTGTTCTCACTCTTCAAACCTATATTTTCATCTATGAGTCATGCATTTCCACCTCAGAGTATAATATAACAAAAAAAAATTATTACCTTCCTTAAAAATATTTCTTATGGCCTGGTGTTGTGGCTCATGCCTATAATCACAGAATTTTGGGAGGCTGAAGCGGGTGGGTTGTTTGAGCTCAGGAGATCAGCCTGGGTAACATGGGAAACAAAACCTTGTCTCTACAAAAAATACAAAAATTAGCCGGGTGTGGTGGCACAAGACTGTAGTCCTAGCTCCTCGGGAGGCTGAGGTGGGAGAATTACTTGAGCCTGGGTGGTGGAGGTTGCAGTGAGCCGTGATCATGCCACTGCACACCAACCTAGGTGACAGAGTGAGGCTTTATATCAAAAAGAAAGGAAGAAAATTCTTCTTATATATTCTCATTCTTGGATAATGACATCAACAGTCACCCAGTTCACATAACTTCTTGGAATAACATTTAACTGCCCACTGATGGTCAAAGTATAATTTTCAAAATTTAAAGATATGACTATCATATAATTATAGAATGAATAGGTCTCCAGTATTTGTCTCTTTAATGGGAAAACAAGAATGATGGTAAATCTGGCTTATAGAAAAATTAGAGAAACAGTATACATAGCCTGTCGAAAAAGATATGTTTAAACTTATAAGCTGAAATAAGTTTGCTAAATTACAATGTCATACAAGTTAATATTCTATAGGTAAAAATAAACTATAGCCTTTGCAGTTATATTCCCTGCTAGTTAAAAATGATTTGCATCCCTATACGGCAAAAATTTACAAGTTAACTTTTTACACAATATTAGTTCTAATAAATGGCAAAGAACAAATCAAAGGCATATCTCCTGGAGAATAAAATAGTCCTTGGGTAGATCTATTAAGCAATTCTGCAGTCATTCTTTGGCCTTATTTTCAAGTTTTGGATTTTTTTTTTTTTCTCACACTTGCCCTTGATCTTAAATTGCCATTATGTGATGATTGAGCTGTATTTTAAAGACAAATCTGCCTCCTTCAATGCCTATGTTTTTCCCCACAAAGAACGTGAGTTGCCAGCTAATTCAAATACTAGACATAAGATGAGAAGAAAGGACTGAGAAAAGGACTCTGCTTTTCAACATCAGTAAGGCACAGTTATTAAAAGAGTATGGCATTAGACAAAGGAAAGAAAAATTATCAATACATAGACCTACTTATACAGTCCATATGATCTACTACAAAGGCACCAATACAATTCAATGGGAAAAAGAAGACCTTTACAATAAATGGTGCTGCAGCAACCAGATACAACAATAACCCACACAAAAAGATATGAACCTTGATTCCTGCCTTGCACCATACACTGAAATTTACTTGACATTAATTATATACTTATTTGTAAAAGAAAAAGCTGTAAAGATTCTGAAAGAAAGTATAGGGAGATAGCTTTATGACTTTGGGGCAAACAAAATTTCTTAAACAGTACTTAAATAGCCCCAGTCATGAAATTAAAACTTGAAAAATTAGACATTATCAAAACTATACATATCTGCTCATCGAAAACAACATTAGAAAAATGAAAAGGCAACAAGTCACACACTGGGAGGAAAAATTTACAGTACACAAATCTGACACAGCATTACAAATCAATTATAGAAAGACTAAACATCTGATAACAATAATGGATAAAAAATTTGAGCAGGCACTTCACAAATGTGGCTATCTCAATGACCAATAAACATATGAAAAAGTATTTAACATAATTAGGTAATTACAAGTTAAAACAAGTTAAAACCACAATAAGTAGTGTCATGCAGGAACAAAAATGGCTAAAAATAAATTTAAAAAATTTTAGGTCAGCCATGGGTGTTAAGCCTGTAATCCCAATACTTCAGGGAGCTGAGGCAGGCAGATCACTTGAGGTCAGGAGTTTGAGACTAGCCTGGCCAACATGGTGAAACGCTGACTCTACTAAAAATACAAAAATTAGCCAGGCATGATGGTTGGTGCCTGTAATCCCATCTACGCGGGAGGCTGTGGCAAAAGAATCTCTTGAGCCAGGGAGATGAAGATTACAGTAAGTAGAGATAGCGCCACTGCACTCCTGCCTGGGTAACAGAGCAAGACTCCATCTCAAAAGGAAAACAATTTTAAAGATTAACAATATCAAATGGTGGCAAGAATGTGGATCAGCTCTCAAATTTGCCGAGTACAAAATGATATAACCACTTTGTAAAATTGTCTGTCTTTCTCTAATGTTAAACATTCACTTACCTTATGACATAGCAATTTCAGTTCCAGATATTTACCCAAGAGAAGTGCATGTTCCTGCAAAAAACTTTCACAAGACTGATCATTGCAGCTTAATTCACAATAACCCCAAATTGAAACAATTCAAATGTCCATAACAGGCAGAAAAACAAACAAGTTGTGATATATTCATACAATGGATAATATCAGTGATAAAAGAAAAAAATTAAAATAGAACTACTGGTATAGTCTACAACCAGGTTGCCCCTTATGCATATTGTTTTAAGTGAAGTAAGTCAGATACAAAAGACTACACACAATTAATATGTAGTATAGGATTCCATTTATAGAAAGTTCAACAAAAAGCAAAAGTAAACAATGTTTATAGAAATCAGAGTAGTGGTTACCTCTGGACAGGCAGGGATGGAAGTAGTAGTGATGATACATGTTCTGAAAAGAAACACAGTGGAGTTTTACCAGTGTTAGAAATGTTTTGTATTTTGATCTGCATGGTGGTTACCTGGGTGTACACATGTAAAAATCATCTAACTGTTCGTTTAAGATTAGTGCACTTCAGCAAAGGAAAATGTCAACAGACTGAACAGACAACCTACAGAATGGCAGAAAAGTTTTGCATACTATGCATCTGACAAAAGTCTAATATCCAGCATCTATAAGGAACCTAAATTTACAAGGAAAAAAAAACAACCCCGTTGAAAAGTGGGCAAAGGATATGAACAGACACTTTTCAAAAGAAGACATACATTTAGCCAACAAGCATGTGGAAAAAAGCTCAACATCACTACTCATTAGAGAAATGCAAATCAAAACAGCAATGAGATACCATCTCTCACCAGTCAGAATGGCTGCTATTAAAAAGTCAAAAACTAGCAGGTGCTGGTGAGGTTGCAGAGAAAAAGGAATGCTTATACACTATCGGTGGGAGTGTAAATTAGTTCAACCGTGGTGGAAAGCAGTGTGGCAATTCTTCAGAGACCTAAAAATAGAAATTCTATATGACCCAGCAATCTCATTGCTGGGCATATACTCAAAGGAATATAAATTGTACTATTATAAAAACACATGCACACATATGTTCATTGCAGCACTATTCACAATAGCAAAGACATGGAATCAACTCAAATACCCATCAATGGTAGACTAGATAAAGAAAATGTGGTACACATACCCCATGAAGTACTATACTATATACCCCGTTAAATATTATATACGCTATGAAATACTATGCAGCTAAAAAGGAATAAGATCATGGCCTTTGCAGGGACACAGATGGAGGTGGAGGCCATTATCCTTAGCGAACTGACACAGGAACTGAAAACCAAATATGTGTTCTCGCTTATAATTAAGAGCTGTATTATGAAACATAGGGACACATAGAGTGGAACAATACACACTGAGGCTTGTCAGAGGGTGGAGGTTAGAGGAGGAAGATGATTGGAAAAAATAACTAATGGGTCCTAGGCTTAATACTTCAGTGTGGGACAGAGGTGGAAGAAGGCAGTGTTGGTCCGGCTCCTCTCACATCACCAAGAATCAGTGTGAAACTCCAAGGAATGGCAAGCTCAGAGCCATTTGGGCAGAAAATTATGAGGGTCCGAGTACTTAGAGCTTTCTCTGGAAGGGAGCACTGTGGGCTTTAGGTGGGCATATCTCATTAGGCCCTAGAGGCTTCTCACCTCATAGTGGAGGGGTGCAGCTAAAGAAGGGCCAGAGTGGCTCCAAAGCATAGGGCCCTGAGCAGGGGCCTCTCATACCCAGAGCCAAGGGGTATGTAGCTAGTCATTTTTAGGTTTCAGATTACTCGCACTTTGTGTCCCAACAGTAAATGCAGGAGAACTCCAGTACTATTGACTAGAAAGAGCAAAAGACTCAAGAACAGAATATGCTGAAAAATAGAATGAAAATGAATTAGAAACTATAAATATTAAGATCTTTTCTACTTAAAAAGTGAGCAATGTAGCTTCTGAGTTATTTTGACATATTGAAAGCTTCCCTATGAAGCGTTGTGTAAAACTGAAAATGATATCTTAATCTCAGGTGTACTCTGCAAATCAGGATACTTAATAGCTAGCATTGTCCTGAAACTGCTTTGTGAACCTTGGCTAGAGAAAAAGAAATTTTCTACCATCTATTCTTTGTCTGGCTTCATATTTCTTAAAATCAAGCAAGTTGTATTTATATATGCATATTTGTAGATTCATAGGATGTCTGTGAACACAAATGGTTCTTATTACAACAATCAGAAACAAAGAATTTTGCATTTTTTGACAAATTCTTATTAATAATGAGGCACTAAACATGCTAGTGAATACAACATAGAGGAGAATATTAATCAGGTTATTTTTAGCCACCACCTACATATAGCATCAAGGCAACATCAAGAGCAGGAGGAAAATAATGGTTCTTTTAGTTTAATAAACCATAATGTTTCTGAAAATTTCCTCTCTTTCCTTCTCAAATCAAGGTATCTAATTATATAAGTTATTACTGTGGCAACAGATTAAATAGAGAAAGAGACAGTTGGGGGCAGAATAGAGGGAGGAAAGGAGGGTGAAGGCGAGAAAGAGAAGATGGGAGGGAGGCAGAACACGGCTATGAAATGAACAAGAAATAATCATTAAAAGAAGAAAAAGGTATTTTTACTGAAGAGTAGTATGTGGTGACTGGTAACTAGAAGAGAAAGGAAACACTGAAAAAAATGTTTTTAGGATTCAAACCAGTCAATATCAGAATAAAGTAAAGGTAAATTTTGTGAATGTTGATAAAAGATGCCACAAATCACTGTAGTAGCTTGCAAAAGATAGGGTTAGGGAATGTATACATATATTTCCAAACTATGTAATGAACCCTGCAATAAGATTCAATAGAATGTAAGATACTGAGTAAGAAGATACAAAGATTACACATTTTATATAACATATACATGATATATTATTATATATAATGCATGTTTATATTACAACTATTGGAGAAGACAGCTCACATAAAAAGATCTACGAATTCTTTTTAAACATAGAACTCATACATCATCTCTAAAAATAAAATGAATGTTCAAAATACTATGAGATAAAAATTTTTACCCAGTGAATTTGCAAAGATCTAGGTTTGGTAATACAAATTTACTATGGAAAGTGTGGCAGGACAAAGCTTCCTTAAACATTGCACATGGCTGAATCATTTGGGGCAACTTTTTTGGAAAGCTTGGAAGCAGTATGTATCAAAATTTTGAATGCATGTACTCTTTGAACTAGCATTTATACTTCTCAAAAATTATCCTTTAGATATACCTGTACTTGTACAGAGAGTATGTACAAAGCTATTCATTTTAAATATCACTGCTTCTAACTAAATAAGAGGAAAAGATTGGAAAAAGACTTGAATGTTCATTAATATAATGCAGGTTTAATGTATTAATTTACATTCATATCGTGCAGTTATTATGCACCTGGTAAAAGCAGTAAGGTAGATCTATAGGTTCTAATATGCAATATGTTTGAAATATATCATTAAGTGAAATAAAAGAAAGTACAGTGTATCTAACATACTATCATTTGAGTTAGAAAACAGTAATAAAAAGGGGTTGGAGCCACTTCATATTGTCAATGCTCTTCAGCCAAAGATCTCCAGAAGTACTTATAGTTAAACAAATTGGGTTTAGTATTTTTTGCTGCAAGGGAGAAAGCAGGGAGTTTGTGTGATATCTTAATGAAAATGTGTAAAAAAAATCTTAAGGATTTGGCTTTGGTTTGGGTTTATGGAACTAAAGGCAATTTAATGACTGAATATCTTACATTTTATCTACAGGGAGAAAAGACTATAGGAGGATAAAGCTGTAGTTGGGTGAAGTTCAAATCTCCCCACTTGGCCTTCACTGGTATGAGTGACTGTGGAGCCATAGTTTTGGTGTCTGGCAGCAGTAAGTTTGTTATTTTCTACAAAGTTTTCTGTCTTGCTAGACTGCCCTTATCCTGGTCATTTGACTCAAGGGAGCCGACTTTTGCTGGGAGTTTCTTTTATCTGTGACCATTGGCATTTCCAGGTTGCCAACTTTGCCAATACCATCTGAGACATGTAAAGGAAAAACAAAGACCAAGGAACTCACTATCATATCATTCTTCAGATCCTGAAGTCCTCACCTCTTGTGCCTTCCCTTTACTAATCAGAATCTTCATATGTTTATTTTATATATTATGCCCAGGGTTTTTTGTTGTACTTGGAAAAGTATATCTGTTCCATCTTCCTGGAAATGGAAGTCTGGATATACTTTTGTTTGGTTTGAATTTTTTATCATAAGCATGAGTCATCTATTCAAATAAGTAAATGCCATATATTATTACGTGCTTTTCCAGGACTGATAATTGCTCAATCTTAATAAAGAGAATAATGGGATAAAGTTGGAGTAAGTAAAGCTGCTTAGTTCAGGTGGTCAGGAAAGGCCTCTCTACAGTACCTGAGTTGAGATCAGAATCTAGGCTTTTGAAGAACTCAAGAGCAGAGAAAAGGTAAAAGCAAAAGTCCTGAGGTAAGAACAAGCAAAGCGTAATCCGGTGACAGAGAGAGTGCTAGTATCAGGGAAATGCTGGAGCTAACTTGTGTCAGCTCCGAAGAGCCAGTTGTTAAAACTTCAGGAATTTTGTGAGCTGGTATACTATTAAAAATTAAATATATAAACTTACAATTAAATATATGAAGCTCAGAAGCAATAAATATGAAAAAATTATCATTTTCCAATTATTTTACATTTTCCTGTTATCTATGTTTTTTAAATTATTTATACCTAATACACACACACACGGTGGAAATACTATATAATACTATAATACCACACCACTGTGCATCTTCGGTGACCTTATATTGATGAATTTAAATCAGTGAGTGTATTTACACTTCAGATACTGGAAAAGGCTACAGATCAGGGCTTAATTTGTTGTTTTTCCAACTGTCAAGATTTAAGAACATGATGAAGAAAATGTTAATAATATAGATTAAACTTAAAAGTATGTCAAGTTAGTAACCATTACATTATGTATTGCATGAAAAAATAAGGAAATAGCCTTCCAATATTTAAAAACTATCATTTGATTCAGCCAAGAGGTCACTCACATCATTGATAAAGGCATTAAGTTTCAACAAATGTCTTCATTGTTTTACTTTAATCTTACTTATGGAGGAAGGAGAAAGACGGAAGCAGGAAAGAATAGCACTTGCACAAATAAAGCAAAAACTTATGACATTATCACTGCTTGCCTTATTTATTATATCTGTGTCGGATGGCCACCTGTAACTGTAAGAGAGTCTGGAAAACATGCATTTTAAATATCGCTGCCTCTAACTAAATAATGATTCTGTTAATTAAGAGGGACAAGAAAGTAGTTGGCTAGAAAAGTAGACAAGGGGCAAGAATGGAAACACAGTGGAGGCTATTCTAGTGGCCCAGAATACAGAAGAAGGAGGCTTATACCAAGGTAGGGGTCATGGGAAGGGAGAAGACTGGACATATGCAAAGTAGTATTTGGAGACTGAGTGAATAAAACAAGATTGGAGGAGGCTGGGGAAGAAAGAATTAATAACTTTCTTAGTTTTGGTGTTAGAGCAACTAGGTGGTTGGTGGTGCCATTTACAGAAATGAGAAAGACTGGAAGGAATGTATGGGTACAGAAATGGGGAGTGAGTTTGAACAGTAAGTTTTCAGATGCCTTTAAAAAATCTATATGGGGCTGGACACCATGGCTCATGCCTGTAATCCTAGCACTTTGGGAAGCCAAGGCAGGTGGATCGCCTGAGGTCAGGAGTTGGCCACCATGGCGAAACCTCAAATTTACCAAAAATACAAAAATTAGCCAGGCATGGTGGCGGGTGCCTATAATCTTAGCTACTCAGGAGGCTGAGGAAGGAGAATCTCTTGAACTTGGGGGGTGCAGGTTGCAGTGAGCCAAGATAGCACCACTTCACTCTAGCCTGGGCGAAAGAGTGAAACTCCATCTCAAAAATAAATCAATAAATGGAACTGTTAAGTAGGAAGTTATTTATAAGAGTCTAGAGCTTCAGAGAAAGGTGAAATCTAGGAATAAATTTGAGTCATCAATATTTAAATAATACTTAAAGTAATGTAACTAGAAAAAATCAACTAGAAAATGTATGTGTGATACATACATACATATATGTATACACACACAAAATATTCAAGACCAAGGCTAGCATATTGTAAGAGGTGTGACCCGTGTAGAAGAAAGAAAACCATATATACATGTATATGTTTTACACTGTTCTTTCTTTACACTGTTCTTATATATATGTATATACGTATATATATGTATAATGTAAAACATATACATATATATGTATATGTTTTATATATATACTTATGTATATGTTTTACATTTTATTACATATATATATATACACACATATATATATATATATATATATATATATATGTAGAGAGAAAGAGAGAGAGCATTCAAGACCAAAGCTAGCAGCTAACATATTGTTAAGTGGTATGACCAATGTAGTAGGAAAAAAAAAAAAAACCAGGAGAAAACTAGTCATGCTGAAAACCATATAGGAGAAACTGGTCAACTCAGCTGGGCTTGGCGAAGTTGGTAACCTCAACAAAAGCACATTTCGTGAAATATTGGTATTGGTCGCCAGAATGGATTAATTAAAAATAGTCACAGCATTTCTATTATCAGCCAAGGTTTATGCAAAATGTATTCTAAATTTTTTTCTAATTATGCAAACTCTAAGGCAGAAATCATTTTAAATTCACAAGCTTACCTGGCAATTGGAGATAGAATTCCTTCCTCTAAACTGCCACTATTATGAGTCTATCCCTTGCTTATTTCCCCTTACCACATTTATTATTTATAGCAAAGGTTGCACACTTATGGCCTCGTGGTCAGATCATGCCCACATATTTTGTTCAAGCTATCTAGTATTGGCATATACAGAAATTTCAAATTATTAAATCTTAGAAAGAAAAGAACCCTCATCTTTTTAGGATATGTATTACTAGTCTGTCTCTCCTACTTGCCTTCTACGTCCCCATTATCATTCATAATCTTTCCACAGCATCATTTTCTTTCTCACACATTCCTTAAAAAGCTGTGTAACTATTGAAGTATTTACAAGTGAAACGATGTGATGTCTTCAACAGGCTTTGAAAATAATCCAGTATCAGGGAGAATTAATTAATGAGGGTATAGATGAAACCAAATCGGCCATGCATTGAAAATTTATGAGGGGCCGGGCACGATACCTCACACCTGTAATCCCAGCACTTTGGGAACCCAGGTGGGTGGATCACCTGAGATCAGGAGTTCAAGATCAGCCTGACTGACGTGATGAAACCCTGTCTCTACTAAAAATACAAAAATTAACTGGGCGTGGTGGTGGACACCTGTAGTCCCACCTACCCGAGAGGCTGAGGCGAGAGCTTGCTTGAACTCTGGAGGTGGAGTTTGCGGTGAGCTGAGATCGAGCCATTGCACTCCAGCCTGGACAACAAGAGTGAAACTCTGTCTCAAAAAGAAAAAAAAGAAAAAGAAATTTGTTGAGGATGGGTGAGTATGCAAGGATTGATTATACTATTCTCTCTACATTGGATACAATTGAAATTTTCCAGAATAAGATCATTTTTTTAAATGAGGGGGCAGAACTCCAATAGTCTTTACCATCAAGAAATTTATACTCGACTTGAGAAAGTACATTACTCAAGAAGTTAAAACTCAGAGGCTGAGGAGAGAAGAGTGTGCATTGGCAGAAGGAGAGATGGCACAAAGGTGTTTAAAGGTATGCCATGTTGACGCAGAAAGCCAGATCGCAGTAAGGTTGCAGCAGAGCAGGAACAAATATTCATGGAGTACTTCATGTTAACTTTTGTGTACTGTGTTTTAAAGGAGTTTTCTTATTTTCTGTTTACCTACATCCTATGAGGTTGACATTATAGGCAAGAAAGCTCTGATACTCAAACGAGTTAATTTGTATATATACATATATATTTTTTAACTGCATTTTAGGTTTTGGGGTACATGTGAAGAACGCGCAAGATTGTGGCATAGGTACATACATGACAATGTGGTTTGCTGCCTTTCACCCCATCACCTATATCTGGTATTTCTCCCCATGTTATCCCTCCCCAACTCCCTACCCCACACTGGGCCTCCCCTAGTTCCCCCCAACAGACCCCAGTGTGTGATGCTTCCCTCCCTGTGTCCATGTGTTCTCATTGTTCAACAGCTGTCTATGAGTGATAACATGCAGTGTTTGATTCTCTGTTCTTGTGTCAGTTTGCTGAGAATGATGGTTTCCAGGTTTATCCATGTCCCTACAAAGGACACGAACTCATCATTTTTTATGGCTGCATAGTATTCCATGGTGTATATATGCCACATTTTCCCTGACCATTCTATCATCGATGGGCATTTGGTTTGGTTCCAAGTCTGCTATTGTAAACAGTGCTGCAATGAACGTTTCAAATGAGTTAAATTATCTGCCTTGGATCACAAAGCTGATATAAGGATATCTTTTGGGAAAGCAATCTCACTGGAAAAACCAGACTGCAATTTGCTGAGGAAAGCTAAATAAGATGTATAGAGACTATGCTTAAAATGTTTCATTTTGGTGCTAACATTTAAAAATCAGGAACAAAGAACAAAGACTTTAGATTTCTGACTTTTCTTTAAGAACTGAAGATCTATCAACACAGGTGCTGTAGCCCCTCACAGCCAAGGCACTGCTGCCCCCTTTAGGTGGGACTTATGCTCTCCTTTGTGCCAGAGTCCCTCCACACATTATTGCAAATTTTGTACTGCTTTACTTTGTGCATTATGGCCTACATAGGTATTTGAATTCATTTATATACTAATTATATTCATCCTGCAGTGTTATGACATGCTAGCATAGGTCTGATCAGTGAAAGAGAAAGGGGTAGAGTCTTAGAAACTCAATGTGATTTGACCACCACATGTTGAGAACTATGCTCCAAACCACTTCTCTGGCAATTAATCTGGTACTCTATTCCTACTGTAATGTCTCTTGCAGAGTTTTCTTGTGCTATAACTGCTAAGTGCCATATGATGAGTGGTGTGATAATAAATGCTTAGGGTTTCAGAGGAGGGCACAATTATTTCTGCAGTCAATAAGACAAGAAATTATAAAAGTTGAATTGAAATTTTATAAGAAGACGAACTATTACATATGGAAGGAAAATCAGAGGAAAAAGCATAAACTTAGGAAGGTGAAAATATGTGCAGAGAGAGGAAAGTGGACCAGCATACTTGGAGATGAGTACTCCTTCATCTAGGCAACTCTAACTCAGGACTTGATAGAACCACAGGAATGTTTAAACTAGAAAAGAACTTACAGAACATCTGTATTGGAAATTATTCTTAAAGATGACAACCAAGATCTTTTCTGACAATTTTTTGTAGAGATGGGATCTTTCTATGTTGCCCAGGCTAGTCTTGAACTTCTGGCCTTAAGTGATTCTCCTGCCTCAGCCTCCCCAAGTGTTCAGATTATAGGCATGAACCACTCTGCCCAGGCATGGTCTTTAGAAGTTAAGTGATTTGTTTAATATCACTCTGCTAGTTCATGAAGGAATTGAGATTAGATCTTCCACTTTCCATTGTTCTCCTCTGTACTTCCCTTCAACGTGAATCATTTGCATTATAGACAAGGAGAGAAAAGTCTGACCTGCTGCTGGGTTCTGGACATATTATTTTTCTTGACCTCAAGTAGCAGCTGCCTTTTTCATCACTCAATTTTGCTTCAGATTCTTAACCAGGAACTGAAACAAGAAAGTGCCCCAGGCAAATCTGACAAGTAGAAAAAAGAATTCAGAATGGTTGGGCGGGGGGCGGTGGCCTATAATCCCAGCACTTTGGGAGACCGAGGCAGGTGGATCACGAGGTCAAGAGATTGAGACCATCCTGGTCAACATGGTGAAACCCTGTCTCTACTAAAAATACAAAAATTAACTGGGCATGGTGGCGCACGCCTGTAGTCCCAGCTACTCAGGAGGCTGAGGCAGGAGAATTGCTTGAACCCAGGAGGTGGAGGTTGCGGTGAGCCGAGATCACACCATTGCACTCCAGCCTGGGTGTAACAAGAATGAAACTCCGTCTCAAAAAAAAAGAATGGTTGATGCATCATGTCACTTTCTGCCATTACATGATTACATTTGACCATCTTCAAAAGTGATCTGCCAAGCTTCTAAATTCTATATTACTACCAGGCTCAAAAAAGGGGAAGAAATTACACAATGAATTTTCAACCAACTAAAGTGGGCATGAAGAAAGGGAAAATGTGCTGGCAGGGAGGTCTCCAGCTTAACTTTTGTAATAATAATAATTGAAATCCGAAAAGAGTAGTCAGTTTCAGTGCTGCCTAAAAGGCACTAAACAGGCTTCCTCTGACTTTCACTCCACAACTAGTAATGCCTAGTTTGCATCTTGGAATTCAGGACTGGCAATATAGCATAGTGTTAAGATCACAGCCTTTGGATTTTAATCCAGGTTTTAGGATTTACCAGCTAAGTAATATGGATAATTGATTTAACCTCTCCAAGCATAAGTTTACAGACATATAAAGTGGTGGTAGGAATAGTTCTTACCATCCTCACTGGGTTGAATTGAGGATCGAGTAGCTTAATTTAGGTTTCCCCCAAAGCAGAATCTGAGATGAAAATTTGAGTGCAAGTGGTTTATTTGGGAAGTGAGAGTATGATGATGTGAGACAGGGAAGGGAGAAAAGCCACTAATGGCTGAGTTAACAAGCACATACCTGCTGTGTGCAGAAGAGGCCAAATCCTACCAAGGATTCTTCATCACAGGGCTGGGAAGCTGAGAAGTGTGGTTATCCTTAACCTCCCATTCCTCACTGGTTGTGAATTTCTCCGGGGCAAGCATCCCAGACACTTCTGGCCTCCCCTGAGCACAGGTCAGGGATACTCCAGAGTACAGAGAAAGCCCTCTCACAGGCAATCCACGGCTTGAGGTAGAAAGCTTTGTTTTTACAGGAACTGTCCACTAAGGCTTCAGGTAACTTCTAGATGGGGCCAAGGGGATATGGATAGAACATTGACAGCATCTTCTATCGTGAGATAATGTATTTATCATAATAACGCTTACTATGCATTAAGTAAGTAATAATTAATATAACCACTCGACAAATGATAAGCTACTTTAAGTACAAAGTACTCAGCACAAAGATGGCAAAGTGAAGGTCTTTCCAATTAAAAAAAGGAAACACTATCACTAAGGAGATGAGATGAGTGGAATCAACACAGAAACCTGGAAGTCATCCTTCATTCTACCTTCTTCTCTTCACTCCCCCACCCCACCTTTTTCTTCATGTCTCATCAATTTAATCACCTTAGCATCTCTCCTTTCTCTCTTCTCCACTCCAGCAACACTACCTTAAGGTAGGCTTTCACATTCCTTGCTTTAAATATCTTCTACCTACCTGACCTTCCTGTTATTCCGCCTTTCTTGAATTACCCAACCCATTCATTCAGTACTATCAGAATGCTTTTTCTAAAACCCATTCCTGACAAGGTCAAACTCTACTTCAAATACTTTAATGATTCACCACTTATTTCTAGGTAAAGTTAAAACTCTTTAGTTTAGGATATAAGACTCCTAATAACCTGGCCCTGCTTATCATATATATATATATATATATATATATATATATATATATATATGTGTGTGTGTGTATATATATATATTTTTTTTTCATTGCACTTTAGGTTCTGGGGTACATGTGCAGAACATGCAGGATTGTTGCATAGTTACATACATGGCAATATGGTTTGCTGCCTCCATTCCCCCATCACCTGTATCTGGCATTTCTCCCCATGTTATCCCTCCCCAACTCCCTCTTCCCCTCTGTCCCTACCCTATCCGCCCCACCCCAATGAGCCCCAGTATGTGATGCTCCCCTCCTGCTTATTTACATCCCATATGCACTGTATTTTACTCTCAACGTCTACACCCAAATGTAAGATTTAGTGCCTAACATATGGTACATTTTCTCATCATTCACTGCCATTGCCTGACTCCCACCTTTTTTCATTTAGAAAGCTCCTAATTTTCATTGAGGAATTCAAATTGGTCTCATCTTCTACAAAAAACTATCCCTGATATTTCCCCTTCCCTTTTGATCTGGAGAGGTGATCAAATGATCAAATGACATCTCTGTATATCTTTTTTTTTTTTTTTTTTTTGTTTTGAGAGTGTCTCATTCTGTCACCCAGGCTAGAGTTTAGTGGCACCATCATGGCTTACTGCAACCTCTGCCTCCCAGGCTCAAGTGATCCCTCTGCCTCAGCTACCGGAATAGCTGAGACTACAGGCATGCAACACCACACTTGGCTAATTTTTTTGTTTGTTTGTTTGTTTTGTAGAGATGGGGTTTAATCATGTTGCTCACACTGGTCTCAAACTCCTGAGCTCAAGTGATCCTCCCGCCTCTCCCTTGCAAAGTGCTTGGATTACAGATGTGAGCCACCATGCCCAGCCTGTATATCTCAAAACCTACACATGCATTATAAGTATTGGCTTACTTTGTGTCTTACTAATTATACTTATCATTCTTCATAATCAGATACTGAAAGTCTATATTCATAAGAAGCATGAAAAGTGATTTTTATCCACACTGAAGTCTAAAAATGATTTTTTTACAATAAGTACTTCCTAAAGGGAAGGAACTTTTTCCTTGTAATTCTAGTGCCTAACATAGCTCCTAGCATGTACCTGATGCTCAACAAATAGCACTTGAATTAATAAATAAAAATGCTTGTCTGAAATATTTCCACTCTTTCACAGAGATTTTATCAGGTTGCCACAAGTGGTAATAAGACTTATTAAAGAATGCTTCCCTGCACAGATGGCATTGTAATTTGGGCATCTCATTTTTGATCTGCCAGTCCTCCCACTAAGTGGTTATTAAATAAGACCAGTTGTTCTACTTTTTCACCCTTGATTGCCTTAAACTCTTTTCCATAAAAAGCATTTAGTCTTATTGGTTTTGGTAATGAAATCTAGAAGAGTGGTTCTTAAACTCAAACACATCAGAATGACATGGGGAGCTTGTTAAAAATAAAGATGTTTGAACCCCAATCCCAAAGATTGAAATTTATTATTTGAATGAGGAGGAGCAAGTATCTGTATCTTTAATGAGATTTTGAAGAAGAAAGTATCCCCTGTAATAAACAGAACTATGGATTTTATAATTTAGAGGAAAAGATAGCATTTTTACAGTCAGATACACCCTTAAGACTTATTTCCTCTAGACGAATACTATGACCTATTTCAAAAGAGGTTCACTTTACAAATAGCTCTTGAAGTTTGGTAGTGATACAGTATTTTGCCTTGATTGGCTTGCCTAGTGACTTAACATACCTAAAGAAATCCACTATCTATTTTTTTCTTCCCTCTTGAAGATTTAAAGGTAGATTGCATATTTACCAAATTTAGCCAAGAAATTGGGAGTGTGGTCATCCAACTTTGACTTGTGTGTGTGCTCACATGACTTCTTCTTGCATGTAGTCTTCTTACTAAATGACAAAATCAAATCTTACTCCAGACCGTGAGTCTGTTCTTACTTTCCACAACAGAATCTGTAGTTACCTGAACCCTGACAACAACTGAGGGGTCTGCAGGGTGAGGACAAGTGTACACCTTCCTCCTTCCACCATAAACTATCCAGGGTGTCATGGCAATCTCTGCCCCAGACTGTTTCAGAATAAAGGGTTTTATTATTTTACACAGGAATCATAAACTGAGCCTATTTGTTCCTCTGTTTAGTTCATCTTCCCTTTAAACTTTTATACCTACTCTAGAAGATTACTAGAAAATCTACATTACTCTAGAAAAGACTTGGCATTTTGTTTGTCTCAGGCTGTATATATTCCACCATGGTATCTCTAGACCAAGGATGAGAATCAAGCTCTATTCTGTTTAATTCAGTTTAAGCTATTGTCTCCAAAGTGAAAAAAATATTGCTTTAAAAGTGGAATCAGAATACTCAGGAATTGAAAAAAAAAAAAGTTTCCTCTTGACAATACTTGGGCTAATGCTGATCTGAAATGTTGAAGGAGAACCTGAAAGATCTTTGTCATGGTCAAATGGAGTCAAAACATCTGTGGGAGCTATTGTCTCTCATGCTGTTATTAGAAATAAAATCATTCTATAGAATAGAGTGATTCTGTTTTACTTAGGACTACAAAAACTTGTACCCATGCAGAAAGTAAATGATACCTGTGAATTTTCTGACTTTACCTACAAATAAAATTTTGTCAGACTTATGGATGTAATTTTTATAAGTATGATGTCAAAGGTTTTTGAATTGAATAGCATTACAGAAATACATTTTAAATTTTATAATAAAAGTCAATGATAAATTAATATTTTATAAAATCTTTTGTGGCCAATTTTGCTATAATAGTATATTTAACAAAAGCAAGGGACTGTAGCTTTATACTATGCTTTAGAAAATATTGCTATATAACTGTATATAACATATACCTATTTATTTTATAAAGTTCCTTTTAAAATTTTGTTAAAACTATTAATTTGATCATTAATTAAATTTTATTATTTTGTTTTGGCTGTCTAATAACTGGCCATTTATTCAATGTAACATCATCTTTCATTAATATTTTCATCAATTATGAGTTTTTTATGTGTTCTAATTCAAATCCTGCTTAATAGAGAATATAACTTGAAAATAAAAAGATAAGTGGCCATGTCTGAATCCTTAATTTGAAAAAGTGTATTAAGAACTGCTTTCTACAACAAATGTTTTTATATTCAGGGCCACATGAAAATATTAATGTGAAACTTCATGGGGAAAACTTGCTTTACTGAATTTCTTCAATTAAACCACTAGATGGCAATATCTTTGTTTCTTTGTGAATGAACTAGGCAAATGTCTCTTCTTTAAGAGACATTTCTTAATTATTTTGTCTCTTTAATTATTTTGTTAAAAAGTTCTTATCTCAGCTACCAAATTGCAATTCCTCAATTCTTAAAAAAGAAGAACAGTTAGAGTTGTAGTAAATGAGTGTCCTTCCTTAGTAATCAGAAAAGTCACTGGCTCACTGAGGTGGAAAAAGAATGGCTTCACTTTGGAGCCCGCAAACTTCCAAGATGTTAGGCCTGTTAAGGATACTTCATACAGAAAGACACAGCTGAACCAGGGCTCTTGAATCTGTGTTCCTTTCTTTCCGCTAATTTTTTTCCTTTCTCATCTAATTCACTTTCTTTAAGTTATTTTTGCCCTTTGTGAATGAAAAAAAAACACAGCCAAGGGTAGAAGGAAGGCTTTAAGAGCAGATAACCCTATGATGGATTTCCTCTACCATACAAAATTTTACACACTTCATGGAAAAACTATAGGTACCGTACCCAAAATGCATTTCCTACCTCAGAATCACTACCAAGATTTTATGATTCCCATACCATGTGATATATTATATCCAGCTAGCTTTACTCATTTTACTTATCTGCCTTGATCTTCAAAGCATTTGTGTTTGCAAACTTTGACCTTTTCATAGTTTACAAGATGCACTGTGTTCTCTTATTTCTTTCCAAATCTGGTCTCTGGAGAAAGTGGTACACATTTCCAGATTTGAGAATATTCACATCCCATTTAGAATAGTGAGCCAAGTCAGAGATAATTTATTTCTATTCTCTTTTAACTTAAACACCATTCTTTGCTCATCTTCTAGGACATCTACTTCTTTTAATTTGTGTTTTTGAGAGGCTGTCTTGCTCTGTCACCCAGGCTGGAATGCAATTGTGCAATATTGTCTCAATGCAACCTCTGCCTCCCAGGTTCAAGTGATTCTCCAACCTCAGCCTCCCAAGTAGTTGGGATTACAGGTGCCCACCACCAAGCCTGGCTAATTTTTGCATTTCTAGTAGAGACGGGGTTTTACCATGTTGGCCAGGCTGGTCTTGAACTCCTGACCTCAGGTGATCTGCCTGCCTCAGCCTCCCAAAGTGCTGGGATTAGTTTTTGAGCAACTTGGATTTACATATTTAGTAATCTATCTGAGTTTCTTTTTTAATTGAACCTACTGAAATATGATCATCAAAACTTTAGGCATTTTTCTGCTAAATTACAATGTTCAAGAAGCAAAAAGATATATGTATAATTTTTATTCTCATACAAATATAAAATGAACACATATGAAAGATTTTCATCTATTAAGTGAGAGAATCAATTTAAAGAAAAATCTCAAAAACATATACATATACATATATACAATTGAGAATGCTGAAAATAACTTTCTAAGAGTTACAGAACTGATAATATTCTGTAGTGCAGTAAAAATAATGTTTGTGGTAATCTTTTTTACCACAAAGGCAAAAATCAGTTAAATTTCTAACAGACAGAATTAATTTGCATTGCTGTGGAAAAAAAAGTACATGCATTGCTATTAATATTAGTTTTGTGCAAGTAAATGTCTACCTATATTAAATGTAAATAGCCTTTTTAATAGAAAGTCAGTCAAAGGTCCTTAGCCTTATATAATAGATAATCTCCAGAAGGTCTGCTAAACTCAGTAATTTCATTTTGCCCATTTCCAAGTGGTAAACAGTTTTTCTAACATGGCCATTTGTAAAAGTTATTATGTTGGTGGAATGAGCAATATAATCTCAGAAAAAAAGCCTATTTCATATGCTGCAGCAGGGCAAACCACAAAGAGACATTTTTTTATACTAGATTTCCTGCACAAATGATGAATATGACCAGTGATAAAATCAGGGACACTATCATTAAGTTTGGGAACAAACTGAGCAGGCAGTGGGTTTCCTTAGCTCTAGAAGTAGATGTCCAGGCCAGGAGTAGTGGTTCACCCCTGTAATCCTAGCATTTTGAGAAGCCATGGCAAGCAGATCACCTGAGGTCAGGAGTTCGAGACTACCCTGGCCAACATGGTGAAACCCATTCTCTACTTAAAATACAAAAATTAGCCAGGTATGGTGTCAGGTGCCTGTATTGCCAGCTATTCAGGAGGCTGAAGCAGTAGAATCACTTGAACCTGGGAGACAGAGGTTGTAGTGAGCCAAGATCAGGCCACTGCACTCCAGCCCCGTTGAAAGAGCGAGACTCTGTCTCAAAAACACAAATAAAGAAAAAGAAGTAGATGTCCTAGAAGATGAGCAAAGAATGGCTTTTAAGTTAAAAGAGAATAGAAATAAATTATCTCTGACTTGGCTCACTATTCTAAATGGGATGTGGTGCCACTCAATATTCTCAAATCTGGAAATATGTACCATTTTCTCCAGAGAACAGAATTGGAAATAAATAAGAGAGCACAGTGCATCTTGCAAACTGTGAAAAGGTCAAAGTTTGCAAATGCAAATGCTTTGAAGATCAATGCAAATAAATAAAATGAGTAAAGCTAGCTGGATATAATATATAACATGATATGGGAACCATGAAAACTTGGGAAGCTCAGGCCTTATCTAAAGAGAGAGACTACTATTCAGGTCCAGGCAATTGATGATGTGGGGAAATACATGCCCTAAATTGCCAGATTTCCAGATTTTTCAAGAAAAAGAAGAAAACCAAATTTTGTAGATTCTGTTGATTTTTTAAGATGCTGGGCATTCAACCAAAAAATCCAACCAACAGGCAACTATATGGCTTCCCTTGCCCCCCAAAAAACCTGCCTAAGGAAGCTTTCTAGAAGTCTTCTTCCATTTGAAGTCTGTTGAAGGGGAACGTTCTGAGAGGTAAGAGTGTAATTGCAGAAGTGGCAAGAATTGAGCAGCAGTAATGAGCAGGCAAACAATAAGAATATATAGACTGTAGATAGAATAGCTCTATGCCCCAGTTGGGAACCACCAAAAACAAAGAGTATTTTGGGAATTGGGAATTCTCATGACTTAGAAAAATTTGTGCATCAAAGACTATCGATTGAGTAACAATTTTATCATTTGCTTATTGAAACTCAATAAAACTGAATATCAGCTTCATCATTTATTATTCTCATCCTCCACTCCAAGCTGTCCGATGCTGAGTCCACTTAAGGGAACCAATAAATACTTGCTGATTGGGTTCTCATTCTTAAAACAACTTACGGCTTAATATACCAACTTTAATTTTCTGTCAACTGTTTTATAACTCAGACATTGTACATGTGTGTGTGTATATGTGTGTGTGTCTTAATTTCTTAAAATCAGTGGAGAAGTAAAGGTGTGATTGAATTATTAATAGTAAAATTCCAGAATGGTACTGGGAATATATTATCACCAAAGCCTGCTTTACTCCTTTACTCCCTGAGGATTTCACAAAACTTTGGATAATATAAATTATATTTTAACTGGTCACAGTTTCTGTAAAGACATATACCAAAGTCTCTACCACTGCCACTGTCTATTAGGCCACTTGGAGAACCCTGACCTAAATGGAACCAGATTCTTTTTCTTGAGATGCTGAACATGAGTATTGAGCTGATGAGTCAGACAATGCTAAGTACTTGAACTGAAAGGTCAGGGCAAGACCTGACAAAGGACAGAAAATCAAAGCCAAGTATGAGAGAATCTGTGGGAACAAAGAGATACCCAGAAATACAGAGAGAATCAGGGCCATGCCACTCTGAGAGAGATGAAAAGAAATATTGGGGTTTTAACAGATTTTTTTTCATTTTCCAGGTGGAACAACTGTATTTTATTTCTTCATATGCTTTTGAAGTGACCAGTTTTGTCCTCTGGATAAATCTCCCTTTATTGGTGCTGATTTGTATGTATTTGCTACTTACAACCACGCAGTGGATAATCCCTGTCTCCTAGCTGCAGCACTGCCAGATGCAGGAAACTCTTCTTTGGCTGAATAGAGAGACCTCATTTCTGTGACCTGAGAACATGCCATGGTCTCCATGGTAATTTTTACAGCTGATTCTCAGTGCTTTTTACCATCATGATGCTGAAAGTTAAACTAAAATGTTGCTTAAAAAAAAAAAAAGATGAAATGGGATCTCAGCGTCAAATTGAGTCTTCCTTGACACTTCTGATGTAATTTTCTCCACATCATATATTTCTATTAAAAATATCAAAGTTGTGGTGGCTCCTAGACCTACATTTAAAGGTTGCAGGGTAGGCGTGGTGGCTATGCCTGTAATCCCAGCACTTTGGGAGGCTGAGGCAGGTGGATTACCTGAGATTAGGAGTTCAAGACCAGCATGGCCAACATGATGAAACCCTGTCACTACTAAAAATACAAAAACTAGCCAAGTGTGGTGGTGGGCACCTGTAATCCCAGCTACTTGGGAGGCTGAGGCAGGAGAATCGCTTGAACCCTGGAGGCAGAGGTTGCAGGTTGCAGTGAGCTGAGATCGTGCCATTGCACTCCAGCCCATGCAAGACTCCATCTAAAAAAATAAAAGCAGCAGATCCCTATAGTAATCCATGTGTGAGATGATAGAATCCTGAAGCAGACTGAAGGTAGAGTGATGCAAAGTAACAGACAAGCTTGACAGACATCAGAAAAATGGTGACATTTTTAATAGGAAAGAGTTGGGATAACTGAGAATTTGGCTCTGGATACCTACGAGAAAAGTGAGGAAATCAAGAAGGCTATACTATAGACTGAATGTCTGAGTCCCCTCCAAAATTCTTATGTTGAAATCTAACCCCAAGTGTGATAGTATTTGAAGGTGGGACCTTTGCATTGTGATTAGGTAATGAGGTGGAGCCCTCATGAGTGGGATTAGTGACCCTCTACAAGGGACATCAGAAAGGTTTTCTCCCTTCACCATGTAAAGTTACTGTGAGAAGATGGCAGTCTATAAATCAGGAAATAAGCCTTCACCAGACACCAAATCTGTCGGCACATTGATTGGATTTTCCTGCCACATGATTTCATTGCTGATTCTTTTCTTTCTTTCTCTCTTTCTTTCTCTCTTTCTTTCTTTCTTTTCTCTTTCTTTCTTTCTTTTTCTTTCTTTCTCTCTCTCTTTCTTTCTTTCTCTTCGTTCCTTCCTTTCTCTCTCTTTCTTTCTTTTTCTTTCTTTCTCTCTCTCTTTCTTTCTTTCTCTTCGTTCCTTCCTTTCTCTCTCTTTCTTTTTCTTTCTTTCTCTCTCTCTTTCTTTTCTTTCTTTCTTTCTTTCTTTCTTTCTTTCTTTCTTTCTTTCTTTCTTTCTTTCTTTCTTCTTTCTTTCTTTCTCTTTCTTCCTTTCTTCCTTCCTTTCTCTCTCTTTCTCTTTCCTTCTTTCTTTTTTTCAAATGCTCTTGAAATGACCAGTGTTTGTTTGTTTGTTTTGAGACAGGGTCTCACTCTGTTGCCCAGGCTGGAGTGCAATGGTGCAGTCTTGGCTCACTGCAACCTCTGCCTCCTGGGCTCAAGCAATCCTCCCATGTCAGCCTCCTGAGTAGCAGGGACTACAGGCATGTGCCACCACACCCAGCTAATTTTTGTTTTTTGTTTGTTTGTTTTTGTTTCTGTTTTAGTTTTTATTCCAGAGACAGGTTTTCATCATGTTGTCCAGGCTGTTCTCAAACTCCTGAGCTCAGCCTCCCAAAATGCTGGGATTACAGGTGTGAGCTACCATGACCAGCCTCATTGCTGATTTCTACCAAATATTTAAGGAAGAATTAATACCAATCCTTCTCATATTCTTCCAAAAAGTTGAAAAGTAGGAAACTGAAAGAGGAGGAATAAAAATTCTTAGCCAGAGCCATTAGGCAAGAAAAAGAAGGCATCCAAATAGGAAAGGAAAAAGTAAAATTGTCTCTGTTTGCAGATGACACAATCTTACGTATAGAACACCCAAAAGACTCTACTGAAAAACAGAACTAATAAATGAATTCAGTAACATTGCAGGATACAAAATCAACATACAAAATTCAGTTGCATTACTATACACTAACAACCAACTATCAAAAAAAAAAAGAAATTAAGAAAACAATCTCAGTTTAGCAACTACAATGTTGCTAAAGCAATCCTTTGAGAAAGAACAAAACTTCCTGATTTCAAATTATATTAGAAAACTCTAGTAAACAAAACAGTATTGCACTGTCGTTAAAACAGACTTGCAGACCACTGGCACATAAACCCATTTATATATGGTAACTAACCTTTGACATAGGCTTCAAGTGTATGTTATGGGAAAAGAATAATCTCTTCAGCAAACGGTGTTGAGAAAACTGGATATCTACATGCAAAAAATTAAATTAGATTCTAATCTTTTTTTTTTTTTTTTTTTTTGAGACAGAGTCTCGCTCTGTCACCCAGGCTGGAGTGCACTGGCGCAACCTTGGCTCACTGCAACCTTCACCTCCCAGGTTCAAGAAATTCTCCTGTCTCAGCTTCCCAAAAAGTTGGGATTACAAACACCTGTCACCATGTATGGCTAATTGTTTGTATTTTTAGTAGAGACCAGGTTTCACCATATTGGTCAGGCTGGTCTTGAACTCCTGACCTGACCCACTATGCCAAGCCTTTTTTTTTTTTTTTTTTAGATGGAGCCTGGCTCTGTCACCCAGGTTGGATGCAGTGGTGCAATCTTAGCTCACTGTAACCTCTGCCTCCCGGGTTCAAGCAATTCTCTTCCCTCAGCTTCACGAGTAACTGGAGCTATGGCGGGAGCCACCACACCGGCTAATTTTTGTATTTTTAGTAAAGGCAGGGTTTCACCATGTTGACCAAGCTGGTCAGGTGACTTCTGACATCAGGTGATCCACCTGCCTCACCCTCCCAAAGTGCTGGGATTGCAGATGGAAGCCACTGTGCTCAGCCTAGATTCTAATCTTACACCATACACAAAACTCAACTCAAAGTGGATTAAAGACTAAAATGTAAGTACTGAAAGCATAAAGCTTCTCATTTCCCCAATTTTTCTGTATGATTATTTGTAATAACTTTTCCTATAATTTTTCCTTTCCTAAACTCTTATGGTTTTTCCTGAAGTTAATACGTATCTTTTTTATATGCTCAGTTTTCTATGCATTTATCACTATTTTGTCATCCAACTATTCCCCAGGTACGTAAATCTCTTCTTAATATGGTTAAATAAATATATTAAGTATTTTAATAGTCTCATCATCTTGAAGAAGTCTCTCTTAGAGCCATTTGATCTGCTCCAATACAATTGGGTGGGTTTCTGGATTCCTGTGGTTTGAGAAACTCTTTCAACATTGTATAGGGAATGCCTTTGTCTTGCTTTTGTGTTGAAACCATGTGCCTTAAATCCTATTTCTTCACATTTTAGAGTTTATTCTCGTGTTTCAGTAGAAGTCATTCCAGTACACAAAAATGTTTTTGTTCCACTGTCACTCTTGACTAATAGTTTGGCTGAGTGTGTAATTCAAAGTTGAAAAGCATTTGCCTCAAATTTTTAAAAACTAATTTCTCCCTTGTAGGAGGCATCCAGGGTAACTTTTGAGGACTCTGAAGTCATTCTATCCCTTATCATTTACATAAGGCCTAACTGTACCCCCACCCCACATTTCCCCCCAAAACTGGAAGCTCGTTGAGTCTTTTGTCTGTATCTAGTATTCTTAAATTTCATGGTTTGTATTTTGGTGTATATCCATCTTCATGTTGTAAGCAGTGCTTTCAGTCTAGAAATTCATATTTTGTACTCTCATAAATGCTTCTGAGTCATTTCACTGATGCTATTTTCTCCTTTGTTTTCTCTTTTCTTGCTTTAAAAGCAAATCATCTTTTTTTAAGAGTTATTTGTTCCTCTTGTTGCTTATTTATACACCATTCTGTTCTTAGCTTCTGGGCTGGGGCACTTTCAGGCTGCTTGGTGCCAGGGGGCTGCCCTATTCTGTTCTTTTATGGATGCCAAATTTTGTCTTACCTTTGAAGAGATTAATAATATATTTATGGTTGAGCGCAGTGGCTCATGCCTGTAATCCCAGCATTTTGGGAGGCCAAGGTGGGCGGATCACCTGAGGTTGGGAGCTTGAGACCAGCCTGACCAACGTAGAGAAACACCATCTCCACTAAAAATATAAAAAATTAGCTGGTGTGGTGGTGCATGCCTGTAATCCCAGCTACTTGGAGGCTGAAGCAGGAGAATCACTAGAACCTGGGAGGTGGAGGTTGCGGTGAGCCGAGATCGTGCCATTTTACTCCAGCCTGGGCAACAAGAGCAAAACTCCATCTCAAAAAATAATAATAATAATTATTATTATTATTATTTATTAAAGTATTCCTTTTTTAAAAAATTTAAATCTGTGCAGAAGTAGAACAGCATAATGAGCTCACATGGATCTGTCATTCAGCTTCAACAATTATCAACTCACAATTTTGTTTTATTCTGTACCCCCAATACTTTCCCACTCCCTTCCCCCTTTGGATAGTTTTGAAGTAAATCCCAGACCAGACATTACATTATTGTTTTTGGTGTGTATGTCTACAAAATACATACTGTTTATTTTTATATAACTACAATATCTTGCCTTAAAAAAAAACCAAGAATTCCTTTTAATCTTCATCAAAATACTCTATTAAAACATTAAATAGTATTACAAGACTAATAACAATGGCAAAAATGAAAAAACAGCAACTCTTTGCCTTATTCCTGCCTACCCATAAATCTTACTTTCCAGAGGAAACCACTTTAGAGCCCATAAGACATTTCTTAATATTTTAAGATATTTAGTTATCTTGCAATTTATGGCTTATGTTTTTAAAGGTTAAATGTTGATATCCTGTTGTATCCTCCCGAGAGTTATATAAAAATTTCCAGTTTTATCAGTATTTGGTACATACTTTTTTGTTATTTACACTTTTAAAAACTTATTGAAAATTTCAAATATATATGAGAATGGAAGGTAATAAATCCCATATAGCTATCATCCAGTTTAATATTTACAACTCTATAGCTAGTTTGTTTCATCTTTATTACACCCTTTTTTTTTTTCCTGAGACAGGGTCTCACTCTGTTGTCCAAGCTGAAGTGCAATGGCACCATCACAGCTCACTGCAGCCTCGACCTCTACCCTACTGAGTAGCTAGGACCACCAGTATGAGTAGCTAGGACCATGAGTATGTGTCGCTATGCCCAGCTAATTTTTTTTTTTAAGAGAAGAGGTCTTGCTGTGTTGCCCAGGCTGGTGTTGAACTCCTGGGCTGAAACTATCCTACAGTCTCAGCCTTCCAAAGTGCCAGGATTACAGGCATGTACCACTGAGCTAGCCTGTTACACCCATATTTTATAGCAAATCCCAGAAAGATATCATTTCATTTGCAAACTATCTACTATATACCTCCAAAATGACTTTTCTCCAAAAGTGTAATAGTTTAACCATGACTGAAAAGAAACCACACACACACAAAAATTCGTAATAGTCTTAAATGATCAAGTCAACATTTGCATTTCTCCACGTTTTATTTTTTTCTTTCTTTTTCCTCTGCCTCCTCTTCTTCTTTTGTTGTTATACTGGTTTGTTTGAATCAGGATCTAAACACTATCTAAACATGCAATATTTGCCTTGCATTTAAATGTTTCTTAAGCCCTTAAAACTACATAGGTTCCTTTTTCCTCTGTCCTTATTTTCCTCTCAGTTTATTTGATGAAGAAATCAATATCTTATAGTTTTCCACATTATGAACTGTTATTCTATGCTTTATATTTTCTATAAGCTGGCATTTAAGTCTAGAGGCTCGTTCTAGGTAATAACCCTTAGTGGCATAAGCTGAAAATAATCTTTGCCAGTTTGTTATTTGTATTTTTACTTTGCTTATGGTCTTTGCTTATGCAAAATTTAAAAAATATTTTTAATGTATGCAAGTGTATCAATCTTTTATTTTATTACTAGTATTTGGAATAAAGGTCAGAAAAAATTTTCATATCCACAAGTTATATAGGAGTTTGTTCCTGTTTTTTCTGAAACATATATGGCTTTATTATTTTACATTTACATCTCTTAAGAAGAACAAATCTGATTTTATCTTTTTCCATTTGACTGCTATCCCAAGACCATGTATTGAAAAATTCATGTTTTCCTTTGCTAAGTTAAGGTATCATCTTTATTGTACGCTAATCAATATACTAATTGTGTCTACTTATAAATTTTTGCTTTTTGTTTGATCAGTTCTGTTCATGAGACAATACCATAATGTTTTAATTTTACAGAGTTTTTAATATGATAGGACAGGATCCCTTAGATTTATTCTTGCTTAGCTTGGTTTTTCTGGCTATTTTGTTTGTTTTTGTTTTGTTTTTTGAGATGGATTTGCACTCTGTTGCCCAGGCTGGAGTGCAGTGGCGCAATCTTGGCTCACTGCAACCTTCGCCTCCCGGGGTCAAACGATTTTCCTGCCTCAGTCTCCTAAGTAGCTGGGATTACAGGCACCCATCACCATGCCTGGCTAGTGTTTGTATGTTTGATAGAGACGGGGTTTCACCATGTTGACCAGGTTGATCTTGAACTCCTGACCTCAAGTGATCCACCGGCGTCGGCCTCCCAAAGTGCTAGGATTACAGGCATGAGCCACTGCACCTGGCCATTTTTCTGGCTATTTTTGCTTGCTTTCTTTTCCTAATCATCTTTATAATTGACTTGTTAAGCTCTAGGAAAAAAAATTAGAAATTTTTTTTCTAATGGTTGAATTTATAAAGTAACTTGGGAAAGGATATCTTTATAATACGGAATCTTCCTTGTCTAAATCTATGAAGAGTATGAAATTTTCCCCTATTTGCAAGATAACTAGTAAGCCTACACAGTTTTTGGATGCTGGTACAAAACATGAAACATCTGGGTTGGAGACAAAGGATTATATTACAGCAATGGTAGTAGGAAGGGTATCAAAATGTTCTTGCACTGGTTTCCCAAATTCCAGTTGCCACAAGGTGATGTAAAGAGGACCAGGTGACAATGGCACATGTAGGGAGTTGCTAAAAAGGAAAAAAAAATACTCTAAGCTTAGGAAACCCAGTTTTTTTTATACTGGACATTAAGAAAATACATCCTTTGCTCTGGAAGGAGACACCATCTCTATTTTTGACAACTATTTACTATAGATACATTTTTAAAAACGTAATTATTTTCCCTTCTTATTTTAGAGACAGGGTCTCACTCTGTTACCCAGAATGGCCTCGAACTTTTGGGCTCAAGGGATCCTCCTCCCCTCAACGTCCTAAGTAGCTGGTAATTCAAGTGCTTACCACCATGCCCAGTGAAAAAATGGATTTAAAAAAAATTTTTTTTGAGATAGGGTCTCATTCTGTCACCCAAGCTGGAGTGCAGTGGCATAATCACAGCTCACAGAAACCTTGATCTCCCCCAGCCCAGATGATCCTCTCATCTCAGCCTCCCAAGTAGCTGGCACTGCAAGCATATGTCACCACACCCAGCTAATTTTTTTGTAGAGATGGGGTTTTGCCATGCGCCTAGGTTGGTCTCAAACTTCTGAGCTCAAGCAATCCACCCATCTTGGCCTCTCAAAGTCCCAAAGTGCTAGGATTACAGGCATGAGCCACAATGCCCAGCTATTAAAAAAAAAAAAAAATTTTGACTAGGGTATAAAGACAATAATGAGAGAAAGAATACTTTCAAACAAATGGAGATTGGACAACTGGATATCCTCTTGAAAAGAAGGAAGTCAAATCTCCTACCTCATATCATATACAAAAAATAATCCAAAATGGATCAAAAAACTAAATGTAATGGATGGAACCATAAAACTTGCAAAAGAAAACAGGCATAAATCTTCATGACTTTGGGTTAGACAACACCTTCTTAGATATGTTATCAAAAGCACAAGTGGCCCCCAAAAATCTAGATAAATTTGACTTCATCCAAATTAAAAACGTCTATGTTTCGAAGGACACTACCAAGAAAGTAAAAATCTGTACAATGGGAGAAAATATTTAAAAACCATGAATTTGTAAGGGGCATAGTATGCAGAATATGCAAGAATCTCTTAAAATGCAACCAAAGACAATCCTATTAAAAATGGGCAAAATATGTGAATATTTGTTCCTTCAAAGGGAATGTACAAATGGCCAATGAGCACATAAAAATTCTTGACATCTTTAATCAATAGGAAAATGCAAATCAAAACCACAATCAAAATCTCATGCTCAATAAGATGGTGTCTTAGTACATTTCTGCTGCTGTAACATAGTACCTAAGACTAGGTAATTTATAATGCACAGAAAGTTATTGACTAACAGTTCTGGAGGCTAAGAGTCCAAGATCAAGGGGCTAGGAGTTGACAAGGGCCTTGTTGCTGCATCACCCCATGGTGAAAGGCGGAAGGGCAAGAGAAGAGTCACAGAGGGCTGAACCCTCCCTTTTACAAGGGCACCAATCCTGCCCAAATTCCATACGGAATTTGGGGGATTTGAGAGAATGAATACAAAAATAACTTTTGCGAATTAAAAAAAAAAAAAAAATAGACCTGCCAGGCATGGTGGCTCACGCCTGTAATCCCAGCACTTTAGGAGGCCAAGGCAACCAGATTGATTGAGCTCAGGATCTCAAGATCAGCCTAGGCAACATAGTGAAACTCCAGTTCTACTAAAAATACAAAAACTAGCTGGGTGTGGTGGTGCGTGCCTGTAGTCCCAGCTACTTGGGAAGCTGCAGTGGGAAGATCACCTGAGCCCTGGAGGTTGAGGCTGCAGTGAGCCGTGACCAAACCACTGCACTACAGACTGGGTGACAGAGTGAGACCCTGTTTGAAAAAAAAAAAAAAAAACCATTTAGGCCGGGCGCGGTGGCTCACGCCTGTAATCCCAGCACTTTGGGAGGCCGAGACAGGTGGATCATGAGGTCAGGAGATCGAGACCATCCTGGTCGACATGGTGAAACCCCGTCTCTACTAAAAATACAAAAATTAGCTGGGCATGGTGGTGTGTGCCTGTAGTCCCAGCTACTGGGGAGGCTGAGGCAGGAGAATTGCTTGAACCCAGGAGACGGAGGTTGCGGTGAGCCGAGATCGCGCCATTGCACTCCAGCCTGGGTAATAAGAGCGAAACTTCGTCTCAAAAAAATAAATACATAAAAATAAAATTAAAAAAAAAAAAAAAAACCATTTAACACATATCTCAGGCCCCTCCTAGGTTCTTGGAAGGGGCTTATGGAAGTGGAGCAGCCTGAAACTATAGCATACTTTACTTCGTGGCAAATCTATACTGACTCCCAATAGTCCCTGAAGTTGGGGAGAGAAAATTGCTTAATAATGTAAAGGAGGGATTTGGTGGTCTAAATCACAAACAAAATTTGAATCAAGAAGACCTTTAACTTCTCTCTCAGAGTCACCTAGTAGTATCAATTTCTAAGCTTTTAATGGGGTTTTGTGCTATAATAAGATCACTTGTTGGGTTTTCTCATTCCTGGCCTAGTTTTCAGCTTTCTTGGGTCTGTCAAATGTTTTCATTCATCCATCAGCTTTTGGTGTCCAGAAAAGTTGTTGCTGTTGTCTCCTTTGCCGTTCTTGTTGTTCTCAGAGTTTATGCTATTTAAAAAAAATCTCTTTCCTGTCATTTTATTACGAGTTTCAGAAAAGACCAGAGGGCAGTGTGTATACTCAAACTGCCCTTCTTAACACAAAGATTGATGGTGCCAAATCATACTTCAAAATTGCCCCCCAAACGGTGCAGCACTTTATACTTCTGGCAGCACAGCATGAAATAGCCACTTACTCTTATCAGTACTCCATCTTCTTAAAATTTACCAATCAGGTTAAACTATCTCATTATTTTAATTTGCATTTCCCTGGTTCCTAGTGAGGTTCAGCATTATCTTATGTGTTTATTGGCCCTCTGTTTTTCCTCTCCTATGAGTCACCTGTTCGTATAATTTACCCTTTTTTGTTTGTTTTTGAGATGAAGTCTCGCTCTGTCACCCAGGCTGGAGTGCAGTGGCACAATCTCAGCTCACTGCAACCTCTGACTCATGGGTTCAAGCAATTCTCTTGTTTTAGCCTCCCGAGTAGCTGGGACTACAGGCAGGCCCTGCCACATCCGGCTAATTCACCCGGCTAATTTTTGTATTTTTAGTAGAGACAGGGTTTCACCATGTTGGTCCGGTTGGTCTTGAACTCCTGACCTGGTGATCCACCTTCCTCAGCCTCCCAAAGTGCTGGGATTATAGGCATGAGCCACTGTGCCTGGCACAATTTACCCATTTTTTACAGTATGTAGTGAAGGAGGTGAGAACATGCTACCCCCAAATGTGCCATTTTGGTATAATGATTATTTTGAACTGAAGGTAACTGAGAAAATGCAGATACTCCCCTGCTACCCAAAAGCAGGGCATAACATTTCCCATGAGAGAGGTACCCTTTTCCACCGTACCATATAGAGAACATTCTTCTCACTGGAGATGAAGAGTTATGCCAAAATAAATATGCATAAACAAACCTAAAATAATCCTTATCTTCTATTAATGTCTCCCATATATTTTCTATTCAATTTTCCACAATTTACCACCCTTAGCCAAAACTATGTTTTCCTTTGTCTTGTCACACTTCTACAATTTATCATTCTTTGTTAAAATGGTATGAAAGTGCTCAGGCTAATTTGCTTCTACAGGTCTTCATGAAGGCCTATGTATACATAAAAATATTAACATTAAATAAAATTTGTATACTTGTGCTTTTCTCCTGTTAATCTGTCTTTTGTCAGTTTAATTCTCAGGCCCAGCCACAGAACTTAAGAGGGTAGAAGAAAGGTCTTTCCTGTCTTACAGTAGTTTATCTTTTTCTTTTTTTTTTTTTTTTGAGACAGAGTTTCACTCTTGTTACCCAGGCTGGAGTGCAATGGCGCGATCTCGGCTCACCGCAACCTCCGCCTCCTGGGTTCAGGCAATTCTCCTGCCTCAACTTCCTGAGTAGCTGAGATTACAGACCCGTGCCACCATGCCCAGCTAATTTTTTGTATTTTTAGTAGAGACGGGGTTTCACCATGTTGACCAGGATGGTCTTGATCTCTTGACCTCGTGATCCACCCACCTCGGCCTTCCAAAGTGCTGGGATTACAGGCTTGAGCCACCGCGCCCAGCCAGTTTATATTTTTCTTACTGATTTGTAGGCATTCTTTGTATTTGCTAAATTATTTTAGGTTATACAAATTGTATTTTTTCTAATATGCCTCTTTGTATTTCATCTAAATTCTAAGACATTTAAAAGTTTGATGTGATTTTGCTTTTCGTGTCTATATAAGGCAGACCTTCCCCATCCCAAGGGGCTAAACATGATTTTCCTTTAATATATGTGTGGTTCTAATTTTTACATTTAGGTCTTTAACCCATTTGAAATTTACTTTTATAATGGCAGGGACCATTTTTCCCATATCAACAGTTGTAACATTTATTTAATAGCCTTTTACTCATTGATTTGAATTGTCATATTTATTAACTGCTAAAGGCTTATATAAGTATTTTTCTGTTTCTGGGTTCTCTATCCTTTCTCACAAATTTAATATCTTATTGACCATGTGCTTCTCAAAACTACACTTTGGACAGGAAATATCCTTGCAAGAAATAAAACAGAAACTTGCTAATGTTATAAAAATATCAATTACAGATTAAAATAAAATGATTACTTGAATATTTATTACACAAATGCTTACTTACACTTATCTGAAAATTATAATAGGATAATTGGTGCATGTCACATTCATACTACTATCCATATAAGAACAAATACATTTAGTCAAATATATCAAGATAATACACAAGGTTTTTGTTTGTTTAGGCTTCTGAGTTGAAAGACAACATCCAGTAAGGAAAATGAATTTCCAGTGAATAAGTATTAACAATGTAAATAATAAAAATTACTTCTAAATGTCTTACAGTTTGACAACTTTGAATTATACTTACATACTAATGTTTCCAAAAATCGTAAGTTACAAGGGTCACTGTCAGGGTGAAAATATATTTTGAAAAGCTTTTTAAAGATATGTTATTATGTTTAACATCATTTGATTTATTCTTGGCACATGTGGCATCTTGGAAAGTAAAAATACACTTTGCCAATTTTCTGCTATTGTGCAGATATAAGAGAAAGAGAAGTGTGGGGCAGACAGATCTGTGTTCAGCTTTGTCCAAAATTGTGTTGTTTGAAGCTGGTCAATTATCTTTCGGTGCTGGGACTAAGACTAAATTAAATAATGCATATTTTAAATGTACAGCATGGATACTCAATAAATGATATCCTTTACCCAATTTATTCACATTGAAGTAATAGCAAAATATCACAGTCCCATGTTGTGGTACAATTTGAAAAACTGAAAAACTTGGGAAATTAAAAATAATATCAATGTGTTTTGAAAAAATTATACTTTTTATAAATAAATCCTTTAGCAGGTTTAAATCGTTCCTAATAAAACTTAGTGCCTACTATACCCTGATTTTTTTTTTAAAAAGGCCTAAAATATGATAAAAATGGTCAATGGTTAAGGACTTTTGGTTTTCCTTTGTGCTACTGATATAAAAATAATGGCTTTATTTAAGGCTTAGTAAGTGATTGTTTGTAGTTGCCCTGAACCAAATCATTATTCTCAATGTTGCACTCAGTTGAAACAAACCTACTGCCTTGAATGACCATCATAGAGAAATGCCCATGATATTCTATTAATATAGTTGAACCAGTCATGCCCTCCTTTTAGATCGAAGTAAAGGTTCATTTGGTGGCATGTGGCAGTTCAGCTTGTCTCGCATTAAGAATGGCTGATATATACAATCACAAATGAATTTTTCTCATGCTAAATATGTGGTGTTTGGAATATATTGGACTCCTGAAAATTAAATTTATATTTTCACAAGGAATAGACTATTCTAGACTAGCAATGCTTATATCCCTGTTCTTAGACTGTTTTGTTTCCTACCCTATCTAACAAGTTCATCCTTCCAAACTTGACTCAAAAACCCCTCCTCCAGTAAACTTTCCCTAACCAAGGTTTGCACCCCTCCATTTATGTCTCTTACACACATGTATAATGTATATTAACTTGCATATATTATGATTTATATTTTGTGTGCTTTCAACTTTTAGCTATAATGTTGTCTTTGACTTTTTAAGCCTCCACAGTGTTTAGTGCTGTGCCTCATGTATATATGTGACTATATGTATGCATGTGGGGTTGTGTTTGTGTATGTATATGTTTATGTGTATATCTCCTGAATGAATAAAAAAAAATAAAGAAACTGGGCATCTGTAGGGTAGAAAAGTTTCATAATTTTTCAGAAACCAAAATTGCTGTAACTTCCTAACATTAAAAAATCTGAGTTCTAAAGTGATTTCAGTTTGGTTTTAGATATGTCAGTAATAAAAAGGCAGTGGGAAAAATGGTTTAAAACCCTTCATGAAATATTCTAAAAGTTCTTTTAACAAATTATTATTAGGAGCACCAAACCAAACATTTTACTAAATAGTGGTATAACCTTTTCTAGGACTTTATGAACATAGACTTCTCTATTCAAGACAAAGAATACTGAACAGGAATAGGTGTTGTGAATCAGGATACAAAAGGCAGTTCACTCTAAGTCAATAGCTAATGCACATTTGCAGTTAATTTAAAAATCCCTCTGTAGTACATATGCATGTTAAGTAAAAGAATAGTTGTAGATCTTCATAGTTGTTTTAATACTGTAAAACGTAACACAATACTGAAGTATCTATTTAACAGGAAAATTTTGTTTATAATAGCTGTTAATATTAAAATAGGATACAATAATAAAAAATTATTCTCAATGTGTATATTTTCAAATTTGCCTGACAGTGTCCTTTTGAGAAATCTGACAATTTGTAGTTAGATTACAGACATTTGCATTTCACTTTCATAATTGAAAATATTACTTACATAACAAACAACAATATATAGTAGCTTTTTACTGAAGCACTCTGCAATTTATATTTAAAGCTTTGCAATAAAGCAAAATTCACTGTACTTTTCGTAAGTTATATTACATAACATATCATGTATGTTATATTTACACAAAGAATAAATAAATAAAGAAGTGTGAAAAAATTCAGGACCATAACAATGTAATGTTTCAGCTGTCATTCTCAATGTGACTTTATATGTTTGCATTAAGTTCTAATGTATTTCAAACCCAGGAACCTTTATCTTTAAATAATATACTAAAAATATCAAGTTTAAAGTATAAACATAATACTCTACATGCCTTTTTTCCTAGGTCATCTAGGAAATAAAACAAGACAAACAGAGGCAAGGATAGATCTTTCTTTTGCCACAAAATCTCTTCTTTGCTTCCCCATAAACCTTTATGTCATTTCTAGAGCATGTATTACATGATGACAGCTTTGGCAAGGATAAGCAGATTTAACTGGCTTCTTTCTTGGAAGAAAGAAAACAACTTAAACTAACAATTTTCTTTTTGGCTTATTCATTCTCAATCTTTCTTTCTCTGATATATAATAGTGGTATAAAAGCACTTCATGAAATGCTCACTATTAATCATTTAAATAGCACAGAATGAATTATTGTATATAATTAATCAAAATATATTATCAGGATAGATACTAGGGTGAGGTCCTAGAATTTGTTACACGTAGAGCTAAACTTGCAAGAGATCGCATGGCAAAAGTAGAAACTTTGTGACATATCCCAGCTTTTGAAATATAGTTGGAAGCCAATCGAAAAAGCCTTTCAGCACCAAAGGTATTGAAGTGCCCAGGAAGCACCTTCTCTACCAGACCTCTGTCCACTAATTCTATTAGACGTTCACAGGTTCCGACATAGTCACTTATCCTGCTGTATGGGAGCCAGTCAATCAGTGATCCATCATACACGACGTCTCCACTGAAGAGAATCTTTCGGTCTTTGTCATGTAAGCAAATGCTGCCCCTGGAGTGACCTGGCATGTGCATAACAGTGAGCTGCCTGTCACCAAGGTTGATCACATCCCCTACAAATGGAAACAGAGTTTACAGATAAACGTTGTATACTTGACTTAGCATTTAAAGAATAAAAGAGCATTATATGCTTCCAAAGAAATTGGGAAAGATGACACTTTATTTCATAACTACTATATTTCTTAATGATGATTTAAAAATAAGCCGACTATATTTCATTCCTATTGTTTGCTAGACCAGTGTTTCCAAAGCGAGTAAGTGGAACACTACTTCTAAAGATTATTATGATACATAGATGAAAAGAAGGTAATTCTGTGGTCAAATAATTTGGGGAATTCTCACTTTAAAGAAAAGTAGCTTTCTTTTCAGAATGACATCTTTGAGCTTTTATTATATTAATGTATACTGTGGATATACACGAAGTAGATTATCATTGCACAATTTCTCAAACTTATTTGATCATGAAACTTACTTTTCAGAACATCTGTGGTACCAGTATCCTGTTGACACAATTAATGAATGTTGCTCTAGGAAATTTTATTGTATTTTGCCTCTTTTTTTTAATCACCCTGTCAGAATTAGGGCTTGAGGAATTGGTATAAATGATGATGCTCTAATGTTAGTGCTGTGAGTAATAATCTCTTTCATTTCTGACCCAGGAACCTCAAGTCTTCTGTCAGAATACATTAAATTCTGCAGGCTAACTTGCAAATAGGGTAAAATCTCACCAGAGAGGAAATGGAGCAGTCTACAAGAAAGAAATTATAAGGCCAAAGACACACATAGGTTGAAAAGCTTAACCATATTAACTATTACTGATAAGAGAACTAGGGGAGCTATATTAATGTAAGACAAAATTAATTTTTACATGAGGAATATTACTAAAGAAGTAATTTTATAAGAATATTATACATTAAATCAATACATAGAAAAGTAACAATTATAAATGTATATGCATCTAAAACAGACACCAAAAATGCATGAAGCAAAAACTGACAGAAATAAACAACAAACAATTCAACAATTATACTTGGAGAGTTCAATATTCTTTTCTGCGTAACTCATAAAACAAGTAAATAGAAAATCAGTAAGGATATGGAAGACCTGAACAACTCTATCAACCAACTTGGCCTGACAAAAATAAAACACTTTACTCCAAAATAGCAAAATACACATTCTTTTCAATTGCAGTTGAAATATTCGACAGGCTATAAAGCAAGAATCAATAAATATAAAAGGAATAAAATCATACAAAGTATGTTCTCTGACCACAACATAATTAAATTAGAAATTAAAAAATGAACAGAAAATATATAACGTGTAGGGTTTTTTTTGTTTGTTTTTTTCTGAGACAGAGTTTCACTCTCTCGCCCAGGCTGGAATAGAGTGGGGCTATCTTGGCTTGCTGCAACCTCTGTCTTCCAGGTTCAAACAATTCTCACACCTCAGACTGGTACATAGCTGGAATTACAGGCATGTGCCACCACGTCTGGCTAATTTTTATATTTTTAGTAGAGACAGAGTTTTGCCATGTTGGTCAGGCTGGTCACCATCTTGGCAAGCCTGGCATCAAGCAATCCTCCCTCCCCAGCCTCCTAAAGTGCTGGGATTACAGGCATGAGCCACTGCACCTAGCCTTATAATATATTTTTAATAGACAAAAAATAACAAATTAGGAAAAACAAAAATAAATATGGGCAATATTCAAACATATATAAAGCAAACATCAAACTTCTACATAGTTTATGGATCAAAAAGAAATCAAAGGGAAATATAAAAATATTTTGAATGAATGAAAACAAAATCAAAACATATAAAAATGTACAGAATACAGCTGAAGCAGTATTTAGAAGAAAATTTATTGTCTTAAATGCTTATTTTATAAAGGATTAAATGTTTAAAATCAATAATCAAACTTACTATCCTGAGAATTTAGAAAAAGAAGAAAATATCAAACAAAAAATAAGTATTAATGGAAATAATAAAGGACAGAGCAAAAATAAATGAATACAAATAGCAACAGAGAAAAACAGATGAAACCAACAGTTATTTATTTGAAAACTACAACAAAATTGGTACACCTTTAGCCAGACAAATCAAGAAAAAAATTAGAGAAGATACAACTTGCTAAAATAAGAATGAAAGAAGGAACATTACTACAGACTCTAAGGAAATGAAAAGGAGAATAAGGGAATATTATGAACAATTTTAAGCCAACACATTTGACAACTTATTTGAAATGAACATATTCTTAAAAAGAGAAAAATCATCAAAATTGATCCAAGAAGGAATGAAATCTAAATAAACCTATATCAAGCAAAGAAATTGATTAACAATTTAACATCTCCCCACAAAGAAAAGTAAGGGCTCAAAGAAGGCTTCATCGATCAATTCTGTCAATCATTTTTAAATGGGACAATTTCAACCCTATATAATTCCAACCCATATAAAGACTTTCAGAATATAGATGAGAAATCTAACTCAATTATTACCCTCATAAAAACCAAAGACAATATATTAAAATAAATAACAACAAAATCAAGCCTGGTATGGTGACTCACTCCTATAATCCTATCACTTTGGCAACAAATGGGAGGATTGCTTGAGGCCAGGAGTTCAAGACCAGCCTGGGCAAAATGGTGAGACCTCTGTCTCTACAAAAATTAAAAATAAATAATAATTTTAAAAGCCAAGCAGGGTGTTTTGGACCTGTAGTCCAGCTACTCAGGAAGCTGAGGTGGAAGGATTCCTTGAGCCCAGAAGTTTGAGGCTGCAGAGATCTATGATGGTGCCACTGAACTCTAACCTGAACAACAAAGACTCTTTCAAACAAAACAAAACAAAAAAGCCTATACACAAATATATCTAATGAATGCAGTCTTAAAATTCTTGACAAAATATTGACAAATCAAATCCAGCAACTTATAAATAGGAAAATGACCAAGAGGAGTTCATCCCAGAAATATTGTTTGGTTTAACTAGTGAAAATAAATTAATGTAATATTCCATATTAATAAAGGAGAAAGCCATATGATTATCTCAATTGATACATAAAAAGCTCATGACAAAATCCATTTCTCATTCATGATAAAAACTTCCAGCAAACTAGGAATCACTGGGGAAGGTCCTGAACTTGATAAAGATCACTTATGAACACCTCTTTGAATAGAAATGAGGCAAGAATGTCTGCTCTTACCATTTCTATTCAACATTATACTGAAGATCCTAGCCAGTGTAATAAGCCAAGAAAAAGAGAGTAAAGTCGCACAGATTAGGGGAAAAAAAGTAAATCTCTATTTAGACATAATTTTACATACAGAAAGTCCTAAGTAAAGTAGGAAAAAGCTAGAGAAATAACAAGTTTAGCAATGTCACAGGATACAAGATGAACATAAAAAGATAAACTGTATTTCTATATGCTACAACTGACTATGAAAAATAATCTTAAAACACTTGACTCGAAATAGCATCACAAAGAATAAAATACTTGGGAAAAAATTTAACAAAAGATGTTTTATAATATATGAACACTGTACAATGAAAACTACAAAAACACTGTCAAAATAAAGAAGATCTAAATAAAACGAGAGAGAGGCTATGCTTACTGACTGTCTCAATATCACTAAGACTCAATATTGCTATGATGGTAATGTAACCCAATTTTTCCAATAGCTACACTTCCTAATAAAACTTTCTGCAATGGTTGAAATGTTGACTCGCAATACTGTTCAATATGGTGTGGCTAACGGTACTTGAAATAAAGCTAGTACATTTAAGGAATTAAATTTTTAATTCTAACCAATATTAATTATTTTTTTAAAGAGATGGAATCTCTGTCACTCAGGCTGAAGTGCAGTGGCCTGCTTATAGCTCACTATAACCCCTGAACTCCTGGGCTCAAGGTATCCTTCCAAGTAGCTGGGACTACAGGTATATAACAACAGCCCAGCTAACTTAAACACTTTTTTAGTGACAGGATCTCACTTTGTTGCCTTACTAGTCCCATACTCCTGGCCTTAAATGATCCTCCAGCCTCAGCCTCCTAAGGAGCTGAGATTACAGGTGAGCCACCACGTCCGGCAATCTTAATTTAAATTTGATAACCATACATGGCTAGTGGCTACTGTAATGGCGAGTAAAAATTCAACATAATCTCAATCAAAATCTTGCCCTTTTTTTGAAGAAACTGAAAATCTGACTCTAAATTTCACGTGGAAATGCAAATGACCTAGAATAGCCAATATAATTATGAAAAAGAGGAACACAGAGGATGTATACTATCTAATTTCAAGAGTTGCAATAAAATATTGCTTCTCGGCCTTTTGGCTAAGATCAAGTGTACCATAAAGCTACAGTAATCAAGATATTGTGTTACTGGTTAAATAGACATAATTGATGGAAGAGAACAGAGAGTCTGAAAGTAGACACAGTATTGTCAATGGGTATCTGACAAAGGTCAACCAAGATAGTTAAATGTGTAGAAAGATAGTCTTTTCAACAAATTGGACTGGGATACATTCTATATCCATTTGCGGACAAACAAATAAGGACTGAGAACCTCTCAACCTTTGCTTCACAATATTCACAGAAATTAACTGAAAATAGGTCATAAACCTAAATATGGGAACTTCTAGAGAAAAATTAGGAGAACATTTTTATGATCTTGGATTAGATATAGAGCTCTTAAATACGACACAACAATCATAAAGCATGAGACAAAAATTACTAACTGGACTTCATCCAAGTCATCAGCTTTCTTGCTTAAAAAGACACCGTTAAGAAAAAGAAAAGGTAGGCCACACATTGGGAGAACATATTTGCAAAATGTATATCTGATAAAATCTTGTATTCAGAATATATTTAGAGCTTGTACAACAATAATAAAATAGTTCAATTTTTAAAAGGAAGAAAAGATTTTAATATACTTTTATAAAGAGGATATCTGATTAGCAAATAAGTACCAAAAAGATGCTCAACATCATTAGTTTTTAGTGAATGCAAATTAAATCACAATGACATACCACTACACACTCACTAGAATGGCTAAATTGAAAAGGATTAACAAAACCAAGTGTTAAAAAAGATGTGAGCTGGGCACAGTGGCTCATGCCTGTAATCCCAGCACTCTGGAAGGCTGAGGTGGGCAGATGGCTTGAGGTCAGGAGTTCAAGACCAGCCTGGCCAACAAGGTCAAACTCCATCTCTACTAAAAACACAAAATTCACCAGGAGTGGTGGTACATGCCTATAATCCCAGCTACTTAGGAGGCGGAGGCAGGAGAATTGCTTGAACCTGGGATGCAGAGGTTGCAGTGAGATTGCACCATTGCACTCCAGCCTGGGTGAAGAGTGAGACGTTCTATCAAAAAAAGAAAGAAAGAAAGAAAAAGAAAGAAAGAAAGAAAGAAAAGAAAGAAAGAAAGGAAGGAAGGAGGGAAGGAAGGAAGGAAGGAAGGAAGGAAGGAAGGAAGGAAGAAAAGAAAAGAAAAAGATGTGGTGTTGGGTAGAACGTTCTGTATTATCTGTTAAGTTCATTTGTTCTAGGGTATAGAACAGATTGTTTCTTTGTTGACTTTCCATCTTGATGACCTGTCCAGTGCTATCAGTGGAGTATTAAAGTCCCCCACTATTATAGTGTTGCCATCTATCTCATTTCTTAGGTCTCATAGTAATTATTTTATAAATTTAGGAGCTCCAGTGTTAGGTGCATATATATTTAGAATTATGATATTTTCCTATTGGACTAGTCCTTTTATCATTATAAAATGTTCCTCTTTGTCTTAACTGCTGCTGCTTTAGAATTTGCTTTGTCTGATATAAGCCTGCTCACTTTTGGTGTCCATTTACATGGAAAATCTTTTTCTACCCTTTTACCTTAAGTTTATGTGAGACTTTATATGTTAGGTGAGTCTCCTGAAGACAGCAGAAACTTAGTTGGTGAATTCTTAGCCACTCTGCCATTCTGTATCTTTTAAGTGGAGCATATAGGCCATTTACATTCAATGTTAGTATTGAGATGTGAGGTACTATTCTATTCATAGAGCTATTTGTTACTTGAATAGCTTTTTTTTTTTTTCATTGTGTTATTGTTACATAGGTCCTGTAAAATTTATGCTTTAAGGAAGATTCTATTTTGGTGTATTTCAAGGCTTTGTTTCATGATTTAGAGCTCCTTTTATCAGTTCTTGTAGTGCTTGCTTGGTAGTAGTGAATTCTCAGCATTTATTTGTCTGGAAAAGACTGTTATATCTTTCTTTCATTTATGAAGTTAGTTTCACTGGATACAAAATTATTGGCTGATGATTGTTTTGTTTAACGAGGCTAAAAATTTCTAGCATGTAGAGTTTTTGGTGAGAAATCTGTTAATCTGATAGGTTTTCCTTTATGGGTTACCCGATGCTTTCATCTCACAGCTCTTACGATTCTTCCTTCATCTTGACTTTAGATAATCTAATGACGATGTGCCTAGGTGATGATCTTTTTGTGATGAATTTCTCAGGTGTTCTTTGAGATTCTTATATTTGGATGTCTAGATCTCTAGTAAGGCTGGGGAAGTTTTCCTTGATTATTCCCTCTAAAAGGTTTTCCAAACTTCTAGATTTCTCTTCTTCTTTGGGAACACCAATTATTCTTAGATTTGGACATTTAAATAGCCCAGACTTCTTGGAGGCTTTGTTCATTTTTTTTAATTCTTTTTACTTTGTCTTTGATGGATTGGGTTAATTCAAAAGCCAGGTCTTCGAGCTCTGAGGTTCTTTCTGCTGCTGGTTGATTCGATTGCTGAGACTTTCCAATGCATTTTGAATTTCTCTAAATGTGTCCCTGATTTCCAGAAGTTGTGATTGTTTTTCATTTATGCTATCTATTTCACTGAAGAATTTGTGTTTCTTATCTTGTATCATGTTTTTGACTTCTTACATTCTATTCATCAGCACATGGAACATTCTCCAAGATAGACCACATGATACGCCACAAAACAAGACTCAGTAAATTTATGAAAACTGAAATTATATCAAGTACTCTCTCAGACCACAATGGAATAAAATTGGCAACCAACTCCAAAAGAAACCCCCAAAACCATGCAAACGCATAGAAGTTAAATAACCTGCTCTTGAATGATCATTGGGTAAACAATGAAATCTAGATGGAAATCTAAAAATTATTTGAGCTAAACACTAATAGTGACACACAACCTATCAAAATCTCTGTGATACAGTAAAAGCAGTGCTAAGAGGAAAGTTCATAACATTAAATGCCTACATCAAAAAGTCTGAAAGAGCATAAACAGACAATCTAAGGTCACACCCCATGGAACTGGAGAAACAAGAACAATCCAAACCCAAACCCGGCAGAAGAAAAGAAAAAACCAAGATCAGAGCAGAACTAAATTAAATTGAAATTTTAAAAAACTTAAAAGATAAATGGAAAGATAAATGAAACAGAAAGCTGGTTCTTTAAAAAGATAAATAAAATTGACAGACCATTAGTGAGATTAACCAAGAACAGAAGAGAGAATATCCAAATAAGCTCAATTAGAAATGAAACAGGAGATATTACAGCTGATATCACAGAGATGCAAAGTATTATTCAAGGTTAATATGAACACTTTTACACATATAAACTAGAAAACCTAGAGGAGATGGATAAACTCCTGAAAATAAATAACCCTCCTAGATTAAACCAGGAAGATACAGAATCTCTAACAGACCCATAACAAGCAGCAAGACTGAAATGGTAATTAAAAAAAAAAAAAGTCTAGCCGGGCGCGGTGGCTCAAGCCTGTAATCCCAGCACTTTGGGAGGCCGAGGCGGGTGGATCACGAGGTCAAGAGATCGAGACCATCCTGGTCAACAAGGTGAAACCCCGTCTCTACTAAAAATACAAAAATTAGCTGGGCATGATGGTGCATGCCTGTAGTCCCAGCTACTCGGGAGGCTGAGGCCGGAGAATTGCTTGAACCCAGGAGGCGGAGGTTGCGGTGAGCCGAGATCGGGCCATTGCACTCCAGCCTGGGAAAAAAGAGCGAAACCCCATCTCAAAAAAAAAAAAAAAAGTCTAATACCAGATAGATTCACAGTTGAATTCTATTAGACATTCAAAGAAGAATTGATGCAAATGCCATTGACACTGGTCCAAATGAAAGAGAGGGAATCCTCCCTAAATCATTCTATGAAGCCACTATCACCCTAATACCAAAACCTGGGAAGGACATAACAAAAAAGAAAACTACAGACCAATATCCCTGATGAACACAGATACAAAAATCCTAGTGAACTGAATACTAGTTCACAAAATACTAGTGAACTGAATCCAACAGCATATCAAAAAGATAAACTACCATGATCAAGTGGGCTCCATACCGGGATGCAGGGATGGTTTAGATACCCAAGTCAATAAATGTGATACACTACCCTAAATAGAACCCAAAACAAAAATCACATGATGATCTCAATAGATGCAGAAAAAGTATTTAACAAAATTCAGCAACCCGTTATAATTAAACCCCTCAACAAAATGGCAGAAGGGACATACCTTAAGGTAATAAAAGCCACCAACAACAAATCCACAGCCAACATTATACTGAATGGGGAAAAGTTGAAAGCATTCTCCCTGAGAATTGGAACACGACAAGGATGCCCGCTTTCACCACTTCTATTCAATACAGTTCTGGAAGTCCTAGCCAAAGCAATCAGACAAGAGAAAGAAATAAAGGGCATCCAAACTGGTAAAGAGGAAGTCAAACTGTCACTGTTTGCTGATGATATGATTATACACCTAGAAACTCTTAAAAGTCTCATCCAAAAAGCTTGTAGAACTGGCAGTCAACAGTTTCAGGATGCAAAATTAATGTAAACAAATCAGTAGCTCTGCTATACACCAACAGTGACCAAGCTGAAAATCAAATAAAAAACTCAACCTCTTTCATAATAGTTGTAAAAAATAAAAATAAAATACTTAGGAGTACACCTAACCAAGGACATGAAAGACCTCCACAAGGAAAACTATACAACACTGCTGAAAGAAATAACAGATGACACAAACAAATGGAAACAGATTCCATGCTCATGGATGGGTAGAATCAATATTGTGAAAATGACCATACCACCAAAAGCAATCTACAAATTCAATGTAATTCTACCAAAATACCACCCTCATTCTTCAGAGCACTAGAAAAACAATCTTAAAATTCATATGAAACCAAAAAAGAGCCTACCTAGTCAAAGCAAGACTAAGCAAAAAGAACAAATTTAGAGACATCACACTACCTGACTTCAAACTATAAGTTTGTTCCATTACAGTATAGTTTGTTCCATTATAGTATAGTATAGTACTGTTTTATACCAGTACCATGCTGTTTTAGTATGGTAAAAACAGCATGGTACTGGTATAAAAATAGTGTGTTACTGGTATAAAAACAGGCACATAGACTAATGGAACAGAATAGAGAACCCATGAATAGAGCCAAATACAGCCAACTAATCTTCAACAAAGAAAGCAGAAATATAAAGTAAGAAAAGGATACCAAATGGTGCTGGGATAATTGGCAAGCCACGTGTAGAAGAATAAAACTGGATCCTCATCTCGTATCCTATACAAAAATCATCTCAAGATGGATCAAAGACTTAAATCTAAGAACTGAAACCATAAAGATTCTAGACAATAATGTCAGAAAAACTCTTCTAGACACTGGCTTAGGCAAAGACTTTGTGACCAAGAACCCAAAAGCAAATGCAACAAAAACAAAAATAAATAGATGGGACTGAATTAAACTAAAAAGCTTCTGCACAGCAAAAGAAATAATCAGCAGAGTAAACAGACAAACCACAGAATGGGAGAAAATCTTCACAATCAATACATCCCACAAAGGACTAATATCCAGAATCTACAAAGAACTCAAACAATTCAACAAGAAAAAAACAAACAATCCCATCAAAAAGTGGGCTAAGGACATGAATAGACAATTCTCAAGAGAAGATATACAAATGGCCAACAAGCATATGGAAAAATGCTCGACATCACTTAAGTGTCAGGGAAATGCAAATCAAAACCACAATGCATACCACATTATTCCTGCAAGAATGGTTATAATAAAAAAATAATAGATGTTGGCATGGATGCAGTGAAAAGGGAACATTTTTACACTGTTGGTATAAATGTAAGCTACTACAACTACTATGGAAAACGGTGTGGAGATTCCTTAAAATACTAAAAGTAGATCTGTTTGATCCAGCAATCCCACTACTAGGTATCTCCCTACAGGAAGAAAAGTCATTATATGAAAGAGATACTTGCATACCCATGTTTATAGCAGCACAATTTGCAATAGCAAAAATATGGAACCATCTCAAACGCCCATCAATCAACGAGCAGATAAAGAAAATGTGGTAACTGTATATATCACAGAATACTACTCAGCCATAAAAAGGAACAAAATAATGACATTCATAGCAACCTGGATGGAACTGGATACTATTATTCTAAGTGAAGTAACTCAGGAATGAAAAATCAAACATCATATGTTCTCACTCATATGTGGGAGGAAAGCTATGAGGATGCAAAGGAAAAGAATGATAACGCTGAACTTTGGGGACTTGGGGGAAAGTGTGTGGAGTGGTGAGAGATAAAAGACTACACATTGGGTACAGTGTATGCTGCTCGGGTGACGGGTGCACCAAAATCTCAGATATCATTGCTAAAGGACTTATTCATATAACCAAATACCACTTGTTCCTCCAAAAACCTACTGAAATAAAAAAAAAAAAATTTAAAGAAAAAGATACTGAAAAAATGGAATCCTTACACACTGCAGTTAGAAATATAAAATGGTATAATCACTTTGAAAACCAATTTGGCACTTTCTTTAAAAATAAACATACGTTTACCATATGACCCAGGAATTTTGTTCCTAGTGTCTACTAAGGGAAATGAAAACATGCATCCACATAAAGACTTGTATGTAAATGTTCATGGCAGAATTATTCATAGCAGTTCCAAACTGGAAAGATTTAAATTTCCTTTAACAGGCGAAGAGATAAATAAAATGCTATATTCATACAATGGAATATTTATCAGAAATATAAAGGAATAAATTATTAATAGATGCAACAATATGGATAAATATCCAAAAGATGTGAAATGGAAGATGGGAGACACAAAATTATATATATATTGCATGATTGTATTTATAGAAAATTTTCAAAAAATCAAAACTATAGTGACACAAGACAGATCAGTGAGGCCAGGGATGGGAGAAGGAGCTGACTGGAAAAAAAAAAAAAAAAAAGCAGGAGGAAACTTTTAGGGGTGACAAGTGTTCTTGAACTAAAGTGTGGTTATAGTTGCATGCATGTATACATTTCCTAAAATTCATCAAACCATACACGTAAAGTGTGTATATTTATGGTATGTAAATATACCTTAATAAAGCTGTTAAAAAGGACATAAGTGGAAATAATCCAAATGTACATCAATGAGTGAATAGGTATTAAAATATGACACATATTCATAAAATGAAATATTATTTGGTAACAAAAATAAAGTGCTGATTCACACTTCAACATGGATAAACCTTGAAATCATAATGCTAAGTGAAGGCAGTTGTGAAGGTCCACAGGTTGTATTGTTCTATTTAAATGAAATGTCCAGAATAGACAAATCTGGGGTGGGGGTAAAGGTCTGGGGATGTTGAGGGTGATGATGGCTAAAAGATATGGGTGATATTTGTTTGGAAGGTAAGAAAAATATCCTCAAATTGATTGTAATGGATGTACAACTGAATATATTAAAAGCCACTGAATTATACCTGTTAAATGGGTGAATTTTATAGTATATGAATTATACTAAATTCATAAAAAGCTATTGAAAAGGGATATAATAGAACTGAATGTAAAAATAATCAATAATTTTAAAGATAAGCATAATGTTTCAAACATATTTTCTGAATATGCTGGTACTTCTGGCTTTTGCTTTATAAGCCCAGGGATTCACATTATTTCTTTTCTGAATTTAGGAGTAAAGAAATTCCTTATTATTTGAGTAACATTAGTACTTAAAAAAAATGATTTAAAACTGGGACTAAATTTTTTGCAGGCATGTAGAAGGGACTAAAATTTTACAGTACATAGTTGGAAATGGAAAACAGTTTGGTTGGAATTTCATTTTAAAGAATTATTAATTTAATCTTATCAGTAAAGAGTCTTTTTGGTAGTCTGCTAATCTACCTTGGCCACAGTTCGCAGTGAGAGTAAATGTAATAATATTATGCCCTGTAAAGTGCTATTTTCTTCTCACGTAGAGGGTCCTGTGGGCAAAAGTCAAGGGCTTTAACAGTTTTCCTAAAGGGTTCTCTTAATACTTTGACTTCCCAATTATTTGCTTTTGAAGTGCCATCTCTGTCATCACCTCTGTCATTTTTCCCTTCTTCCATTGTAAACTGATCTGTCTCTACAATAGTACTGCTCAAAGCATGATCTGAGGACCAGAGGCAGTAACAGTTATCCAGGTGTTTTTCATGCATGCAATAGTCTACAGACTTCTAGAATTTGCCTGTGATAATGTTATACCGGGTAGCTGGTCAGACATGAGCCGGGCAGGAGAGGGCTTTCTACAACCACACACACACACCAGGAATGTCAGGTGATCATCAGGTGATGGTCAGGTGGTTGCGGAAACTATCTCTAAACTAATAATTGACTGCAGCCCATGCCAGGGTAAAGCAGGCTCCCAACAGACAGAAATACCTGAAACTGGTGATCAGCAGCTTCCCAATAAGATCTTAAGAGGTGGGTGAGTGGGCTCAAGCATGTGCATTAAGAGGCAAAATGGTGGAGTTTAACTGGTATGTGACCTTCCAGGGACATTTGACTGGTAAGGGAAGAATGCTTTAAGTGAATATGCATAAAACCCCAGTAAACACATTGTGCATGCTCACCTGCCAAGCACTGGCAGACCAGTGTGCATGCAGAAAGCCCACTCCAAGGGAAGAATTAGGGGAGAAGGGATGCAAGACCCCAGAAGTATGCGGACATAGAAAATCCCAAGTCAAAAGGTCAAACCACACACTTGATCTCTCAAGTCACCGGCTTGGCCTTCTTCTAAGTGTTCTTTACTTCCTTTCATTACTGCTCTAAAGCTTTTTAATAAATCTTCACTCTTGCACTAAAACTTGTCTCTGTCTCCCCTTCTGTCTTCTGCCCCTCAAATTCCTTCTTCTGAGAAGGCAAGAAGTGAGGTTGCTGCAGACCTGTATGGCTTCACTGCTGGCAACAGTAAGAATCACCTGAAATACATGTTAAACACACAAGTTCTTAGACCCACTCCAAAGTTTCTGAATTCGTCATTTAGGGAAGAGTCTCAAATCTGTATGCTGAACAAGGAACCAAGGTGATTTTCATTTTCATGCAACTTTGGGAAGCAAGGAACTACACTAGCAGTCTTCAAACTTTGGCGTACATCAGAATTCCCTGTAGTGCTTGTTAAAACATAGACTGCTGGGCCCCACCCCCAACTGCTGCACTGATAAATTTGCACTGATACACTAGTGCCCAAGAATCTACATTTCTAACAAACAAGTTCACAGGCAATACTAAGGCTGCTAGTGCAGGACCATGCTTTGAGAACTACTGCTCGGGCAGCAATGCCTATTCAGTTATGACAACGTGTGAAGAAGGATGAAGTGAAACACTGCATAGCCATAATTGCACTATACAGTGCTACACAATGTAATTCCATAAAAGCATATCATATACCTCAAATTATAGTATGCAGAACCTCTGCATCAGAATCACCTGGGGACTGTTAAGGATTCCTTTGTCACACACAAGTCCTACAGCATCCAAACTTAGGTGTTAAAGCCTAGAACTTGCTATTTTTAACAAGCTCTTGCATATCAAAGTTCTAGAACCACTGTCATTATCCCTAAATGACTCTTCTAATGGATGATGCCAAACAGTATAACCACAGGGCTAAATTCTCTGAAAGAATTTTTGTCCTGATGGTACTCCCAGGACACAAGGGCAAGAAGCCAGCTGTCATCTGTCCTGGGTAGCTGAAATCTATGTCAGGGCAGAGCCTCATTTGCTGCTTCATCTGCCAGAATCCCAGTAGTGACATTAAGATGGTTTCAGACACTTCCCGATTTCTTCACATTCCAGATATAAGGGACCAGAATTACTTTATAGGATAATTAGTACAGATTTAAGGGTCTCGAGGGAATACAAACAACTGCCACTTATTGTATGATTGGCAAGTTAGGCAAAGAAATTATTGCCAAGTTGACTTAGTAATAGAACTATTGGAGACCAGCTGTTTAATAAATGTAGAGAAAGGCTGAATGTAAGAGAAGATTGATCCTAAAAAGCTGTAGAGAATTACCAATTCAGGGACAGAATATTATTGATCTTTCATTATATCCAGGTGATATTAAAATATTTAGCAACAGATAAAATGTAAGTACCCACCCATGAAAATGGATAACAGCTGTAAGCAACTAATAAGGCCATAGTTGCTGAGTATCCTTAGTTCTGCCATTATCCTGACTATAAAAATGCTTTCAATATGCTGATAATGCTTACATATAGAATTCCGAGTATCTCTCTTACAAGAACCAGATATGCCTATGAAATGTATCATAAACATACAAGCACACACATACACAAAATCCTTCCAACTTCACCCTGATTTTATTATTCAGATTCCAGTCATTCTAGACTTCTCTTATGCCCTTTTCCAACTTGGCATCCTCCATCTTTTAAATTTTCAGTTTATACACAAAAATATATATGTGCATATTTCAAATAAAACATTTTGAAGGGGCTTAAAATGAAAGAAAAAAATTATTTGCCCCATTTTTGCCCTATCTCCAATCTTGCTTCCCTGATGCAACCACTTTTAACAACCTCAGCCATTTCTTCATCAGCCATTTTCTTCCTCTTACCTCTACCAGATATAGTAGAGGTAAGAAGAAAAAGAAAATTTTATATTCTTTATATAAAGAATATACCCAACTTGTAAATATGGATGTGGATTAATATTCCATATAAATTGAATATGGATTTATATTCCATATTTACAAATTGGGTATATTCTACTGATTTCATGCATGTATTATTTCTTGGTTTTAAAATTTTATGTTATTCATTGGTTTCCACTGTGAAATAGAATTTTTAATTCTCTTTACTCCCCACTCTCTACATACCATCATATCTCCCTGAAAAAGAATTGATTCAGCTGCTCCAATCTGGACCCTCTAAGCCTGAGGTACTATCATTGTTAGTGTCATCTGTTGCATCTTCCTGAGGCTTTCTTTTGAATTAGATTTCCTGTTTACTATATTACTTCCTTCTTGGTTCACTCCCTTATTTTGAAGGGGCATATCCTAGTAGCTTTCTAAGTAACAGTATGTGGGAAATAATTTCTTAAAAACTTAATAGTGGAATATCAAATTCTTGATTGGAAATCATTTTAATTCAAATTGGAAAGCAAAATTTCTTCCTTGGTAGCTCCAAAACCATTCTGAGTACACGACTCTTTTGTTTAAATTTCTTGAAGCTTGTAAAATCTTCCTTAATCTCAGTGCTCAGAAATTTTACAGTAACATGCTTTGGCTTGGATGTGTCTTCATCTATTGTCCTGTGAATTCTGTGGGCCCTTTAAATCTGAAAATTTATATTCTTTAATTGTGATATATTATTGGATTACCTCTACCTCTACTATGTTTATTATTATTTTTTTTTTTTGAGACACAGTCTAGCTCTGTTGCCCAGGCTGGAGGACAGTGGCAGGATCTTGACTCACTGCAACCTCGCCTCCCAGGTTCAACAACTTCTCCTGCCTCAGCCTCCCGAGTAGCTGGGATTACAGGTGTGCACCACCACACCCAGCTAATTTTTCCATTTCTGGTAGAGATGGGGTTTCACTATGTTGGCCAGGCTGGTCTTGAACGCCCGACCTCAGGTGATCCGCCCTCCTTGGCCTCCCAAAACACTGGAATTAGAAACATGAGCCACTGCGCCCAGCAGCTCTATTTCTTTTACCTTCTCTGTCCTATCTCTGAATCTATTAGTCCAAGACTGGATTTTCCAACTGGTTCTCCTACTTACTTTAGTCTTTTTCTCTCCTAGTTTCCATTTCCCCTTACTGCTCTTTAGTAAGTTTTTCAAGTTTATCTTCCAGACCCACTATTATGTAATTTCTGGGGTTTTAAATTCCAAGAGCTTTTTTTGGTGAATTTGTTCTGCTATTTATTGTTAAAGCATCCTTTTTGACTCTTGGATATCTTGAAGGCAATAACTTGTCTTATCCCCCTGATGATATTGATGATAGTCCCCCACTCTCAAATTACTTTATGCTGTTTGTTTTAAGATTTGATCTCATGTTAGAGGATTTTCTCAGATTTTTTCATGCTTGGTTACCTATTTAAGAGTTGGGGGGGTATGAATAAAAATGGCTATTGTCAAAAAGACAAATGCTGACAAGGATGTGGAGAAAAGGGAATACTGTTAGCGGGGATGTCGATTAGTACAGCAACTATGGAAAGTAGTATGGAGGTTCCTTAACAAACTGAAAATAGAACAACCAAAGGACCCAGCAATCCCACTGCTGGGTATATACATCCAAAAGAAAGTGTAACTGGGATTTTTCTTGGGTGCTGGTGAGGTGCAGCTCCCCCGAGAGAATGCTATGGGTTCTTCGTGTCCGATTTCTTAAGAATAGCGATGGGACCTTGCAGGTTCACCATACGCTCGTAAAAGTAAATATCGGACCCAAGAAGTGTTGCAGAAAGATGATTTTATTTAAGTAGAGAAAAGAGAAGAAAAGAAGAAGAGAAAGACTTCCACGAAGAGTGTGGAAGGGGATTCCAGAGGGGAAATCCGGCCAGGTGTGTGGACACGGACTTTTATTCTGGGAGGAACCCCCACCTCCTCCAAGACCCTGGGCTGATGAAAGGAGTTCCTTAGAACTTACGCTGGAGTGATTGACTTTTAGTTTCTTCCCAAGCCCACAAAATTCAAACATAAACCGTTAAATCTCCCAGATGGAGAGAGATGGGAGGGGGGCATGGCGCTGGGAAATTCTTGCCCTAAAAACTACGCCTCCTCGTGGACCCGGAAAGAGAACACATTCCCTCAAAAGGAAATAAGAATACTAAAGCATTCCTATGTTTATTGCAGCAATATTCACAATAGCCAAGATGTGGAATCAACCTAAGTGTCCAGCAACAAATAAATAGATAAATAAAATGTGGGACAATATACACAGTGGAATTATTCACCCATAAAAAATAATGAAATCGTGTCATATGCAGCAACATGGATGGATCTGGAGGGCATTAAGTGAAATAAGCCAGGTACAGAATGACAAATATCTCATGTTTTCACTCATATGTGAGAGGAAGGGCTAGTATGGTGGTTACCAGAGGATGGAAAGGGGAGAGGGGAAAAGGGAATAAAGAGGTTGGTTAATAGGTACAAAAATAGAGTTAGATAAAACACGTAAGTTCTAATGTTTGACAGACTATAGAGTTTACAAGGAATTACTATAAGTTTCAAAACAGCTAGAAGATTTGGAATGTACCAAACACGAAGAATTGATAAATGTTTAGGTGATGGATATGCTACATACTGATTTGATCATTACATTTTATGTATTTATCAGAATATCTAAGTACAACTATTAGGTATCAATTTTAAAAAAGAACAGGGGACAAAAAGGCTGCCTGCAGCACACGCATGGGGGCTGGTGACCGAGGCTTCACAGTAGAGAAAGAGGCCAGGATTTCTTGGGGATTCCTCTACATTGGTATCTTAGTCTTTTCTCTAGGAGGCAAATTCCCTAGATAACATTTTTCTAATTTCCTACCTGGGTGGGAAAGGCCTGGTACTCATTCTTCTGGGAAATTAGTAGGAGACACACACACACACACACACACACACACACACACACACACACAGACATACTCACTCACTCTCTCTCTCTCTCTCTCTCTCCTGTTTTCCATACTGAACCCTTAAGCTCAATAATAATTTGGCATCCTTCAATCAACAAACCCCTTTGTTTTACTATCCCCAGAGAATAAACTAATTGGATGGGAGAGGGAGGGGCATTCACTAGTTTTAAGAGCTTCTTAAAAGGTTTTCAAGAAATTCTACTTATTCTCCTTTGCCACCACTGAGGTACTACCTATTGCTAATTCCTGTGTTTTTTAAGGTTTCTGCGGTGCAAATTGAATTGGCTCTTAACTTCCCATTGCTGGCACAGTATAAAACTGCTTAGTCACCATATCTTCTTTCTAGCATCCAAAACAGTTCCTCCAGCCAATGGGGATTAAAACTTAAATTGCGGTTCCTTTACAGTACATTAATGGTGCTTCAGTAGGGAGCCAAATTAGATATGTCTGTTCAATCCGCCACCTTCCTACAACCTGTTTTGACCTCCACAAACAACTTAAGTCCACCTGAAACCATTCCTGTGAGACAATATCTTGGTGACACTGTGCATATGGTTTAAACATGTATGTAACAGGGATCACAATGCCAGAACTTTGTACCACTAGACTATATTGAAAAATGGGCTAAATGATGTTATGCTCACTCAGGTATGTGCTATGCCAATCTAAGGTCTACTGCTATCTTAGAGAAAGATAACCAATCACTATTAGTAGGGCGACTTGTTTTTCCATCAAGGATAATGCACTGGATGATATGGCTATTTTCTCCCTGTCCCTCTTTACAAGTTGGCTTTTGGGTTAGAGATACAGTGCACAGATTTAGGCTTCTCCATGACAAGTGATCATCAATTCATTAAAGGAAATGTAATAAATGACTTCAGCTTCTTGCATTCTACCAAAGCAATGAAGACTTTATGCTGTTTATGTGTGTAACTGTATACAAATTTTTTAATACAAATACTTTATGTATCCTCCCAGCCATCTGGATTATGTTAACAGCAAGTTAGCAGGCCACATCATTTAGAAGATACAGGAAATTAATAGTCTTGAGAAGAGAGGAAATCAGACATTACTTGAGAGGGTGGGGCATCCAGCTCCTAATGAAAAACAACTTTGATAACACAGTACCATCACCTTCAAAGTGTCTGGTAAACATTAAGCTTTCTTTTCACCCCTTTAAAGGCTTAAAGCACCACACAAGTGGTTTGCAGGCCCTTTTCAGCTCCAAAAATGTTAGCATTATACCATCAACTGGAACCCTGGGTTCTAGTCCCAGCTCCTTCCCAGATGGGCTATGTGACCTGGCACATGATACTCAGGCCTGCATGGATTCTTTCCTCAACTATAAATCAATCTCCATCATTCTTTAACCTTTTATTTCCCATTGCTGACACAGAATTAAAAGTAAATATCAAAAGTAATTTATTCTTTTAAACAATTTAAATATATTTTAATACTAATGTAAACATTTTTGGTCTGGGTATCAGAATTTAGTCTGGAGACCCATCAACGGCATGGCAATCTTACCTCTAAAAGTATCCATTTTTTTTAATCAAGAAATACAGTAATTAGGTGTAACTTTAATGTAAATTAAAATTCAATGTACATGTACTTTCATCTCATATTGTCAGATAATGTAAGACTCTCATCTAAACCAGTTTTTTTTTTTTTTTAATTTAGATTTAAAACTTTAATGAAGACTTTTGTTGGGTGGGGGTGAGGTAAAGAATCTTCCAATTTTTTTTTAGCACCGATAAATAGTGCAATATAATATTCGAATTTTTAAAATATCTCAAATGAGTAAGATCTCATATGTGAAATAAACTGATTTTTGTAAAATATTTCATTATTTGCCATATTGTTTGGTCATAAAGAGAGCCTTATTATACTGCAGCAACTGGATTTTTCTACCTTACAGAGAGGCACGTTTTAATAAACCAAATTGGCAATTAAAATGGTCTCACGCTAAAGGAAAGGGGCCTTTCACAGTCTACATAGAATTATCACCACATATTTATGAGGTAGGATTTATGTATGTTCTGCATGCTTTGGTCTATTATGCCTGGATTCATATCCTAGCTTTTATCATGATCTGGCTCAGGCAAACCATTTAACTGGGGAGTCAGTGGTCTCACTTTAAATGTGTTGTGAGGATAAAATGAAATCAAAAGTATTCTAAAAAGAAACTAGAAAATTAATATACCAAACACTGCTGTTATGGCAAATTAGCTCAATTATTTAAGTGCCTGCGTAGGGAGAATGGGCTGAGGCCCTAATCTATTTATTTCCACTCCATGAATTTCTCTGATTCCATACCTGTCTTTCACAGAGCCAAACAGGACCATGCTACCTATGCATTAGTCCACATAATTTACCTCCACCGAAAATTACCTCCTTATTAATCTTAGGCTTTGCTTTCAACCAGACCAGATATCTGTCATGAAGCAAGACAGACATATTCTACGTTTATGATTACTATTAAGCATTTTCTCTCGTGAGGCAACATCAAGAACACAAACCTATCTGAAAGGTTTCCAATCGCATTAGCGGATTGGAATCACTGGTCTGATGACTTTCTAAGGCTACAGGTGGAAACTGCCCATGCCCGGTGGTGACCAAGCTGATGAAGTCTACAGTTCTCAAAAGCACAGATCATGACACGCACTCTCCCTAAGGCGTCATTCTTAAAAGTCTACTCACTACGTAAGCGCCTGGAAATGTCGGGCAGGTGCTTAGGGAAAGAATGGGAAATCGCTAGTCAGTCACAAGTCTCTGCAGTGTTACTACCATTGCCGACGCAGGAAACTGGCTAGGGAGGGGGTGGTGCCGGCTTTCAAAGGAGTACTCAGAATCGCTACACGGTGCCAGGGCTGATCTCTGGCAAGGAAGGCTGCGACGGCCTTGGCTCTGGTCAAGTGGGTTTTTACTCAGGGAAGGGTGAAACAGAAGTGGTTCTAGGAGGTGCCAAAATAAATCCCCTTTATGGCCACGCAGGTCTGCAACATGCGGCACTCAGTCTCTTCCCAATACCCTCCCTTAACGAGAGCGCGCGCCCGCGGGGGCCCATTACCATCCTGCAGGATGAGGCTGGGCTGCACCGCCTGTACCCGGAACTGTCTGGCCCTCCAGCCGGGGCTGGGCGCCCGCACCACCTCGCTATCGGAGAGCCAGGTCACAGTCTCAAAGTTGTCCCCGCGAGCCAGAGCCTCGGCCTCGGCGTGGTGCACGGCCACCCGGTCGAACTGGTAGAGACCGCCGGAGTGGTCGAAGTGCACGTGGGTGGCCACGGCAAGCAGCGGCCGGTGCGCCGCGTCCTCTTTGGCCCCGCGGTCCTGCAAGAGGCCGGAGGAGTACAGGTACTCCGGAAGGCTGCGCAGCCCCAGGCCTGTATCAATCACCACGTCCTGCTCGGAGCCGCGCACCAGCCAGATGTTGGCGCGGTTGCCTGACTCATAGAAGCGTTCTTGAATCCAGAAGATACCATCGCCTAGAGACTTGTGGGCGTACCACTCGAGAGCCGACATGCTGGGCAGGAGTGCAGCCGGGCAGGGTGAGCGTGGGCGTGCGTGCCTACCACAGGCTGTCCAGACACCAGGCGCTGCGGCTGTGTGGAGCGGTCTGCTGCAGCCAGAGAGGAGGCGCAGAGCGAGGCGGGGGCGGGGAATGCGGGGGTAGGAATAGGAGGACGAAGGACGCAGACCGACGCTGCCTGGAGCGTGCGCTCCCGCACCCTCCCGTCAAGTCGGCAGCCAGCAGAGGCTGCGCCACCTGCACCGAGACACAGGAGCTACCGCAGGCTCTACAGCCGCAGCTCGAGGGAGAGTTAACGCAGGGGCCACTGCAGCAGAATGGAGACTCAGGAGGCGACTGTTTCCCCTCCCCAGGCGTGTGACAGCAGAGACCCGGAGCGAGGATGGGAAGCGCTAGGACCGCCCACCCGCCAGCTTTCCGCGGAGCGCACTCCCAGCTGGCGCGGAAAGTGTGGGGCCTAACGGGTTGTACGGTGACTACGGCGCCTGCCAAGGGCAAAAAAGCTCTGTGCCGAGGGGGTGGGGCCTGCCTAGGGAGTGGGCGGGGCTAGTTGATAGGGCTCAGGCTGCAGTTCTGGGACCGCATGGAGGGCGGTGCGGGCTCGGTGGAACCGGCGGCACTGGAGCGCCGGCGTCCTCTGCCAGCACCCCTTCCTTGCCGGCCGGCACTTCGACTGCAGAGTTTTGCCCACGCTTCGAGACTTAGGGAGCAGGTAACCGAGGAAGCAATCGAAGACTTGGGAGGGGTGGTGAGGGTAGAGGAGAGTTAAAGGGACACGTGGAGAAGGTAGGGGGAAGTCGGGGGTAGAGATTTATTAAAGCGCCTCTGGGTTGAGGGGCGTTTGGAGATGGCTTGGTACCTCCCCTGGTCCTGCTCCCTTCAGAATATTTTTAAGTCGAATTTCCAGATTTTACTTAGTCTCCACTTCTGGGACTGTTAGCAGTTAGTTAGAAGGATATTCTCTTACTTACAGTAGGTGATTTTCAGAATCCGGTGACTTTATGGTTTGTTTAGGCACTAGTCATTGCCGCAGATTGAAGCTGAGGACCGACTATTCAGCATCTATTTTCGTAACTGTTGGCACTTTATATCGTAGGGATGGGAGCTGTTAATATGGTTTGTCTTTTCTTCTAAAAAATAAAATTCTATATCCACCCTCATTTATTTATTTATTTATTTGGTTAGTCGGCCCTTGGAGGAGAGTAAAGAAAGTTGGTAGAAAAGCTCAACTAAGGAAAGAGGGAGAACCTGGTGAGGACGGGAAAAGTGAATAATGACTGGGTGTGGCCCCGCCAGCCACATAAATCACCCGCACTGTTAACATCAGGTCACTGTCTCCATTCCCCACACTTCCCAGCTATTGAAGCAGCTATTTAGGTTTTTTGTTTGTTTCTTTGTTTTTTGGTGAGACAGTCTCACTCTGTCGCCCAGGCTGGAGTGCAGTGGAACCTCCGCCTCCTGGGTTCAAGCGATTCTCTTGCCTCAGCCTCCCGAGTAGCTGAGATTACAGGCGCCCGCCACTGCATCCGGCTAATCTTGTATTTTTAGTAGGAACGGGGTTTCACTCTGTTAGCCAGGCAGGTCTTGAATTCCAGACCTCAAGTGATCCGCCCGCCTCGGCCTCCCAAAGTGGTGGGATTACAGGCGTGAGCCACTACACTGGCCTGAAGCATCTATTTAGGCTTCAGAAATTCCCTTGAGAACTTGACTAACCTCCCTACTTAGGAAAAAGGGCAAAGAGACTCCTGAGACAGCATTAGAAAAGGATTATGGAAACCTTTACTGTGACAACTACTAGTAAGCCTTCATGGAAGGAGAGGTGTACTCTCCTTCCCTACCCTCCTGGAGTCTTTGGTGGGCATGCAGCTTTTCTAAATATTTTGCTAATCTTGGTAGTGATTATTCGGTTATTCAGTTGAGGGATATCCTTATGCACAAGTGCCTGAGCTAGATAATTCATGAACAAAATTGTGTAAAAAGGTCATAATCTGGATTCTCAGGAGTTTGAAGGAAGATAATGTCTGTACACAATTACTTGCAAGATAAAGCATTACAGGGTATGTGCCACAGAGGAAGTAAAAACTAGATTCAATAAGAATACAGATGGAAGGGATTCTTGAGGACAGGCATTTGAGCTGGCCTTAAAAGACTACTTTTAGGGCATTCTCAGCAGAGTAATAGGGCTTTTTGTAGTTTGGGTACTTTTTCTCTAGGCAGAAGAGAACCACTAGTGGTGAAAAGGAGTGATATCTCTACCAGGCCATGAGCTCAGCAATAATATACCCAATAATGATTGGACTTTTGCCAGGCTTTGGTTAGCAATGGGGACATAAAAAGGTGAATACGTTTCCAAGGAGAACTTCACACTTCCAGGTCCCTCTGCCTGTATCACACATCTCCCTGGATATCCTTTTCTAATTCTCTCCATGGCTCTTTGCCTTGCTTTGTCCGGCTTGTGTTCAGATACCACCGAATGAGAGAGGACTTCTTCAGCCATCCTCTTTACAATAGCATCCATGTTTCCTGTCTTTATTTTTCTTCTTATCACTTCCTGACATTTCCTATAAAACGTATTTTGTCAATTTCTTAGACTATGAGCTCCATGGGAGGAGAGATTTTGTTTTGCTCACTACTGTATTCCCAATTCATAGAGGGCAGCCTGTGCTGAGGGTGCCTAATAAATACTTGATTGGATTGAAGAGCCTCCCTGGGGAGACAGATAAGAGCTGATAGTTAAAACATGATTGTAAAAAGGGCTTAAAAGCAGTGTAGTACTTGGGAAACAGAGAGAAGGGAGGGGCCTACCTCCTTGTAGGGGGGAAGAAATTGTCATGGAGAAAGTGTCATTTGCATGTCATCTTAAAAGAACCTGGGGCTTAGGTGGATGTGGCAGGAAGGGCACTCCAGGCATGCAATGGTTGATGTGGCCACAGCGTGGGATACATGTGGTGAGAGGTAGAAAGATTCCAAAGCTCTGTTATTGATGCTAAGTCACATGCCAATAATTGTATCCTAGAAAGATACTCTAGACTGCAGAGTGGATTGAAAGGGAGAGTCTGGCCACAGGAAGTTTATTTGTTATGTTGTAGAGGTTCAGGTGAGAGGTGAGAGGGTCTGAATTGAAGCAGAGGTGGAGGAAAGGGAACATGGGAGAGAGAACAGAGTTGGTAACTAACCCTCTACTACTAGATGAGGGGTTGGAAGTAGACAGGTCAGGATACCTATCCTGATTGTAGCAATTTAGGGGTCATTCATCAGGAATAACACTGTGACCTGACTTTCACTACTTCTGGCTTCTACATCTGCCTCTATTTGTTTGTGCATTTATTCATGGAGCTGATGTTGTTACTGGTGGAAGGTGTCCAGCTTCTTGGCATCTTTAGCAAAGAATTGGACAAAACCCATAAAGCAAAGAAAGAATGAAGCAACAAAAACAGATATTTACTGGAAATGAAAGTACACTCCAGTGAGGGAGTGGGTGGAGCATATGGGCTCAAGGGCCCCCTTACAGAATTTGTGGGAGTTTAAACACTCTCTAGGGGTTTCCACTGGTTACTTGATATATGCCCTATGTAAATGAAGAGGGTGAAATAAAGTTACAAAGTCATTTACTTGGCATATTCCCTATGGACAGGATATTTCCTGTCATAGGTGAAGTGTGAATTGGCCTTATGGTCCTGTAACGGGACGGGGCTGCATACTCAGCTCCCTCCTGTCCGTTAAGGTCCTTGGACTCTCTTACCCAGAAGAATGGAGAAAGGGGCCCCCAGAGCCTTGGTGAGCTTACTGTTAGAATAAATATCATACACCCAAAGAATTTTGCAGAAAAGGGATTTATTGGGCAGAGAAAGAGAGAGAGCTCCCACCTGTTGTGGGAGGGGAGTCTGAAGAAGGATATTCATATAGGTAAGGAGTAGCGGAGTTTTAACCCTGGAGTTACTCCCTTCTCATTCTTGTTCGATCCAATGAGAGGAGTTCTTTCAAACTTCCTCTGGAGTGACTGATCTTTGACTCTGATATCGGATTGGCTGCTTGGGCCACAACAGAGCCCCCTCCTCCCAGAGCGTTTGGTGGGCCTTTTGAACAAAGAAGCCCACCTGGATTTTTCCACCTAGCCCATGGGTGGGAAACCTAGACAAAGAACTTTACTCGGATGGAGGGGTGGAACCGGGAAACTCCTGCTTTTGGAACCCCGTCCTTGTGGACCCAGGAAGAGTTCCTCAGTCTCTGCGTCCAGACCCTATTTTCCTGCCTCAATGTGTGGAAGGAACTAAGACATGGTGGACAAGACATTTAAGTTACATCATAACTCATAAAATGTTAGAACTAGGAGGAATTTCAAGGATTAGCTCAGTGTCTGCTAGGAAATGTTTTTCTTGTCGATTAAAATGGGCTTTTGCATTTCAGCTCTTGGATGCTTAAACTACCCCCATTTTCAAACCTCCCGGAACAATTCTGAGTAGGAATTTTCAGGAGACATCCTGAAATGGAAGAGACAATGCTGCTGACTTTACATTTTTAATTGAGTCTGTTTTGCAGTTAGTAATCACTTCACTGAATAAAGACCTCCCTGGGTTTAAAAAAAGTCTCCTAACTAGCCTAGACTTAGGCTTCCTGAAGTGTAATGCAAATGAAAGAACAGTGGACAGGTTTTCTGAGGCCTTAAAGCAGTCCTGCCTTTCTTAGGAATTAGCTTTATGTAATTAGGTAATCAAGTAACCGCTTAGGGCCTCACTTTCCTCTTCTGTGAAATT
>NW_016107331.1:11058082-11098987 GCF_001604975.1 Cebus imitator
GCGATGGAGTCTCGCCATCTCCGGGCTGGAGTGCAGTGGTGCGATCTCTGCTCACTGCAACCTCCGCCTTCCGGGTTCGAGTGATTCTCCTGCCTCGCCTGTAGCTGGGACTACAGGCGCCCGGCCGCCACCAATCCCAGCTAAGCCTGTAATCCCAGCACTTTGGGAGGCTGGGGCGGGTGGATCATGGGGTCAAGAGATTGAGACCATCCTGGCCAACCTGATGAAACCCTGTCTCTAATAAAATGCAGTCGTTCTTAATTTGGGTTGCACATTGTAATCTCCTGAAATGCTTTAAAAAGTCCTGATGCTTAAATGGTACCTGCAGAGCTTCTGATTTTATTGTTCTGGGGTGAAGCCTGGGTTTTATTTTCTTTGAAACCTCTCCCAGTGATTACAATGTGCACCTGGGTCCCCCTCAAAGAGGGGGGGAAGCCTTAATAATGGGCTAACTGAATTGTACTTCTGTGGGAAGATTTGCTCATCAAATCACATAAATAAATAAATAGGGTAAGCTTGACATTAATTGTGGAGCTATTGCGATATAGGAAGCACTATGCTAGACATTAGGGAGGATAAAATCTCTACTTAACATAGTCAAAGAACCAACAAACAGATGGGCACAGTGGCTCATGCCTGTAATCCCAGCACTTTGGGAGGCTGAGTTGGGCGTATCACCTAAGATCAGGAGTTCGAGACCAGCCTGGTGAAACCCCATTTCTGCTAAAAATGTAAAAATTATCCAGGCTTGGTGGTGGGGTACCTCTAATCCCAGCTACTCTGGAGGCTGAGGCAGGAGAATTGCTTGAACCCGGGAGGCGGAGGTTGCAGTGAGCCGAAGGTTGCAGTGAGCTGGGATCTCGCCAATGTACTCCAGCCTGGGCAATACAGTGAGGCTGCATGGTGGGGTGGGAGGAGGAGGAGGAACCAACAAACAAAAAGCATAGATGAAGCATCTTCTTTTTGGAAAAGTCCCATTTCCAAAAGGGGCATTCTCTCTGTTTCTTTGAAAATTGATGAGTGTGGCAACTGTATTGCCTGAATTTTTAAAAAAATCTATGTGTTTTAACAGGGTATCTTCCCAAGAGCAGTGGGATGAAGTGACTGTTGTGGTTGCTGACAGACTTAAACTGGCTTTTACCGAGAGAAGGGATGTAGCAAGTCAGGGAGGCAGAGGGAGTAAAGTTGCAGTGGAAAGAGAGGTTGCATCAAGACATGATTATAGACTGGTGAGTCAGGAGGGTAGGGTGCAACCATCTTAAAAGGGCTCTGAGGAAATAGGGAGCTTGGATTTAATTCAATTAGCCAAGAGGGAAGATGAGGAGAATAGCATAATCAAAACTGTGCTTTAGGATGAGTAATGTGGATCAATAAAACAGGACGAACAAGAGATACCACAAAGTTTGAAGTTAATCAGAAATGAGGTGAAAAAGGACTGAGCTGGATTATGGTAGAGAAATTGCAAAGAAAGTGACATTGAGAAGGAAGATGATTGATCTGTGCTCTCTGACTCCTAGCACAGTGTCTGGAAGGCTCAGTATTGGTTGAATGAATGACTCAATGAAATTGGGCCATACGAAGTAGAGAAAGATTTGGAGAATGAGGAAATATAGAAAGCAGTAAAAATCCTTTATTCAAGAGTTTGGCTTAGTGAAAAAGAAATAAGGCAGTGGTTGATTCAACTGCAGTCTCACTTGTAGGCCGTTTCTTTCATGATATATTTACCAGGATCCAGGGATTCTATCTGAGCTCTGCAGAAGAAAGTGAATTTACCAGCTCCTCTGTGTACAGGGGGATGGATTCATGAAAACTAAAAAAGAAGGGTTTGTAGGCTGGAATGCCACATAATTATTAAATGTGTCAAAAGCTAGGAAGTTTTTCTGGCAAAGGTGGTACATTCACTAATGATAGTAATTCATATGCCCAAAGATTGCTTGATAAAAATGGAAATTTAGAGTCAATAGAGTTTGTTATTTTTCAAGAGCTATTCTATGAAGCAATGCTAACTGGTCTCCTTTTTTTTTTAGAGTAAATTTTCCAGGGCCCACCTCCAAAGATTCTGGTATAGTAGGTTTGAGGGCTTGAAGAATGGCTGGGACTCTGTGTTTAGCGGGTCCTCCAGTTAATCCTCATGATCAGGGAAGCCTGGTAAACTTTACCTGGAATTTTTTTAAATCTTTAAGTAGTGGCAAATCCTGGACTGGAGTACAGCCCAATAGTTTTGAGTAGGCCTGGTGGGCTCTTGCAATTGTTTCTTAGAGTGAAAGGTGTGACCCCTTGTGCTTAGCAGTTTTCATACTTGGGAGATGTGCTTTCTCTAGGCTTGGTATATGTGTTAGTGACTTAGCAATTCAAACAAGTCCATTTGGATTTTTTTCCTGCATTGTTAGTGTGGACAGATGGAATAAGCTTGGCTATTAAAACAAATACAGTTCCTGTATGAACTTTATTTCAAGGTAACTAAATAATAGATAAGGGAAATTGATCCCTGGTAGAATTCCAGTTTTGCAATTCACAATGGAAAAATGCTAGGTAGTGATCATCAGTGACTGCTAAAATCATGAGGTGAAAACTGATGGATACTTTATACTTAATGAAATAGACCAACACCTGAACCCATGACCAACCTGATCAATACTAAGAGGGAGACTTTATGTTCATCTTGATATGATGCAGAAGGAAAGACAGAGTATCCCTTTTAAGTATTCTTGAAGAAAAAAAAGATTAAATCCAAACCTAGGCCTCTAGTTTACCTGTTTATTGGAAATAAACACAGTGAATAGAGGAATATGTAAACCACATCTCAGGTATAAATCAGTCAAATCCAAAATATGGGAAATTATATAGCTTTGCTACTTTCAAAGTATGGTTTACAAACCAGCAGTGTTGATGTCTCCTGAGACCTCGGATAAAAATGCAGATTCTCAGGCCGTATCTGTGGCCAACTGTTTTAAAATTGCATTTTAACAAGATTCCTAGGTAATTCTCTTGTACCTAAAGTTTAGAAAGCATTGCACAGAGCACTGATCTAGTTTCTTAAAAAAAAAAAAAAAAAAAAAAATGGGGAAACTATTATAGGTCAAAAGAAAGTTAAATGTCATGTATTCTTTATATCTTGATTTGAACAAATTAACTATAAAAACATTTATGTGATAACTGAAGAAATGTATTAATTCTATATAAGATAATGGCATAGAGTTATTGTTAAAATTTTAGATGCAATGTTATTGTGATTTTTTAAAAGCCCTTAACTCTCAGAGAAGATACATACTGAAGAGTTTAAAATAATCTAAAGCATGGGAGTAGAAAAAGTATACCTAAAGTATGATTAGTCATATACTGACAATTTTGAAGCTGAGTAGTGGGTATATTGGGATTTAATATACTGACTTTTTAGGCTGGGCACAGTGGCTCATGTCTGTAATCACAGCACTTTGGGAGGCTGAGGCGGGTGAATCACAAGATCACGAGACCAGCCTGGCCAACATGGTGATATTCTGTCTCTACTAAAAATACAAAAAAATTAGCTGGGTGTAGTGGCACGTGCCTGTAATCCCAGCTACTCAGCAGGCTGAGGTAGGAGAATCACTTGAACCCAGGAAGAGGAGGTTGCAGTGAGCCGAGATCGCACCACTGTACTCCAGCCTGGGTGACAAAGTGAGACTCAGTCTCAAAAAAAAAAATGTATATATACACCGACTTTTGTGAATGTAAGTATAGTAAATGTAAGTGTTAGTTTAAAAATAAGGCATAGAATTGTGGTTTAAAATGGCAACGTTAAAGATGACAAATCAACTTTTAGTGTTCAAGCAGTTATGAAGGAAAACTTTCAATATGAGGCCTGCAAGGATACATTTACAAAACGAATAATGTAAAACTATGAAACCCAAAGGGAGGGATTGAAACCGCCTTTGCAAAAATGATAAGTGAGAAAATTATGACACTTAAAGAGATCTAACCTAACTGTGACTCCATCTTGCTTCTAACCTTTAAGCTGTCCTGGTTCATTCCTGGGCATAACTGAATTAACTTTGGGAGGAACTTAGTTTATAGTTTAAAACAAATAATTTAACAGATTTTCCCACAACAAACCTCCTCCTTGCCTGGGGACTAGACTGCCTTTGTAGGACAAAGAAACTTCCTATGATTTCATCCCTGAACCAATCAATCTGTACTTTTGATTCACTGGCCCCCTACTCACCAAATTATCCTTAAAATCTCTGATCTCCAGAAAATCTGTGATCTCGACTTGGGTGGGTTGGCTCAATCCTGTAATCCCAGCACTTTAGGAGGCCGAGGCAGGCGGATCACCTGAGGCTGGGAATTTGAGACCAGCCTGACCAACATGGAGAAGCCCCATGTTTACTAAAAATACAAAATTAGCTGGGCGTGGTGGTGCATGGCTGTAATCTCAACTACTTAGGAGGCTGAGGCAGGAGAATCTCTTGAACCCAGGAAGCATAGGTTACGTGAACTGAGATTGCACCATTGCACTCCAGCCTGGGGGACAAGAGTGAAACTCTGTCTCAAAAAAGAAAAAAAAAAAATCTCTGATCTCTGAGTTTTGGGAGAGACTGATTTAAGGAGTAATAAAACTCCAGTCTCCTGCATAGCGGGCTCTGTGTGAATCATGTTTTTCTATATTGCAATTTCCCTGTCTTGATAAATCAGCTCTGTTCGGACAGTAGGCATGGTGAACCCATTGGGCAGTTACAAAATCTATCTGAAAATGTTCTCAGTATCATAGCCATTATGTCAAATCAAATGCCATCCATTCTACCTGAGTAATTCACAGAAAGCAGGAAACAGTATTTCATTACAGAAAGATGTTAAATATATGATTTGCTTCCTGGGCCTTAAATGTAGAAGGACATTAAAATTGCCCATCATTGGCAGGGTGTCATTGACCGGGCGCGGTGGCTCACACCTATAATCCTAGCAGTTTGGGACCAAGGTGTGCCATCACTTGAGGTCAGGAGTTGGAGACCAACCTGGCCAACATGGTGAAACCCTGTCTCTACTAAAAATATATATAAAAATAAACCAGGCGTGGCGGTGCCCACCTGTAATCCCAGCTTCTTAGGAGGCTGAGGCAGGAGTCAGGATCCTGCCACTGCACTCTAGCCTGGGTGACAGAGCAAGACTTTGTCTCAAAAAAAAAAAAGATTAAAAATTAAAAAATTAAATTGGCTATCTAAAATTGAAATGCCTTGTTAATGCTATTCCTTACAAATTAATTAAAACTTGAACTGCCACATCCTGAGTGTTACTTAGATTTACAGCAGTTACAGTTATCTCACCTTTCAGGCAAACTTTTTTAGGTTGCTAAGACTAATTTGTGTAATTGTAAACCTCAAAGATGACACCTATGAAGTCCTTGATTCTACATGTGTATTTTAACTCAACTACTCCTCAGTGGCTAAGGCTTCTACCAAAACAGTTCTCCCAATTCTGTTAATATTTGCTGTGTATTAGAATCACCTGGGAAGCTTCTAAAACTGACTCTTGCCCAATCCTCACCCCAAGAGATCTGGATTGATTGTTCAGTTCAGTGATTCACAACACTTAGCTGCATAAGAATTACGTGGAAGGCTTGTTAAAACAGCAATGCTGGGCCCACCCACAGTTTCTGTTTTCTTTAGGTCTGTGGTGGAGCCCACGGTTTGCATTTCTACCAAGTTCTAAGTGATGTTGCTGCAGACAGCACACTTTGAGAACCATTGCTTTAGTTTTTTAAGCTACCCAAGCGATTCGAATGGCAGCCAGGGTTGAGAACTGAGGGCCGCTTGCTTTGTAGTGTAGGCCCTGTGATAAAGTCAGCTGGGAGTTTTCAGCCTTTTGGCCCAAAGTTGCGTATATTCAAATTGTAGACAGTAAAATAGATATAAAGAAGTAGCACTTTGTTGATTTTAGGAGGTATTCCTTTACCATTAATGTGGCAGACTAACAGGTAACATTAATGACCAGGCAAGAAACTCTGGTGAAGAGTAGAGCAGCTGTGTGAAGTACTGTGGCTTGCATAATTTTGAAAGGAGGGCAAGTGCATAGATTCAGAAATGAGACTGAGCTGATGGGGCCAAATCCAAAGCCACTCCTCTGACTTCCTCCAAGTGGTCTGGAGGACATATCATTGCTCTCTTGTGTTCACAGGGTTAAATGAGGCTCAGTTTTACCAGTGGGGAAAGAGATGGAAAGAATGTGCATTATAATCATCTCTGCAGTTGAATGGAGACTTCTATTGAAAGAACTCTAGCGTAGGGATCCCTGTTTGTACTTTGCCAGCTCAGCTCTCATAGTATAATCAGAGGATTCAAAAGTTCAATACAACTTGCATATGTGATATCACTCCTGTCCCCAAAATTGAAGAGTACAGATTTATCATAATTTAATGATTTCAGCTGTTTTTCTCCGATTTTTTTTCCCTAGGACAGATCTCTTTCTAGTCTTATTGATCGCATTCCCTTTTCTTGTTTTTGTTTTGTTTTGTTTTGTTTTGTTTTTTTGAGACAGAGTTTTCCTCTTATTGCCCAGGCTGGAGTACAATGGCACGGTCTCAGCTTACCGCAACTTCCGCCTCCTGGGTTTAAGCGATTCTTCTGCCTCAGCCTCCCCAGTAGCTTGGATTACAGACATGTGCCACTACACCCAGCTAATTTTTTTGTATTTTTAGTAGAGATGGGGTTTCTCCATGATGATCAGGCTGATCTCGAACTCTCAACCTCAGGTGATCCGCCCACCTCGGCCTCCCAAAGTGCTGGGATTACAGGCATGAGCCACCACGCCTGGCCATCCCATTCCCTTTTCTAAAAGGAAAGTATTAGACTAGATCTCAGGGATGCTTCCTAACACTCCCATGCTAAGATACATCATTTAAAGCTTTCAAGTATATATGACTAATGATAGTTTTTAGGTTGATATGAAAAAATAAAGATTTCTTCTCTTCTTCAGCCCAGTCTTTTCTTGTGTCCACTTTTTATGTACATTACATCTGAGATCCTATTGCCAAACCACAGAATTGCCTGGACTGGATGGGGCAGTAGTAAGTTAGGGAGTTGAAGCCATCATCACCTTACCTGTCAAAGGTGGGTGAGTGTGAGAACTTCAACAGACTTATCACGTTTTTATTTCTCTACATGTTTTGCTTTCCAAAAGTATTTTGAATCAGCTATGCTAATTTAGGGGTGTAGTTTTATATTTTGCTTTAAACTGTTGATTTCCTTTTATATGTGATCCAATAAATCTTAATCATAAATAGTGCCTTTCAGAATTTGCCCACTCGTCTGGTATAACTAGTTCTGATGGCTGGGAATAAAGGAAGAGGACGTGCTGCTTATACCTTTAATATTGAAGCTGTTGGATTTAGCAAAGGTGAAAAGTTACCTGATGTAGTGTTGAAACCACCCCCACTATTTCCTGTAAGTATATGAACAGTTGAATTCTCATAGTGTGTTTTTTTATTTTTCAGAGAATGTTAAAATTCCATATAGGACCTCATATATCATTATGTATCCTCAAGTATAAGAAAGTAAAGGAGAGTGTGTTTCACTTACCTTTAATTTAAATATTTCCATGATCTGCTTTCTTAAAATATAGAAAACAAAACTGTATACATCTTTCCATGAATATATGTGAACCAGTAGAGATTAGTTTTCAATTCTTACAACTTCTATTGGTGTTATTGATCTATTCCAATGTCAAAATAATAGTTTAAAAAGTCATTAGGTTTTATAATGGTTCTCAGTTCCCACTCTATCATGACTTCACTTAATGATTTTCTTCTCATCTTGTAGCTATAGAATTTAATTTTGCTCTTTAGCATACCACTTGACTTTTTTCCCCACTGAACTTTTTTTGCTTAGTTTAGTGTTGTTTTAAAATTTAGTGAGTATGCTGGAAGCATAATTTGCCTAATGTGTAATGTTTTCACTTTATATTTAGTTTAAAATCTATCCAGGGATCTACCTGTCTCACACAAGGAGTTTCTGCTTTTTGCTCTTGATATTTTACCTTTTTGATGTTTAGCACAACATAAAAACAAAGACAAATATCTCAGGTATTGGCATAGTGTCACTTTACAGTGATTTTTAAAACAAGCTCTTTTTCATGTGTGAGAGTACTTCTAACCACTGGGGATGTTGGTACAAAGTATTTCTTTATACCTGGAATGAAATTAAAATTCCTTACTACTGGGTAAAAGGCTCTGCCTGATCCCTCTGTTCTGTTATCTCTCTGACTCTTTTCCTACCACTGTCCTTCTCATTCCCCAGTTATGCTGGTCTCCTCGTTCCCTCAGGCCTTTGCCCCTGCTGGTTCCCCACTGGAACCATCTCTTCTCTTCAAATGGATGGCTCCCTGATTTTATCCCAATCTACTCAAATGTGACTTCCCCTAGAGGCCATGCACCCTGTGCAGATTCCACCTCCATCCTCCATGCTCTGGTAGTCACTTTTCCTTTACCCACCTTCATTTATTTTTATGTTGTTTATCACTAACTGGAATTGTATATACCTCATTTGTTTACTAATTTGTTGTGTGTTTCTCTCCTAGAATGTAAGTTCCCTGTAGGCAGGGACTTTAACTTGATTATCATGGTATCTTCTAAAGTCTAACCATGTTGGGTACTCAATAAGTAGTTATAGCATGAATGAATACATTCCTAATCAAATTTTGAAAATGTACCCTATCTTTATCCTCTGAAACTAGAAATGTCTTTACTGTGTACACTGGAGACCCACTTGTTAATGAATATATTTGTGTAAATATATACACACATACAAATGCATATTTGTATATATGTATATGTGTGTATAATTTTTAAAACTTGAAATGCTGCTTCAAACTCTGTCTTTGCAATTTATTCATTATACGTGCTTACAAATTGTTCACTTCTCAATTTCTTCACTGTGAACGGAGAAATATTGGTAGTCCTTTCAATGAGATAATGGATGTTGAATATTGAGTACATCCTAGTCATGTTAACCACTTACTAAATGAAAACTGCTGCTTTTTTTTTTTTCCAGTAACACCATCACTAGTTGAGGTTAATAAGAAACTAAAGCATCGGCTCTCATTTGGGTACTTTAATTTTTTTTTTCTTTCTTTTTTTCTTTTTGGTACTCTAATTTTTAAAATAGAGAATCACATAGGTCAACAGACTGTACGGCAAAATGATTATTGGGTGTAGTTTCAGGGCCAATAGGAAAATACACATCTTTCTTACCTCTCATATAAGAGCAAGGTAGGAAATAGGTTAACAGGTTAAATAGACTACAGAAGTTCGTCTTTTAAGTTGATTGTAAAACTTAGTGCCTGTAAAACATACTATTTCAATAAAACTGCTGTTTTCTATAATACAGATAAAAGAGATATTAAAATACATAATTTATTTGAAAAAAAACCTTTGTCTCTTAATTTAAACAGGATACAGATTATAAACCAGTGCCACTGAAAACAGGAGAAGGTGAAGAATATATGCTGGCTTTGAAACAGGAGTTGAGAGAAACAATGAAAAGAATGCCTTATTTTATTGAAACACCTGAAGAAAGACAAGGTACCATATTGGAGTCTTTGATTAAATGGTTTAATGTGTACAGATGAAACAGTGTTTAAGCACAAGATATATAATCATTTAATGTTGATTGATTCAATTCAATAAAAAATTAACTGCTTTGAAAAAACACATTTATATTGTTTAACAGAAAAAATACTTTAAACCTTTTGATATTTTTAGAAATACCTTTCACAATAATTTTATATGTTAAGTGAAAATTATGAAAAACAGGAAAATTTTAAAAAGTAAAAATTACCCGTGCTTATGTCTAGAGAACCACTATTAATATTTTGTTACATTCCAGATATTTTCTGCTGCATGTATATTCTTTTTACAAAACTGGTTTTGTACTACTTTGTATCTTCCTTTTTTCACTCAGTAGCATATTAGCATTTTCACATATCCTTCTTATTTGTGGAAAATATGACTTTTAATGACTGTGGTAGTCTACTCTGTGGATATAATATTATTAATTGAACAAATTTTCTGCTTTTTAAAGATTATTTCCAGTTTTTTGCTTGTGTATATAATGTTGTGATTATTATCATTATACAAACCTTTATGCATGTCTCTGGTTATTTAATATTTAGGTTAAAACATTTTTAAGCCTTGATTTTTTTTATGTATTTGATATGATATAAAATATGTATTCATTGGTGATGCTTAGGGCAGAAAAGAAAAATTATATTTGGAGAGGGCTTGACAGTCTCAGACTAGAAATGGGAAGTGGTTTTACAGGAAAGGAAGCCATTCCTGAGTAGCTATTTAGCACAGCAGTACTATATTGATTTTTTACTTTCTGCCCTTGATTGTTGAATTTAGAGAGACTTATATCATCTTTGAGTTCTCAAAACAATATCATTAAAACATGAGAAATTCACATAGTGTCATCTAATTCCATTCATATTAAAAATACATTCCATTTTTCCTCTCTCTAGAATAATTGGAATTGGCAGAGCCCAAAAAATGAAGCCTTATGTAATGATCTTAGCATGTGCTTATAAATATAGGAAGCATTTTAGATAAATTCATTTAATTCTCAAAACATAGCTGCTTGAAGTTATATAATGGTTTGATAAGAGACATTTTATCTCAAAAATACTTAATTTTTTTTTTTTTAAATTAGTGTATCACTCTTGTTGCTCAGGCTGGAGTGCAGTGGTGCAATCTCAGCTCACTGCAACCTCTGCCTCCTGGGTTCAATTGATTCTCATGTCTCAGGCTCCCAAGTAGCTGGGATTACAGATGCGCAGCACCATGCCCAGCTAATTTTTGTATTTTTAGTAGAGACAACATTTCACCATGTTGGCCAGGCTGGTCTCGAACTCCTGACGTCAAGTGGTCTGCCCACTTCAGCCACCCAGAGTGCTGGGATTACAGATGTGAGCTACTGCACCTAGCCTAATACTGAAATTTTTAACTTTCATGATTATGTTGCATGCATTTATCTGTTTGAGTTCCAAAATAAAACTTCTCATTTTAAAGATTTTAAAAAGACCGAATGAACTAATCAATATTCATTCTTATTAGAAAAAATACTAATGCAAGGTATACTTTTGTCCTTTTAAAATTGATCATTTCTGTATGGCACAGATTTACTTAACTGAATGTGGTTGTTATTGAAACACATGTCTAATTTAAAAGTACATCAAATCAGGCCGGGTGCGGTGGCTCACTCTTATAATCTCAGCACACTAGGAGGCCGAGGTGGGCAGATCACCTGAGGTCAGGAGTTCAAGACCAGCCTGGCCAACATGGGGAAGCCCTGTCTTAATTTAAAATGCAAATATTAGCTGGGCGTGGTGGCATGTGCTGTAGTCCCAGCTACTCAGGAAGCTGAGGCAGGAGAATCACTTGAACCTGAGAGGTAGAGGTAGAGAGCAGTGAGCTGAGATCATGTCAAGTGATCTCAGTACTACAAGTGAGACTGTCTCCAAAAAAAAAAAAAAAGTATATCAAATCATTAAAGCATTTATGAGTCTTTTAGACAGGGATATTAAAAACATAATTTTGTTGTTGATCTTTGGGAGTGGTTGGCTCGTACATGGATTAAGGGAGCACTTTATCTTTGATAACTATGCAATAAAGTATTTAAAAATGTAAGGGTTTTTTTGCTTTTATTTCTTTCAGGAGAAAACTCTTGTATGAGATTTCCAAATTGATACAAGCACATTCTCCCTGAGATCTTCATGTTTACTTCTGCCTTTTAAAAATTGTTTTATTTTTTATTTTAGAGAAGAGGTCTCGCTTTGTCACTCAGGCTGGAGTGCAGTGGCACAATCATAGCTCACTGCAGCCACTCAGCTTCCAAACTCCTGGGCTCAACTGATCCTCCCACCTCAGCCTCTTGAGTAGCTAGGACTACAGATGTACACCACCATGCCCAGCTAATTTTTTTATTTTTTGTAGAGATGGGGGTCTTCCTTTTTGGCCACACTGCTCTCGAATTCCTGGCTTCAAGTGATCCTCCTGTCTTGGCCTCCCAAAGTGGTGGAGTTACAGGCATGAGCCACCGCACCCAGCCTAACACTTTTTCTTGATATAGTGTGTTTAAAAAACGAATTCATGTTAAAAATAAAGGTTTTTCTATAAAATATATACATTTATAAGTGCATATATAGGTTTATCTATGTATATATGTGCATGCGTAATGTATATAATAACCATGCTGTAAGTGAAAAAGAATTGGCCAGACTGAACAGAACTAGCCTAGTGTCAGAGAGAACCATATTCTGGATAGAGATGTTGCATGACTGCACCTTTGCCAGGTGCATCACTTGCCACCTGTGTGCTTTAGGAAAGAGAGACTTACGGACTACTGTAAAGAACTACATTACTAGACATCAGGACAGACAAATGGGGTGGGAGATCTCAAGACTTCCTGATAGTCAAGTGACTGCCGGCTCAGGGCATTGAGATCAGTCCTAAAGAACCTAGGGCATGGAATGAACTTATTTCATGTTGTGATGTCTTCAGAGTTTGTTTTTAGTGTTTTCAGGTAGAATTTTAGAAATGATTAGTATTTTCTTTGCATTGAAGTTTGTTATTTATATAACAAATGAAAAATACCAGTGAACTAAAATAATGTTCACTGGTGTTTTTCCTTTGTTAAATAAATAACTGTAGCTGTAAGATGACGTAGAGATCATCTGGTCCAGTGCTTCCCAGCTCAGGTTCCTGAACCACAGGGTCCTCTGAGGTAAAAACATGATTCTGATAATGGTGTAATAAGCCATTTTCAGAACCTCAAAGCTTGATGGAAATTATACATTTACTTAAATATGTCCACAGGTCTGTTACTGAGTAAATGGAATTTGGCTTCCTAATTTTTGTTATACCATTTTTATATATCAGTGTCCATGAGACTCAATATAAATTTTTGAGGGTTGTTTTTTTTTTTTGGAGCAGTTCTTATTGTTTGTATGATTGATATTCATAACTTTTATTCTTGCATAGAGGTTTTCTAAAGAACAAGCAGAAATTTACTTAAAAAAGAAAACTCGTTTTATCTTAGCATGCCGTATCAGCCCATTGGACCCTTTTATGTACCTAAGATAATTATGGAATCTGAGTGATCTTATTTTTTCTCTATCTTGAAATACCTTGCAACTTCATCATCATAGATATTATCTCATCATCATTCATCAGATATTTCCCACTATGCTGAAAAAGAGAATAAATACAAAAAATGGGAGAATGATGAAATTGTGCAGTTGAAATAAATCATCACTATTATGTCATCATATAGTTTTCCTGTTCCTTTCCTTTGGACAAGTTCCTAATACTTGTACAAAGTATTACATCTGTTTTTTAAGAAGATATAAAGCGTGCAGACACGTTCATATTTGTAGTTGCTCTGTTTTAATTTTCACTGAATACAATTGAAAATTTCAACAATTTTTAATTTTCTGCTCATAATGTCCAAAATTGACAGAAAAAGACATTCCACAATCTTAGACGAACCAGAAGATGAATTCAAAGAGATAAATAGCTCTCTGGATGCTAATGATGATGATGAAATTGATTTTATCAGCAAAATCTCAGACTATGAGTCTTCAGTGTTTTCAATGAATTTTCTCAAATTCAAGAATCAATGAGTAAACATTGTATCTCTAAGAATTAAAAAGGAATTATGGTGGCCTTGTACAGTTAATCTTTGAAAAATACCTCATCATGTAATACTTTATAAGAAAAACCTGGAACATCCTGTTTGCTAAAATGAGGTGATCATTTTTGTTTTGTTTTATGATATTTGTGCACCAAAATTAATTTGATGTTTGTAACTGACAAATGCTGAAAAAGAAGTTGATTGTACAGACATGAAATAATTTTTTGGACTGATCATGTTAATTGGTCATTATAAATTTAATAATGAAAATATTTTGCGAGTATAGAGTAAAGAAGATCGCTGGACCATCTTCTCTTCAATAAAAGTATGAGAAATCAAAGTTTTTAAAGTATTGCATTTTGGTTATGTAAGTACAAGAAGAATTGGAAGTAGTGATAAACTAATCTACTAGGAATGCAGATGATACACGTATGAGAAAAAGAACCAAAAGAAATTATAAGTTAGAACTTAATAAAGATGTGTTTGGAATCAGGCATCAGGATGCACAGAAGGCATATATTCTAGATTTGTGTGTGGCAGCTGATAAACAGAAAAGTGCATTCAAATGACTGCACATTTTGGTTACATTTTCCTTCAAAACCACTAAAACATGGAATGTAAATTTGAATTTACTGTACTTAATTTCTTAGTAAAATCTCTAATAGCTTTATTTATTTTCATTTGAGACAGGATCTCATTTTGTCAACCAGGCTGAAATGCAGTGGCGTAATCTCAGTTTACCGCAGCCCCCACCTTCCGGGCTCAAGCGGTCCTCCCACCCGCCATAACTTCCCAAGTAGCTAGAACCACCGGCATGAGCCACCATGCCTGGCTAATTTTTGTATTTTTTGTAGAGATGGGGTTTCACCATGTTGTTCAGGCTGGTCTCGAACTCCTGGTCTCAAGGGATCCACCTGCCTTGGCCTCCCAGAGTGCTGGGATTATATCTTGAGCCACTGTGTTGGGCCTAGTTTTATTGATTTTTTTTTTTTTTTCTGAGTTCAAGTCTTGCTCTGTTGCCCAGCTGAAGTGCAGTGGCGCAATCTTGGCTCACTGCAACCTCCGCCTCATGGGTTCAAGCAATTCTTCCACCTCAGCCTCCCAAGTAGTTGGGACTACAGGTACATGCCACCATGCCCGGCTAATTTTTCTATTTTTAGTAGAGACAGGGTTTCACCATGTTGGCCAGGATGGTCTCCATCTCTTGACCTCATGATCCACCTGCCTCGGCCTCCCAAAGTGCTGGGATTACAGGCGTGAGGCATTGCGCCCAGCCTTACTGATTTTTAAGTAACGGTTTTACTGAGACATAATCCACATATGTAAAATCTACTTTTTAAAGTGTACAATTCAGTGACTTTTAATATAGTCACAGAATTGTGCAATCAACACCACTATTTAATTTTTTTTTTTTTTTTTTTGAGGTAGGGTCTTGCTCTGTTACCCAGGCTGGAGTGCAGTGGCATGATCTCAGCTCACTGCAACCTCCTCCTCCTGGATTCAAGTGATTCTCTTGCCTCAGCCTCCCGAGTATCTGGAATTACAGGCACACCATGCCTGGCTAAGTTTTTTGTATTTTTAGTAGAGATGGCGTTTCACCATGTTACCACGTTGGCCTGGCTGGTCTCAAACTCCTGACCTCAAGTAATCTACCTACCCTGGCCTCTCAAAGAGCTGGGAATATAGGTGTGAGCCACTGCGTCCAGCCACTGTCTAATTTTTTAGAAGCTTTTCACCATCCAGAAAAGAAATTCTGTACCCTTTAGTAGTCACTCCCTAGTCTTCCCTCCTGACAACCCATGGCCCCAGCAATCTGCTTTCTGTCTCTACAGATTTATCTGTTCCATCCATGTCATGTAAGTGGAATCATGTAATATGTGTCTTTTTGAGACTGGCTTCTTTCACTTGCCATAATGTTTTCAAGGTTCATCAATGGCTTAGTACATAAGAGTGCTTCATTCCTTTTTCTGGCTGAATAATATTCCACTGTATGGATATGCCACATTTTGTTTATCCACTCATCACTTGATGGGCATTTGGGTCAGTTCACTTTTGGGATAACATAAGTTATGCTGTCATGAACATTCATGTACGTGTTTTGTGTGAACATGTTTGCATTTGTATTGGGTATATACGTAGGATCATATGGTAACTTTATTTAACATTTTGAGGAGCTGTCAAACTGTTTTCTAAAGTGGCCGTACCATTTTACATTCCCATCAATAATGTATGAGGGTTCCAATTTCTCCATATCCTTGCCAACATTTGTTATTTTTTTTTTATTCTAGCCATCCTAGTGGTTGTAACACAGTATCTCATTGTGGTTTTGATTTAAATGTCCATAATGATTAGTGATGTTGGATGTCTTTTCATGCTTTTTGTCCATTTTTGTATCTTCTTTAGAGAAATGTCTATTCAAATTCTTCACCCCTTTTTAATTGGGTTCCAATAATTGGTTTTTAATACCTCTTTACTCTTTTATCTGTTATCTTTTTTATTTATTCTCTGTATTTCATTATTTGAAATTAACTTAAAAATATTTAAATTGTAAAAAATGGTCTATTGTACCCAGAGAAGAAAGGGTAAAATCTTTCTCTGGCATACTGAGGGTTAAAATTATTTAAAATAGGGAATCTGTTTTGGAAAAATTCCAAAAAAAAAGAAGTCATTGTGTTACAAATGCTAGGAATCTCTCATTTGTGCTGACTTTATTTTGCAGATGAAAAACTTGACAAGATTAGTTAAAACCTTTGCCCTGCTGTCAAGCAGTTAAAATATCTAGAAAAACCTGATCTCTTGGTCTGTTATCTACTGCTTATTTTAGTTATCTTTCTCTAATACATGATTATATTATTTGGAAGCATATTCTTGACATAGAAGAAAAATCAGTACATATTTGGTCCTTGACTTTTATCTATCCATCTTTAGTATTATCTTCCCTTTTTCATGCCTATCTCCTGAACTGCTTTTTATGATGAACAAGGCTTCAAGCTTTTGTGTGATAGTGTTGCTTTCCAACTTGTGCTGCTGGGAAATAGTTTGTGCCCTCCTAAAGGGTGTTTCTTGTGATGAGGTGGACAAGTCTGAAGCAAGAGCCATAGCTGTGGTTTTACTGGTTTTGGCAAGCTCAGAGGGTCCCTGCAGAGTTTTCAGTAGTTGGCTTGGGAGGCTTGCAGCTTGCTCATTTATCCCTCAGATTGGTAACCCCTCACCAAGTTTAACCTTGCCTACTCCTACCCTTTTTCTCATTCTCTTATGTACAAATGTAGGAAACTCCCTGTATGTGAAATTAAAAATGTTGTCTGCTGTTTTCAGTTATCTTAAAGGAATGGCGTAAGTTCAGGTTTACTCGTGATTTTCCTAATGAGCTCTTTATTCTTTTTTCCCCTAGATATTGAAAGATATAGTAAAAGATATATGAAGGTGTACAAGGAAGAATGGATACCAGGTAACTACAAAACACTCAGTATGAAAACAGTTTTTAAAGACTGTCTCATATTTTTTTTTTAAGGATAAGTTTTCTATTTTTACCAAAGGAAAATTGATTCTGGTTCTTTTATTGTGATTAATTAGTAATATAAATCTTTGGAAACTAAGGTGAAAATATTTTTATACTAAAACAAGGAAGAATTGAAGTGCTTTTGTGGAAGTTCTTAAAATATATTTTTTATAAAAAGGACAGGGCAAAAAAACCCTTTTGATTTTCTAATTTCATTAGCCACAATCACAATTTTAGTTTGAAATGCCAAAAAGCACAAATTCTATGCTCCTGAGCAATTTTAGAGCATTTGAAGAGAAAGCAAAAATCTAGTTTTAAAGATATTTTCAGCCAAGTTCATGGATCTTCCTTTCTTATCAGCAGGCATAGACTATTTTTAGTTGTTAGGTTTCTTTTTCAAAATAACTATATCTAAAAAGAAGCTTTACCTTGGGTATAGACAACTTAGAAGGGGCTGTAAAGCAGCCCTCATCCCACTTATTCATTTTGCAGATAAAAACAGTTGCCATAGAAATAAAATGACCTGGCAGGCCACCTGGCGAATACTGTGAGAACCCAGGTCTTTTCATTTTAATTTACATTCTTTTTATGTCTCTGTCCTTGGTCTTTTATGGAAACTGCCCTTACGTAAAAACATAAATGGCATTAACAGCATTATCATTTTTACAGATTATAGTACTATCTTTTCAATGTGGATAAGTTTGGGCACCCTGGAAACAACTTAGATTCTTATTTCTTCGATTTCATTAGTATTCATCTCTCAAATGTTTCTCTTTACATATTCCATCTTCTAAAATGAATAATTTACAAAAACTACAATATTTTCAAAGCAAAATTTATTAGTTCAGGTAAATGACTTGAGATTTAAGTGTTTTGTAAAAATGCACTGAAATTTCTTTATTAGCAGGCAGTATTTTTTTTTTCTTTTTTTATTTTTTAGCAGGCAGTATTTTTAAACCAATTTTTCTGTTGCTTCAATTTTCTGCTTAACTATATGCTTAAAAACTAAAAGAAAGTGACACATTAGAGGAATTATTTAGCTAATGCAAGCAAAATTTATTGGAGGAAATTTATTTTTGACAGCTATTTATATTTTTAATTTTAAAGTTTTCAGATATTAGAATTGCTTATTTCATTTTGCATGTGTTGGGATTGTGGTATCATACTTTAGAAAAAAATTTGTTGCATAAGAAATATATCAACTACAGAAAACTTACAAAACACAAAGTAGTCAAATAAATCAATATAAATAATACTTAAAATTTGTTGTAATTCCAACACCCACAAATAATTACCATAAGATTTTCTTCCCCTAAAATTTTATAGCACTATTTCAGAACTATTTTAATAAACTTTTTTCTTTATAGGAAAATATATATCATTGTCTGTTATATTTGGATTTTGTTTTGTTATGTTTCAGGCTAAATTTGTACAGTCAGATTCCAAGGCACTTTATTGTCATTGCCTGGATAACTGTTGTTTCCTTCAAATAGTTATGTCCAATGCCACTGATTCCTGGAAGAAATTGCAATTTTTAAATTTTTTGTTTCATGTACAGATTGGAGAAGACTTCCAAGAGAGATGATGCCAAGAAATAAATGTAAAAAAGGTACATTGACTAATATAATAGTAATTCAGGGAGGAAAAGGTTGTTTCTTACATTCTGTTAATATGGACTTATCAACCCAAAGTTATACTTACTGTTCTTAGTGCTTTTCTTAAAGTATTTTGAGCCAGACAAGAAGGCTCATGCCTGTAATCCCAGCACTTTGGGAGGCCGAGGTGGGAGGATTGCTTGAGCCCAGGAATTTAAGACCAGCCTGGGCAACATAGTGAGACCTTGTCTCTACAAAAAGTTTAAAAAAAAAATTGGCCAAGTGTTGTGGCATATACCTGTAGTCCCAGCTACATGGGAGGCTATGGTGGGAGGATCACTTGAGCCCAAGAGGTGGAGGCTGCAGTAAGCCAAGATTGCACCACTGCACTTAAGCCTGGAATACAGAACAAGACCCTGCTCCTCTTTCTAAGACCCTGACTCTGTCCCCCTGTCCCCACCATATATATTTTGCTGAAGCATGTTTTTTGTTGTTTATCGTTTGGGTGTTTATTATTATTATTATTATTTTCTTAGCTGTCACTTTGTGTGTGTCTTATTTTTTTATTTTTAAAATTTTATTTATTTTTAAAAATTTCAGCATTCATTTTATTCATTTCATTTTGCGTGTGTTTAAATACATTTTAGATACAGGGCGTACATGCGCAGGTTTGTTAAATTGGTATCTAACTCCCAGGTAGTGAGTGTACTACCTAATAGGTAGTTTGTTAACCCATCCTACCCCCCCCCCCGACTTTAGTGGCACTTTGTCTATTGTTGCCATGTTTATGTCCATGTGTGCTTAGTGTTTAGCTTCCACTTATAAGTGAGAGCATGCAATATTTGGTTTTCTGTTCCTGCATTTATTTACGTAGGATTGTCCTTTAGTTGTGGAATTGTGGATGTGCTAAGAGAGACTTTTCAATTGTTGTAGATATTTTCATTTGCAAAACTGCAGATTTTTTATTGTACTGGCTACATTATAAATTATTAACTAAAACATTTTAAAATTGGGAAACTAATAAAATAGCATTATGTTGTATAGAAGAATGCCAAAGTGAATGTTTACAGTTTGTTTTCCTTTAGTAATTCCATTCAGTAAATAGTTACCTATTATTGCTAGACATTGTGCCGATAGGAATAAAACTGAGCAAAGTGGGAATAATCCTTGTCCTCATGGAGCTTGCAGTCAAATAGGGTAAAATCATTAAACAAAAACACTCTGTCCTCATTGGGAAGTATTCTTTGAGGAAATGGAATTGGAGTTGATATTAAAGGATGTGTAGGAGTTTACTGAGACACAGTTGCGGGAGAGAAAGTAGGGAAATACCAGGTTTGTGAGAAAATCAGAAGTTCAGTTCAAAGGTGTTACTTCTGGATCCTTTGAAATATACAAATAGAAATGTTAAATATATTGTTGGATACAGGGGAATGGACCTCAAAATGGAGATTGTAGTCATTATCAGAGAGGTGATCATTGAGTCCAAGAGAAAGGATGAGATGGCCTAGGGCAGAATTAGGTAATTAGAAGAAAGGAAGGCCTAATCCTGAGCTTAGAAGAATTCGAACATTTAATGTGCTGGTAGAGGAGATTGAATGGCAAAGAAAGGAACTGGAAAGAGAGAGGGAGGAGGAGAACCAGGAGAGCAGAGTAACACAAGCTAATCTGGTATTTCGGAAGGCTGTCAACAGTGTTAAAAGATGTTAGACAGTTTTGCTAAGAGGTCAAATAGGCTGAAGATTGGAAAATGTTCACTCATCTTTAACATGTCAGTTATTGGTGACGTCAGTGAGAGCTTTTTGAAAGATTCTTGAAGGTAGAATCCAGATTGGAATGGCTTAACTGGTAAATGGAGCTTAGGAAATGGAGACAGCTAGCATAGATGAGTCTTTTTAGAATTTTGCTATGAAGAATGAAGAGTGGAAAAGGAAGGTAGCCAGAGAGGTTAAGAACAGTGGGGTTATCGACAAGAGAAGAGAAGGAATTCCCACTCCCCTTTTTAACCCTTTATTGAGGTACAATTGACAAATAATAAAATGCACATATTAGAAGTACATTTACATTTTTTGCACATATGTATTTAAGGCAGAAGTATTTTTATTTTATTTTAAAGATGTATTATATAACAGCCTTTAGCTTGAATGCAAATATTTTGAGATATAACAATTTATCTTCTTTTATACCCTTGGTTTTTATTGAGCAAATATGTTACTTTCATAAGAAAATACATGTGCATGAATGATACTGGTCATGTCCTAGGGGATCACAAATCTGTACTTGACTTTAAACCTGAAAAGAATGTGTTCATTTTGGAAGAGTTAATGTTTTCAAATACGTCACCCCTGGGATTTTATACCCATATTAAGCATTAGTAAAAGCTCCGGATGTATCAGGATTTCCATTTGTTAATAAACAAAGCAACAACGAAACTTTGTTTTTTATTTTGCTCTAGTATGTTTTGTTACATATTATGTAATTTTTGTGTCTTGTTTCTATAAGTTTGTATTCTCCTTTTTGTTGAGATGTCCTCCATTCATTTACATGGAAGTAAACGATACCAATAGAGTCAAAGGATGAAAACAGTTGTTTCTTGAAGAACCAGCTACTGCCACGTGTTAACAGAAACTATTCAAATATATGCAGATACTTGGCCAAAGATGGAAAAAAAAAATAAGTTCACTTACCTGGCCATATTCTCTAGTATCCCTTTAACAAAGGTATATGTTATAAAATTAAATAATTTTCTAACAAGTTCTTAGGAAAAGACTTCATGAGTAGAATACATTATTAGCTAATGTTTTTGGCATCAACATTTATTGAGATCTTGTTTATATGTGACGCTATATTTTACGTGTTACAGTTTTTATTAAGCAGTCTTTGCCCTCAAGGGGGTCAGAGAAAGTTACCAATCATTAAATCTGTTACTTTTGTTTGAGAAACCTCACTAATACATATGTTTGGGAGCTGTGAGCTCAGTCATTCACCGAGGGGCAATTCAGTATAACACAGTAAATTGTAATTCTGTCAGTTACAGGTCATCTACCACAATCTAAAAATTTTTTTCTGTAGGTTAAATGTTAATCTTTAACAAAATTACATCTTTCTGAGCCACATTTTCCTCTTACAAAGCAGTTTCTAGGTGTTCGGTTTGAGTTTGGAAAAGAACTGTAATACTTTCTGACTACAATGGGACAATTCTGTATCCTGTCATATTGCTTTGGTAACTGACTGGCAGAATTTATATGTGAAATACTTCTCTAGAACCTGCACTTTCAGAATAGCCTCAAAATGTAAAATTTTAATAGGAGTAAAAAAGAAGTTATGTAGCCCAAAGCCATTACATTTTATTTCGCTTATATGCTTTTGAGTCTTCAGGTTCATATGATGAATGTGTTCAGTTTAACTATTTTAAGCGTTACTCCAAAGATAGTTCTGTGTTGCACTGTCCTCTTTTTCACCATTGGCAAATGAATATTTATCCTGCACTTCCTTTTTATTTTGCACACCTGCTAAGATTCCTCTGGTTAAAATGAAGTACACTTACAGTAAAGGAGAAGCCAGTGCAGGTGGATTTGCGGGAGCCTTTCACTGTACTCATGCTACTTCCATCTGAGGTAACATTTTAGCAGTTTTGCCCTAACTATATTAATTGCCAATTCCAATTTCTAGTACTAGTAAAAAATACACCTGACTTCAGTCTTAAAAAAAAGTCCTATTGATGATCATTTATTCCTCATCATTGGAAAATTGGTGAGGTATGATTTGTTTATTCTTTGAGAAAATTAATTTACCCTGAAAACTATGTGACTGCCTAGGATGCAGTAGCATGATGCTGGACGGCATACGCAAAGGCAAGGAAATATAATACACAGTTGCATTTGCAGAAAAATGTGTTAACTGGTAGTTTTACTTCAGCAGGCCCCAAACCCAAAAAGGCAAAAGACGCAGGCAAAGGCACTTCACTCACTAATACTGCAGATGTTTTGAAAAAAATTGAGGTAAGGTTTTCTTCTTACTATAAAAGTGAACAGAAAAAATGCAAAAGATTCTACCTCCTTTTGCTTTCTTGTTTCAACCTTTCAGCATTCTCTCACTTTTTAATTTGGCAGAAGTGAGCCCAGCATGTAAAGTAACTGGGAAGGTTTGAACTTTGCGGGCTGGGAGATGTGGAGGTTCTGTCACGTCCTTCATTAGTTACTTAACTGGCTAAGTTGGCACAGCTCCTTGGTGGCAAAAATTCATATTTTTATTTTATTTTTTGACCAGTACTTGAGCTAGAGACAACACGAAAAATAAAGCCAAAGTGCTGATGCAGGAGCAGTGATAACTGTCAGGTTTAACTGTGGTGGAATGATGCGATTGCAGTTCTGGACAGCTTGTATTGATCGAACTCAGGTTCTGGCGATTCTTAAAGCTTCCTGGAGAAAACTTGCTAAAATGATACGTGCTATAAGGAAGATTGATCTGGGGCCTCTGGGTGTGGTTTCTCCCTGTAACAAATTGTGTTTCCTTATTCTCTACATGTAAATACCTTTTTCAGGACACACACTGGTAAACTGGAAATTTAAATCAAGAAATCCCAATGAGTTTAGTAGAGTTGTTCCCAGATGACGCTCTTATTGTTCATGTTTTTCAGCAAAAAAAATTCCAAGTTTTATTATAATAGAACATTCATGGATGGAGAGGGAGTGACATACATTCAGATCTCATGATTAATGTGTGAATAATTAGTGGTAAGCTAATATCTGAGGTTTCTTATTTCTGCATAACAGGAGGCTGTGTATGGTGGCTGTAAGGCTGTGTAATATTTAAACCATAAGAACTACTCTCTGTCCATAGTTGAACTGTTTTCAGTGGCTTTACATTATATTATTCATTTTATTCTTAAATCTGTAAAGTAATAAGGTTAGATGGTTAAATATCAACAGGAGAGAGAAAATAGAGATTAGTAATAGGAGAGCTGAAACTAGTAGCTTAATGCAAAAGGAATGAAGCAATGAGACGATGTATGTGGCTTTGAGATCAGTTTTTATTAAAAAGTTGCATAAATCTGCTATTTTTAACCTATTTTATGAGCGATTTAGATCTATGTGGTGGAAATAAAGATGTGGTTATTTTTTAAAGGTATTTGAGGGGGCGATAATAGAAATATAGACTTCCTAGTTCCTGTGTGACACTGAATTAATACTGTATTTAAAAAGTACTTTTGCATAACTGGTTTAAATAACTATGTTCTTAATTATGAAATAATAGCATGATTTTTTAGATACAGTGTGTACCCTGCACAGAGCTAAATAAATATAGCACTGCAATTTCCTATTAACTACACACACTTACGGGTTGCAGGTCTTTTTACTGTGATCTGATTAAAATAGAAAAAAAATTATTAACATAGCATCATATATGTGTATGTATATCTTATTATAGATGCTTCAAAAGATCCATAGGCACTCTTTTGTATACTTGTACTTTTCCAAAGGGATTGCCAGTTGGAAAAATCGCACACATTATGTTGTAGTAATAGCGCATATAAGACAACATATGAGTCATTATCAAGATAAATCATCTTATGTCTGTTACCTTGGTCTTATTTGTTCTGCCTGAGTGGGTTAAGCAGACAGGAAAGGCGGTGTTTGAATTTTGATTAGAAATTGAGCCTATCTAAGGTAGTCAGTTATTCTCTCTATTGTCTTTGATTTCCTTAAATTCAAATTTGAAAGTAATTGCAAAGATTTTTAAAGATAAGCATTTAAGAACCAGTAAAGGAATAGCTAAGTTGTAGTCACTTCAGATATAAGACCTGTTTTCTCCCTCTACAAAGCAAATATCTTATAATGGAGACAGAGTGTTTGCAGATTATTTCTGCTTAGGAATAATCACATTTTAGCTGAGGTGACTTATGCCTTAATAATGAGTAGTAATATGTGAAATTACTGACTCCTGAAAAACTTGTGAAATTCTATCACATGTGTACATTAAACAGTACAATTTAGTGAACAGATAGTGACATTAATGAAAATAGGTCACTTTTTATTAAATGAAAGAAAATTGTTGGTAGTCATAATAGAAATACAAAGATGTAAAGTTAATTTTGTGTACTATTCCCTGATGGTTCCACTTGTGGTTAAGTGGAACTCTCATGGAATCAGAGCTTTCCTAACTCTGCATCTCTCTTTTGCCTTCTTTTTTAGAATTTCTAAAAATTGCTAGTATTGACTGTGATTTGAGTTTCAATTTCTGTTTCTTCTCGATCTGCCAGATATTTTAAGAAACAAAAATTCCTGGAAAATAATGTAAATAATGAGAGAGAAAAGAGTTGAAGACACAGATAATCTGCAACTAGGGTAATCTAACCCAGGATAACTTGATATTATAATAAGAGTATTAAATGATCTCATGTATAAAGTGAAACATAGACGTTTTGAAATATTACTATTACCTTATTTTCTTCTCCTTTTCTGTTAGAAGGAAAATAAAATAACATTCTAAAAGTTGTCCATAAACTAAGTCACCTCAAATATTTTAGAAGGAGGTAGGATAGACGGCCAGGTGCCGTGGCTCACGCCTGTAATCCCAGCACTTTGGGAGGCCAAGGCGGGCAGATCTCTTGAGACCAGGAGTTCAAACCCAGCCTGGCCAACATGGAGAAACCCCGCCTTTACTAAAATTACAAAAAATTAGCCAGATATGGTAGTGTGCACCTGTAGTTCCAGCTACTCAGGAAGCTGAGGTAGGAGAATCAGTTGAACCCAGGAGGAGGAGGTTGCTATGTGCCAAGATTGTGCCACTATACTCCATCTGGGCAACACAGCAAGACTTTGTCTCAAAAAATAAAAACAAAAAACAAAGGAGAGGTAGGAGAGAAATTTTAAAAATAAAACATTATGCATTAGAGCTGATAGGCCCAGTATTAAATCTGAAACCCAGTTATTAAGTAACAAAATCAAAGAAAATGCTGATTTAGTGATGAGACAGTGAATTCCTTCTTTCTTGAGTTGACTCCTAGTTTTCTAGGTAGGTGGTGGTCTGTAGGTGGTGATAAGATGGGATTGGAATAATGTGTAATAGAAAACTGTTCTCTTAAGGCTAAGCAGGGAAGTCAGCATTCTAGTGGTTTCCATACAAATTAATGAAACTCACTTATACCAGGAATTGGAAAAGAGAGGTGATGGTGAAAAATCAGATGAGGAAAATGAAGAGAAAGAAGGAAGCAAAGAGAAAAGTAAAGAAGGCGAGGATGACGACGACGATGATGCTGCAGAACAGGAAGAATATGATGAAGAAGACCAAGAAGAGGTAATGGTTCATTTGGGGATGGTGGCAAAATTAATAAGCTTATCTAACAAAGAATCAGATATAGTATATATTAAAGTCAACAAACAAACCAAGATGATGGGAAACAGAAGTATATTATTATCAATGGCATTGATTCCTTGCTGTCGAGAGAACTATTATAGCATTGAAATTATAATGATGTCAAATTGAATATAGGAGATAAAAATAACTTGATTGGCAATTTTGTAAGTATAAATCTACAAGATAAGGAAATTGATCAGATTACTGCAATTAAGATTTAACAACATATTTAAGTCAGCAATTCAGGTAATGGAGGGCTTAACCACATATGTCTCAAGGAGAATCCCTGCAATGTGTTTCAAATTCCAAAGTGCATGTGAACACTACTATCAGAGAAGATTGACAGTTTAACCTCAGGTATCTGGCTGAGTCAGGACTCTGTGTTTTGGATTTGGGATGTCTAAGTTTTAGAATGAAATGCGCATAGTACATTTAGAATTAGCTGGAGCCAGTCAGGTATTTTTGAGCAGGGTAACTTTGCAGACCACCGCCTCTTCGGGACTTTGTAGACACCTCAGACAGTAATCCTAGTCAGAGAGTCCATTCTGGTGACCTTTCTCTTCCATTCCATTTCAGCCCCTTACACCGCATTCTGAAATTTTGCTTCTCCTAAAACTGTTCCAACTATGAAATCTTTACTGTATTTATTTTGCATTAAATTTGATATTCTTTTGAAATTTATATTGGTATAAACAGAGAAATATGAATACATTTTTTATGTATCCAAGTGGTTAGCCAGCTGCTAACCTCATTCCTGAAATAATTTGCTTTCCTCATTGATTTTGAAATTCTTCCTGTATCAGCTATTACATTCCCACTTCTACTTCTGTTCTCTGTTCCAATGATCTATTTTGAACCAACACTAAGCTGTTCCAATTAGTAGAAGCTTCTGATTGTTAATATTCATAGGATATGTCTTCCCTGCTACCTTTTTTTCCCCACAGTTTTCCTGAATATTCTGTCTATTCTTTCAGGTAAATTTTAAGTCTAAACATTTAAAAATGAAATATATCACGTTTGTGGTATATCACATTTGTTACCAGCTTTCTTTTCAGATCATTCATGCTTTTATTTCCATTGCTGTCTGACATGATTGAGATGGTCAGTAATTCTGATCATCTCTTTCCCATTTATTGGTTCTCTGTTTTAATTTTCTTTTCTAAGAAACTCAGACCCTTGCTCATCTTTCATCCTGTTTTTTGCCATTATTCTTGTCTCTTGTCCTCCCAGTGCACACTCTAGACCAAACCCAGCTTTGATCATTTCTACTGTCTACCTCTTCTCCCTTTCAAAGCTGACCTATTGAGCACTTCTTGGCAATCACAGAAATTGATGCCCCTCAAAAAACACTAGCCCCATTTTGCTGGCTAACATGTTTCTATTCTCTTTTTAAGTCAGTTCTCTACAGCAATTATTTTAGATCATCTTATTTTCTCTTGTTTGCTACCTTTTCTTTCACTCTTAGCAGGTGATAGTACCTTCATACAGCAAATGAAGTCATCAAGAGGAAACTATTAATTTCATGTCCTCTGCTATCAAACTCATTATCTTCTCTGCTCCTTCTCCTCTTTTTTTTTTTTTTTTTAATCAAAGGAAGAAATCCGCTTTACCCTATTTCGGTCTAGCGGTCCTATACTTTTTTGGAACCATAGTTCTCAGGTCATTTCCCTTTCCATATTTTTAACCTCTTTTTCTGCCCGTCTCTTACATTCATGGATTAAAACATGTTCATTTCCCATTGCAAAATATGTTGTCCTAATTCTCCCTCATGCTGTCTCTTTGCAAGCTTCTTTAGCTGTCATCACTTACTCATTCCCCCCCCCCACCATTAGCTCTTTTCGATCTTAGTTTCACCTCTGTGCTATTCAAATTATTGCTTTTGACAAATAGAAATAGCTTAAAGAAAGAAACTATTGCTACCATGCTCACCATAGACAAATTTTAGCCTTTATGTTACTTAGCTTTTCTGCAGCATTTAACACTTCTAACACCTCTATTATTAAAATATTATTTCCTGGCCGGGCACAGTGGTTCACACTGTAATCCCAGCACTTTGGGAGGCTCAGGCAGGTGGATCACAAGGTCAGGAGTTCGAGAACAGCCTGGCCAACATGGTGAAACCCTGTCTCTACTAAAAATGCAAAAATTAGCCAGGTGTGATGGCAGGCACCTGTAATCCCAGTTACTGGGGAGGCTGAGGTAGGAGAATCCCTTGAACCCAGGAGGCGGAGGTTGCAATGAACCAAGATCATGCCACACTGTACTCCAGCGTGGGTGACTGAGTGAGACTACATATCAAACAAAAACAAACTATATATATATATATATATATATATATAGAGAGAGAGAGAGAGAGAGAGAGAAAGAGAGAGAGAGAGAGAGAGCAATTTCCTATATAGTAATTGCATATATATATATGTAATTTCCTTTATTTAAATCCAACAATTTGTGGCAATTATATGCATCTTCTATATGCCAGGCATTGTGCTAATTGCCAAGTCAGACAAACATGGTTGTTTCCCTTGATTTTTGTTACATAATGCTCCTTGTTTTTCTCCTATTTCTGGTACATTTTTGTGGTCTCTTGAATTCTTCTCTTTCTAATCTTTAAATGTCAGTATTCTTCAGGGTTCTTCCCTTGGGCTTCTTTTTCTCACTATAATCTCTCTGATTGATTGCATCCTTCCCCATAGTTACCCTGTGTAAATGTATGACTCCTCAGTTCTTTTTCATTCAACCTATAGTAAGTGTACACTCAGTATATGCTCGGAATTGTACTAGGAAAGGGGAATATGAAGATAAGATACAGTTCTCCTCTCAGGGAAATTACTAGAGAGACAAGAAAGGTGACAGTTAAAATACAGTGACTAATGCTATGATATAACAGTACAGGATGCTATAGCGGCACATAAGAGATGCTGTGGGCACTCCAAAGTCTATTTTAGGAATATCAAAATGATAATGCAAAGAAGACAATTTAGGAGCTCTGAAGAGCTAATCACATTGAGATAGGAACATGGAATGGAGGGGACACTTGGCAGGTAGAAAATAGAACATGGAGAGAGGCTTGCAGGTGATAAGACTGTAGCATCTTGATTTAACTGACCAGATAAATCAGTATGGCTGGTCTAGAGGGTGTAAGTGGGCTTATGTTGAGAGATGAAGCTGGAGAGATGAGCAGGTCATTAGGACTTTGAATGTTAAGCTGAGGAATTTCTATCCTGAGCACTGTGGGAAGTATTGAGGGGTTTTAAATAGTAGAATGGTGTAATCATACTTATATTTTAGAAAGCTCAGTTGATTTGAATGGAAGAGACAAGGTTGGGTCACATTTGAAAGCTTGTTGCTGTAAACCAGAGGTTTTCAATACCTTTGAAGGGATATTTGGTAGTGTCTGGAGATACATTTGGTTGTCAAACTGCCATGGGGGTAGCAGGGTGGTGGTGCTATAGGTTCTAGTTTGTATGGCCAATGTTCTGGACAACACTGGCATTTGCAGTGCTCTGTTGACAATGTCTGCTGGCATTGAGTTGAGTCGAAACCATATCTATGTTTAAATTAAGATCTCCTCTAACAAAAACAACCAACAATGGGATTCTAGTAGTTTTAGAATTCTTCATTGAGCCTTAGCAGAATATTAAACACCACCAGTGGGTTTATTATAACATTTCATTTAAAACAAAAACAAAAAAATAACCACAAAACCTCGCTACTTTAATAGAGAAATGTGTGTTCTGTGTGTATAGCTGAGTGAGGTATGGAAAGGAGATGTTCTTTAATAACTTTCTACATTTAAAATTCTCTCTGCTCCTTTTGGCAATTATTAACTAAAATTTGTGGTGATTAATTTATCCAATGTATTGAGGATTTGATGAGCATTTTCTTTTGAAGAATAAAATGGGGCAAATTATCTGTGTAATGCCTATTAGTAAAATCAAGGAAATAAAGACTTTTACTTCTTCAATCTTTTGAATGTTGTAATTGAAGAAAAACACAAGGGCTCAAATGAGAGCCTAGAAGCCATTTAAGCTGTCAGTTTCACTACTGAAACTATACTTTATAGGTTTCACTACTTTTTACCTGTATCAAGATTACTAACATCACAATTACCTAATTTGAATCACTTAAACAGAACTTGGAAAAGGTACTCATGTCTAAAACAAAAGTGACATATGCTTGATTTGGAATACTAGAGTACCCTTCCTTATTCATCTCCTCTTTATATACAAATCGGCTTTTATTTCCACACAAGTGTTCTTGCCAAATACCTCCTTTACAAGGTGACCTCATTTGAACTCTCAACCATGCCACCATTCCCTGGTACACAGGCCCCAGGCGTCAGCCAGGTTTCTAGGTATTGCCAAATTTTTTGGTCCAGAAGAGCCAGGCCAACTTTCTGGAGATGGGAATGGTCTTATTAGCTGGATGCAGAAACTTACAGTATCTAGGAAAGAAAAGGTAATGAAATACTATCTAAATAACGCATGTTACCTTTCTTGCATTATGTAAATATATGAAAAATCCCACTATCAAGATACTAAGAAAAAAATATTTGGAAAAATAATAAAATTGATAGGAGACTATCTTTTGAGAATAATCTGTATTTCTTACTATAGATAGTAGAGATGTAGAGATTAATCTCTTATTAAAGCAGATCTCAATCAAGTGCAAAAATGTAGTAACTAGTAAAAGAAACAGCCACATGGTCTTATCACTCAGCTTTAACAATGATCAACTCATCGCTAATCTTTCAACCACTCATTCATCTACCCAGTCCCTCCCTGTTCACCCACCCTATTTCCCATGCCCCATGTGCCTTGGATTATAAAGAAAATCCTAGGCATAATGTCATTTTATCCACGAATATTTCAGTATGGATCCAAAAATAAGGGCTCTTTAACAACATCACAGTATCATTATAACACCCTATACATTATAAATTATAAGAAATATAGTTCCTTAATTTCGTCAACTATCAGGCCAGTATTGAATTTTCTTGGTTGTCTCAAAAAGTTTTTTTGTTTGTTTCAAACAGAATCCAAATACAATCCATACATTGCAACTGATTAATAACTCTTAGGCTTAATTTATACCGAAAATGGATTTTTTATTGCAAGATACTGGAGGCCCAGAAAAATAAATAAGAAAGTGAGATTTTGAATTTTTGGTAGAAAGCACAGATATTTTCTGAGTTATTTACATGGATGATAGTCTTATTCAGCCACAAGAAAAAGAAATTAAGAAGCCTTGGATAGAATATAATATAGGCATCTTAATATAGGCATCTTTTAGATTTGCTTTGGTATCATGAGGCCTTTTTTTGGGGGGACGAGGGGAAGCAAAAGTCTCTCTGGCTTATGCTTAGTTATGCTTTGTGAATAAATCTCAGTACTGGTGTAGTCTAATGGATGTTAATGTAAACGGGCTTTGTTTCTTGAGTGTCTGCATTTTGTAGGGTAAGTGTTTAGTGGTTTAGCTAACTAAACTATGTATCATCCTAGTAAGCTGTAATGTGTTAGTAGCTATTTTATCCTATTAAGATGGTATGTGCAACGCTTCATGTTCTCTTAGCCTGAGAAGGGTAGGAGGTGGTGGTCTTAAGGAAGAAAGCGGCACAGGTAAACACGAGTGAAAACTGTTGTGTTTTTGAAGCAGATAAAAGCAGAGACTTTTAAGCATGATGTATTTTCTTGCTACTCATTCATTATAATGTTTACAAAGGAATATATCATTTCACTTAGGAAAATGACTACATTAATTCATACTTTGAAGATGGAGATGACTTTGGCGCAGACAGTGATGACAACATGGATGAAGCAACCTATTAGGCATGAAATTTTTCAAAAAATATTTTTATGATGCAGCTTCTGAACATTTGGACCGACTTGTTTTGTATTTTATTTCTGATAAGGTATAAGTATTTATGTTTTTGTTTTTTTGGACAAATATTTGTTACCAAAATATGCAGAACCACTTTGAGTTTACATACTAGTTACCTTACAAATTAGTCCCTGACACTCTGACATTCCTTCTAAACACCTCTGCCATCTCTCTTATGTACTGTACTCTCGTGGATTTTTTCATATTTGAATATGAATGTGCCTAAAGAATTTATGCTCTCTTAATCTGTGTATACGTACTTGAAATCATTCTTGCTTAACTGCTGATCTTTTATAGAACTATTGCTAGTCATAATGAATTTCTATAACCTGAAAGTTGAGATAACAGCACATGGAGCACTTTAAAAACAAAGAAACTTGAAAATAATTTTAGTTTTTACTTTTACACAGTATGTTACATACACTACTGCATTTTGACTACATAAACCTGAGCTCTTACAAGTGCAGAATTGTGAGATAGAGGTTTTGTGATGGAAAACATACACACAGGGAAAAATACCAAACTGAGCAATATCAAGTTCACAGCTCACATCTTAGCCAGTACAAAGAAACTTTCACATGGGGTGAATATTATAAATACTTGAATTTGGGACTCACTTGATACTATATGATATATAAATTAATCATCCCACTGTAATAACTTGGACATCTTCAAATAGTTGGGCTTACGAAAAACTTGACTAAGACATTTTATTTTATCCTTTATGTAAGTGTGAAATAAGCTCTGGTCATATAAATATCACTGTAGAATGCATGTGTGTGAACTCTATGAAGTATGGTGGCCTTTTATGTTTCAGAGTACTCAAGTTGTACATTTGATTTATATAAATGCAAAATGAACTCAGGTCATTTTGAAATTAAGATTAATTTTTTTGTTTAACTTTAAAGCTAGCTCCCCCAACTTTATATATTTTTGGGGAAAAAAATGCCTAAAAACCTTAGCCTACAAAGACTCTCACAAATGCCAAAGATTTTCAAGGAAATTCATATTATATATTTGAAAAATGATTTATCAATGTTATCTACCAAAAGAAATTATTTTTCCCCTTTGGGAAGATATCATTAACCTGACATGTGAGAATCTGATCCCTAGATTCTATTTCTACCTGTACTATTAAACTCAACCTTGAAACTGAGCGTGGTTGTTTGTGTGCCTTAGTTTCTCCACTCATACACAATTTCCTATAAAAGTTGTTTAAACACTAACCAAAATTTACTATATGTATTTATTCTCTTTAAAGATGACTTCTTAATTTACATTTGGTTCTCACCCTCTAAAAATTTATAGTTTGGGAAGTATCTGAAAACACAATTTTGAGAAACATGTTTTCCTCACAAAATATAATTTTCCTATCTTGTATTCATACAAAAAATTGGAGAAAATGTGTATTGTCTTGTGCCATTTTGCAACATGAGTTTCTCAGGAAAAAGATCATTTTCTTTTTTTTTTTTTGAGACAAGAGTTTCGCTCGTTACCCAGGCTGGAGTGCAATGGCGTGATCCCGGCTCACTGCAACCTCCACCTCCTGGGTTCAAGCAATTCTCCTGCCTCAGCTTCCCGAGTAGCTGGGACTACAGATGTGCGCCACCATGCCCAGCTAATTTTTTGTATTTTTAGTAGAGACGGGGTTTCACCGTGTTGACCAGGATGGTCTCGATCTCTTGACCTCGTGATCCACCCGCCTCGGCCTCCCAAAGTGCTGGGATTACAGGCGTGAGCCACCGCGCCCGGCCTAAAGATCACTTTCAATGGCAATACTTTCTTAAATAATTCAAGGTGGGTGTGAGTACCTATATTATTAGTTTAGTGCTGTATTAACCATTTGTGAATTATTTCTTGTTTAAAGGAAATTGTAAAACAAATTTAAGATAATAAATGGAATACGTGAATAAAATAAGCCTTAGAGACCACACATAAAGTTGTCATTTGGGGTTGATAATTAACATAGGTGTTTTATTCTCTCACCACCTTAGTACCAGAACTAAATACCATTTAGTTCTCAGAAATCTTATCAATATTGTTCTGTTTACCTACTTATTATAAATCTGCATATAACCACTTGAACCAGGCAAATACACTGAAGGTCATTTCTTTTTTTAGCTTTGAATTTGTCATGACAATTTTAGTCTTGCAGATAGCAGGGTAGCCCCTTGGGTCACCAGCTATCCCCTTTAAGAGCCTTCCTTGTACAATGTTAAAGTTAATTGTGACAACAAGCAGGATTTGCAGGTTGCTTTACCAGCATGAATCTCATTTTCCTGGTTTAAAATCTGAGACTGTGAAATTATTCCATAGGAAAGTGAATTTTATTTTGCAGAGATAGCCTCTTAAATAAAAGTAGTTGTTGAAGTGTCTTTAAAATTGCTATAATGAGCAAAACTGTTTGGTTACTATAATGCTTATTTTTCTGTATTTGTTTACATATTCTTACAAAATTGTGTTCCTTTGTTTTATAGTAAGATGTTTTATTTTGAACTTATTTAAATGTATATTTGGTAAAGAAAACTAATTTGTTAATACAGATCTTACCTAGTAACTGTCTATTGAGCAGGGATGCCTATTACAAATATTCTTGAATAAACTATCACCACAAACAACAAAACTCTGGGTAATGATTATTTAAAAAGGCTGTGAACTGGGCATGCTGGTCTGTGCCTATGGTCCCAGCTACTCAGGAGGTTGAGGTGGGAGGACTGCTTGAGCCCAGGAGTTTGAGGCTTTAGTGAGCCAAGGTGGTAATCGAGACACATAACACACACACAAATTTGTGATAACAAACTTAAGAGATTTGGCAGGCAATATAATTTAGTGTGATCATTTGAACTTGGGCCGACTCATACTGGATACCAGAGAATGTTAAGACATTCAGATTCTTGTTAAATCCACTTCACTACCTTCACATGTCCAGTGTCAATGGCTTTGCTTTTACATGGTTAAAATCTCAAGCCCATATGGTGGCATGTGCCTGTAGTCCCAGCTACTCGGGAGGCTGAGCTGGGAGGATCAGTTGGCCCCAGGAGTTCAAGGCTGTAGTGAACCATCATGCCACTGCACTTCAGCCTGGGCAACAGACCCAGACCCTGTCTCAAAAACAAAATTAAAAACAAAACCTCTGTAGTAAAAATTTCCATTTTATTAAAAACATAATTTTAATGTCAAGATGCATTTTAAAATCGAAAAGAAAACCATAGGGATTATACAAATTCCTCCATTAAATAAATAAAAGCTCCAAAGAACCTTCTCAATTTTTCTGCTAATAATCTTTTAAACAGTATTGTTGGAGTTTTTTGTTTCACAATAAATTAAAATTTATGTATAAATAGAGCAGGTTATAATCTGTAGATAATGACTGATCTACAACTTCATAGCAATTCCTGGACCACATGTTACCAGATCTTACCCTGAGGAAAATCCCCCAAAGAACATTCATTTAAAATGTTTTATCTATGTCTTACAAATAATCCAGGGTATTTTGCTTCACTGTAGCAAGTGGGAAATCTGAATTGGTAAACCTCTGTCAATCTGTTCTATCTTACATAATATCCCTATATTAGATAGTTTGAAAGTGGAGGAGAAAAGGTTTGCTTTATTCAATTAAATTCACTGGCTTCCATTCCAGATTGAGTAACAGAAACTTTATTACATGTTGCAGATCTTTCAAAATATGAAAAATAAGGGGCAAGAAACTTTAAAAACTGGTTTTATAGATGTACATGCTAACAAGTTCTACAGTTACATTTGTATAAAATATATTATACAAAAGATTTATAGATTTTGCATACATAAAAATTAAAGCTTTAAGATATTTCCATGATCTAACAGTGCAATATGCACATATGTGGAAGAAAATACTGATTACCTGAGCAACATTTTTGTAACTCAAATTAAGAATGAATCCCATCAGTGCACCATTTAAATAAAGACTTTAAAAAACTCCACCTTTACCGTGTTAACACTGACTGGATCCTTTACTCATATTTCCAAAACTAACTGTATCCTTCATATTTCCAACTAGGTAATTTTAGAAGTAGATACTTTAAAAAAGAACTAAGTAGTGGTTCATTTAAAGAACTCTTCAGGACACTGAACCAAGCAGGTAGAACCCAGAAAAAGAAAAGATGTACATAAGTCCTTTGGAGAAAATAATTTAACATGAGTCTTCTAATTTTTAATGTGGCCAGCAGAGTCTGTAACCATTTTAACATATCTTTGAAAACATGAACTCCATAACTTTATTTTAACGCAGACTTCATAAAACGATCAGCTTTTTCTTTACTTGCCAACTCCCAAATTTTAGTGAACCAAATGCAATGATTCTGTTGTTACTTTTACACTGCATACAAGTCCATCTGTGCACGTAGGCACACACACAGACACACATGTAAAGCTGCAAATTCAAATAAGGGTGTCAACACAAAATCCACAATGTTAAACAATAACTGTGCTTGTTAATTAGTTATACAAGGTAATTTGCATTTGATACCAACTTACATTAGTACTTTTTTGAAACTAAAATTATTCCAAATGTATTCAATGCTTGGAAAATTCTTTTCTTTTCAAAACCTTAGAACCATAATTCAATATGTAACCTTTATATAGAATTACATGTAATTCAAATTATATTCAATTAAATAAAAAATATAATTTAAATATAGAAAAAACCTGTTTGATTGTGTTACAAGGATGTATATTTCCTTCGAAAAGGATACTCTGCAAGTCAAATGATTTTTAATCAACAAGTACACAGCACACCTTATTCCTTTTTTAAAAATAAATTATGTATTTTGGAAATCAAACTCATAACAATTTCAAAGTATAACTAGCAAAAAAGGAATCAGACTATAATTTCATCAATTTGATGTAAACAAAGTTCTTCAAATGACACCTGGCCTGTTTACCCTAAAATAATCTGCATTTTCTTCCTTAAAACCTCACTTTTCAGCAGGCTTAATAAATACAATGTAAACTGGCCAGTTAACACTGAGCATAAATTATATCACACTCTTCAAGATGCTGAAGGCACATTAAAACAATTTTTTAAATGATTAATTTACCAAAAGAATCAATTTGCAACTTCCCTATTAAATACTTTTTGGTAATTGTCTAAGGTCCTCTAATATCTTCAAGGGCTTTAATGTTTGACTCTTCTTTTCCTGAAAGTATATAAAACTCTATTTGCCATGAATATTTATTTATTCATGCTACTTTGTATCAAGATTGAAATTTGAAATATATAAAATGACTGATCAAAAGCTTGAAACATCAACAATTAGGAAATAATGCCCAGAAAATGAGGTGGTATTATATATCTTAAGTATATACTTTATTATATACAAAACAGGCAATCCAGATTCCACCAAATCTCCTTTCTATTGAAGAATCATTCTGGTTACATTTTTAAAACACATACTTTTAAAGATTAAATGATGGAATCAGTATGCAAATGCTTCTTACTTAGCCAGACTGTAGCTGACTCAACAGATCTTAAAAAGAGGCATATCATGCCCTTTCAAGCAATCTATACACCTTTGGCCTTTGTTTCCCAATTTGATGCTATATATATTGTTCAGGTAAAAAGTATAAATTGGATATTTTCTCTCTGAAAAACAGAGGTTAAGGGATTACTAAATAATTTGTCGGTCACTGCTAATACAAAAGACCTTTACTCGTTTTTGCTTAATGAACCATTTTCTTCAACAGACCTCAGAGGCAGTTTTGACCCAATTATTTGTGCTTTGATGGTCAAAGTGGAGACAAATTTGTATAGCCTATGTAACAAATCTTATTGGACCATCTGAAATAATGCTTAATTTTAATTCCATTTACTTAAAAAAAACAGTAAGGCATTAAATGTAATTAAGGCATGTTACTATATGTAACAGCAATGATTTATCACAGTATGTAAGAAATTATTTCCTAAATAATGGCAATAGGTATATGTTTAACATATTTTTCATCATCAAAACTATAAAAGTGCTTTCAGATATCAGAGGCAAATATAATCACTTTAAAAACAGACGCACAGAGGTGAGGTTAAAGGGTCTGTCCTGGAGAAAGCATTCTTAAGACAAAAATTACTGTTAGGTATTCGCCTAGTCCAGTGTTTTGCTGACTTCCCAACCATAACATGTTATTTTGGGGGTCTTTAAAATATTTCATTTCTTGGCCTCTGTCGTAGGAATTATAATTTACCTTCCCCTTTCTCTTTGTACATATGCTTTCACAGCACATGTGCTAAGGGTATTTTTTAAAAGTTTCAAAGTGGTGTGTTAGGTATGCTACCATGAATACTTTTAGAATCAAACATTCTTGCAACTGAATATTTTGGGGGTTCAAAGTAGTAAATTTTTTTCAATTGCAGTCATCTAATGCTATCATTCTGCATCATAAATTTAACATTAATAAACTTTTAAAAAATTACTAAAAAATAAAATTTAAGCATACATTTTAAGAAAAATGATATATCTTACAAGTTAAGAACTTCCTAAACACACGTTTAAATTCACTTCTGCTTGAAACATTGACACACCAGATTTATGGATCAACTGCTCTTAACATGAACAACTAGTTGCTCAAAAATTTTCAAAGTATGAAAATTTTGTTAAAAACAAAATTAAGGGGTTAAAAACAAAACCCTTTTGTTAAAAACAAAAGCATCCTCAATCTCTCTAAATTCTGCCTTTGAAGCGATTACTGGATATAACTGATTCACCACATTCCAGATGCACGTGATCACTAACATTTGATTATGAGCTAATTGCTATGTTTCACGTTGAGCAGCAGGTGACTGAGAATCTTGACTATACAGTTTATGATCATCTTGTTGGCCAAAGTGTATTCCTTTAGTTGGAGCAATTCCATTTTCCATATCTCTCTGCTGTGATGGTGGTGTGATTTTTGAATGTAAATGTGAAGAATCCACTGTTGAATGATGACTAACATCCACTTTAGCTAAAATTTCATAATACAATAAATAAAACACTGGTGTTATTATACCTACTATCAACATTATCACTACAGCTGTCCACCACCCTATTCCCCAGTCTGCTCCATAATAGGGATCTTTACGTTGAGTGTTTTTGTTATCAGGTTCAAAACGTATCTGTTGTGCTGTTAAGGCCGATACTACCTCATTGAGGTTCTCTCTCTTATTGTCTGTACACTTTACTATTTGTTCTATGTCTCGGTCTACTTCTTTTAAAAAGCTACCAGCTGAGTCACTGTAAGAAAGAGAATCATTAGCTGGCAAAAGTTCCTGTTGTTCAGCAGAGTATTGAACAGATGAATGACGTGAAGTCTGTCTTCCTTTTGGAGGACAAAGTGTTTCAGTCAAGGAACTGAACTTTTTTACTGGAATTTTGATAGACCTAAGGGCAAAAAAGTCTTGATCACTGATGAGATTGTTAACTCTCTTGATATCTGCTACCTGTAAAAAAAAAAAGAAAAGAAAAGAAAGAAAAAAGGCAACATACAACTGAATTCTAAGTCAAAATAAAAGTAGCAATACTCATTCATCACAGTTATTTTGGAGGGGAAAAAAGCTGAATTCAATTATTAGTAGTATTACGTTACACCCGGAGAGATTTTAATTTTATTTGTATATGAGAATTCTACACCACTTTAGATCTACCACTCTTAGGAAATCACCAACTACTTTTTACTATCACCCATATATACTAGTAACACTAGTTGATGCAATTTAAGTAGATTCTAGAATCCTTTGCTGTTTCCCTTTGTGCATCATGCATAAATACCACAGTCCTTATGCTTGGAAACAATTTGTGAAGGAAGGATTATGAGCAGTTATGTTTATTTCAGTTTGAAAAATGGAATATAGACAAATGCTATCCAACTTAAACCACCATATTTTATCAAAATTAAGATGCCATAACTCTAAGATGCAGCATTATTTTATGTATCCCTAAGGAAAAAAAAAAAGCTTCACCAAAAACTGAAGATGCCACCATTCCAATTTTAAAGATGCTAAAATGTATGGAAAAGCATATATACCTTAGAATATAAAAAAATTGGTAATTTATCCCCCTCACTTTGAAGTCATTTTCCCCCAAAACTTCTCAGTGTAAATGCATTATTCAACTACTTTCAAGATTACTCATTTTTATAAGCTTTTTCTCTATGTATTATATATTCCTCCACCTGTTTATATATCCCATCCACTGTGAGATAACTTGTCTGTATATCCTATTCCATTGTGTCGGGGGAAGAGGAGTGTTTGTCAAATTACCAATTGGTATGCCAGGCTCTCCCACCATCTATTAGTCCCATTCATTTCCATCAATGCTTTAATATAAGACCTAATCATGTATCACCCGATTGATGTCAGGGAGATAAAGTTGGGTCTAGTATGAAGCTTAGATTTCTGGTTTGGTCAGCTTGATGGATGATGGCATTCACTGAACAAATGGAATACTATGGAGGGTAAGAAGAGGATAAATGCAGATTTTAGACATGCTGACTTTGAGGTGCTTAAGATATACAAGTGGAAGATGTTCAGGACAGAGTTGTAGATATACGTCTGAAACTCAAGAATGATCTCTGCTACAGATAGAGATTTGTGGACTATCAGCAAAAATGTAATTGAAGTCGGCCGGGCATGGTGGCTCATGTCTGTAATCCCGGCACTTTGGGAGTCTGAGGCAAGTAGATAACCTGAGGTCAGAAATTCGAGACCAGTCTGGCCAACATGGTGAAACCCTGTCTCTACTAAAAATACAAAAATTAGCCAAACATGGTGGTGCATGTCTAGAGTCTCAGCTACTCGGGAAGGCAGGAGAATCACTGGAACCCAGGAGGCAGAGGTGGCAGTAAGCCAAGACTATGCCACTGCTCTTCAGCCTGGGCAATGGAGGAAGACTCTGTCTCAAAAAAAAAAAAA
>NW_016107331.1:11099117-11184650 GCF_001604975.1 Cebus imitator
TGAAGTCAAAGAGTAAACAGAGTCACCAGAACAAGGCTGGGAGAAAAAAGCAATAGGAAGATCCCTAAGGAACACCAACATTTGATGGGTATGCCGAGTAACAGAAATCCACAAAGGAGATTAAGAATGGCCAGAAAGGGAATATACAATAGTGGTTAAAAGCATGGATAACGGAGTTTGAAGCATGACTGTGATACTTTCTAGCTGTATCACCTGGGGCAAGCTGTTTAACCTCTTTGCCATTTAGGTTCCATACCTGCAATATGGCAGTAGTAATACTACTTACATTTAGTGTTGAAGTGAACATTAATGATTTAAATTTTGTAGGACACTCAGAACAGTGATATACAGTATGTTATATAAAAGTTAGCTATTATTAAATGTTAATGGTAGGAAAACCAGAAACCTGAAAAGTCAAGGTGGTCAAGCAAAGAGGATTCTTTAGGAGGGAGTAGTGAACAGAATCAACTGTAGATTCGTGATCAACTATGATGAAGACTAAAAGAAGTCAAGCTGGAAAAATTCTCTTTGAGTGTATGTGTAGAAGGATTAGAAGGAAAGGGCTGAACAATAACTAAAGATGAAAGAGTAAATCAAAAGGGTGTTTTATCATCTTACTACCTTCACGCTGTTTTGTCTTATAGTAAATGAAGATTCACTGAAAACCCCAAAGTTTGACCCCATTGTCTTTAAATGCTCTTTTGCTTGGTATTGTGTACTCTTAATATTTTTTTGAATTAGTGTTTTCAAGGTTTAGAATCTACCTAAGTTATCTCTGTGAATATCCCTATAATGATTTCTATGCTATGCTAACTTCCTTTGTTGCATTCAAGATTCCAACCTTGGACTTTTTATTCTCATCAGTTGTATACTGACATATTTTTAATAATTCTTAAGATTATTTCTAAGTGGAATATACCACTAATTACTTATGGTATTTTTTAAATGATAAATCCTTTTATAATTTTTATCTGTTGCTTATGCTACCATCGAAAAGGAGCTTTGCTTATCTTAACTGATTCCGTTTATCACCTTTCCCAATATAGTGGCTGATATGGTTTGTCTATGTCCCCCTACTCAAATCTTATTTCATCTTGTAAACTCCAATGCTGCAGATGGGGCTTAGGCAGGTGATTGGATCATGGGGATGGATTTCCCCCTTAATATTGTCCTGAGTTCTTGTGAGATCTGGTTGTTTAAAAGTGTGTGGAACCTCCTCCCTCACTTGCTGTTCTTCCCGCTCCAGCCATGTGAAAATGCCTGCTCTTGCTTTGCCTTCCACCATGAGTAAAAATTGAGGCCTCCCAAGAAGCAGATGCTGCCTGCTTTCTGTATAACCTGCAGAACTACGAGCCAGTTAAATCTCTTTTCTTATAAACTACCCAGTCTCAAGTATTTTATAGCAATGCAAGCACAGACTAATACAGTGACCAATGCCATCTCTCCTCTAATGTTAAGCTAAGCACTTTTCATCATTCTCATTTCACATAAGCAATCAGCTGATATATCCTGTGATTTTTCCCAATACATTTTTAAACAATTCTTTTCTATCCTTATCACAAAAATTTTAGTCTGAGTCCCAATCATTTTTATTATTCCAGTAATCTCTTTATTGGATTCCCTTCAATTCATCAGCAGGCCCCTCCGCTATTCTGTATCACTCCTATTAAATCCTTAAGTTGTGTTCTCTTACTGTATAGATCAAACTTTTCCATTCTGTATCACTCCTGTTAAAACTTTACAATTGTGTTCTCTTACTGTATGGATCAAACTTTTCCTCAGGGTCTCAAAGCACTTCATCCCAAACAGTCTGTGCCACTCGTTTTTGAAATACCTATGAAAATTCCCTTTGTTGTTTACCATATTTCCTCCTTGAAATCTTCACACCACTGAAACATTTCCTTTGCACCTCACTGGAAAAATGACCTTTTTATTTTTGAGATGGGAGTCTCGCTCTGTGGCCCAAGCTGGAGTGCAGTAGTGTGATCTCAGCTCACTGTAACCTCCGCCTCCCAGGTTCAAGCAATTCTCCTGCCTTAGCCTCCCGAGTAGCTGGGATTATGGGAATGTGCCAGCGCGCCTAGCTGATTTTTTTTGTATTTTTAGTAGAGATGGGGTTTCACAATGTTGGCCAGGTTGATCTCAAACTCCAGAGTACAGGTGATTCACCTGCCTCAGCGTCCCAAAGTGCTGGGATTACAGGTGTAAGCCAGTGCACCCAGCCAGAAATATGACTTATTTTTAATTATTCAGATGGTATGTCAAATTTCCCTAAAAGAATTTTTAGGTTCATTAAAAGAAAGCTAATGTCTTTCTCTTATAAAACTACTGAATCACACTCTTCTCTTGGATCTGTACCTTGATGTTTTTAGCCTTGTCTTTGATTTCAAAGTTTATTCCACTATCTACCTTCTATGACATATTCTGTAATTTATTTCTCAATGGTCTTATTTCTCTACAAAACATTAACTCACATGTTTATTTGCATTTAGAAATAAACTTAGGTATTTTCTGATTTAATAACGACAGGAATTGGTGTTGCCATACATGAGCAAGGCAGGAGGAAAAAACTACCCAGCTCTTAAATCACATCAAAAAATTCATTTTAATAAAATGTTATTAAATTTTAAAATCAAAATTTGTAATACATTTGTTTTGATGAATTGTGAATTGTAATAAAAATATGAATTATTGCAGTAGTTGCAAATGTAGAAAAAACACAACCTCATGACCTAATTTTTTTAGAATGCAATATAAATTTATATATATACATATTTATATAATATAAACTTATAGACATGTGTGGTCCTATTGCAGAGAAGTATTATAGGTAGTCAATAAAAGGTTTTTCAATTATAAAAATAGTTTATATCACGAAAAATTTGGGAGGAAGATGAAAATATTAATGAGAAAAAGGAATGATATAAAATCTCATGCTATTATAAAAGAGCTCTTATACATACACACACTTTACACTTTTTTGTTAAATACAGATTTCAGGTAGCAAATCCAAGTGGTATTTAGAATTCTGTGGATGCATTTAAAGAGCACTCTAAAAGTCTTATTTTTAAATGTCAATACTGACAACATTCTGAAAATTATACCCTTTGTAACTATTTTAAGTCATGAGGAAGAATTTAAGAAGTTTGCTTAAAAATGTGCAAGGAGGTACAGGTACAAAGTACATATATTTCAAAATTCTGTTGGGAGTATGAGAACAAAAAGTTCAAAAACAAATGTTCTAGCCATTTTCCATATCAATGAGTTTGAGGTCTTAGAAGGATATAAAAATATCCTGCTGGCCAGGCGCAGTGGCTGACACCTGTAATCCCAGCACTTTGGGAAGCTAAGGTGGGTGGATCACGAGGTCAGAAGTTCGAGACCAGCCTAACCAAAAACCATGAAACCTCATCTCTACTAAAAATACAAAAACTAGCTAGGCCTGGTGGCACACGCCTATAATCCCAGCTACTCAGGAGACTGAAGGAGGAGAATCGCTTGAACCCGGGAGGCAAATGTTGCAGTGAACCAAGAGCACGCCACTGCACTCCAGCCTGGACGACAGAGTGAGACTTCATCTCAAAAAAACAAAACAAAATACAAACACACACACACACACACACACACACACACACACACACACACACACAGACACACACTGCTAAGGCCTCAAGATGGACATAATGACACAGATAGAAAATGGGTCCAAATAAAGTACAGTATCTATTAAAATTAAAAATACACCTTTCGGCCAGGCATGGTGGCTCACGCCTGTAATCCCAGCGCTTTGGGAGGTCAAGGCGGGCAGATCACAAGGTCAGGAATTCAAGACCAGACTGCCCAACGTGGTGAAACCCCATCTCTACTAAAAAATAAGAAAAATTAGCTGGGCATGGTGGCTCGTGCCTGTAATCCCAGCTACTTGGGAGGCTGAGGCAGGAGAATTGCTTGAACCCAGACCTGGGAGGCGGAGGGTGAAGTGAGCCAAGACTGCGTCACTGCACTCCAGCCTGGGCTACAGAGTGAGACTCTATCTCCAAAAAAAGAAAAAAAAAAAACAAAAAAACACCTTTCTTCTTATCTAGCAATCCCACTTTTGGGATTTATCCCACAGAAATAAAAATACCACCATTTAAAGATATAGTTGTGATGATATTCGCCACACAAGGTAAAACACCAAGAAAATCCTGAGTATCAATTAATAGGGCAATGACTTAAAAATATTGGAACATTAATAATATGGACATTATATAACTATTTAAGATAATGAGTTAGCTCGATAAAGCTTTGAGGGATGGTCATAAGGGTGTCCATGATACACTAAATAATGAAAAATGCAAGTTGCAGAATAATATGCATAATAAAACCACTTTTAAAAACAGATGACTAACTCCCGAAGTATGTACATATAAATAAATACTTATGAGCACAAAATAAGGTACAGGAAAACGCTAAAGTAATTATTTCAAGAAATTGGGGCACAGAAAAGCTTTTCCCAACATATTTCCACATTTTCTTACCATTTGAATAAGATGTTAAAATAGTTAAGTGTTTTTCAACACTGAAATTCGTGGATTTGGAAATACACAGAAATTGAAGTATTCGCTTAAAATTTTAAAAAGTAAACATCTACAAATGTGACACAAATTTCTATGCAAAGAAGAATAAGAGCAAAAAATGGAGAAAGGAATAAATAAGGTAAAAAATGACGTGGAATTTATTTCAATATGGGTAAACAAATAATTTAATCTGGATTGCATTAAAACTTACCGTACAACAGTACTGAAGAGCTATTGCATTTAATGTATCTCCTTCTTGTATATCTTTTGTTAATACGATAATGTCATCAAGTCTATCTCTTGATGTACTTCTTCGGACTTTCTCTTTTCCTCTGGATCGAAGCTCATACACTTCAGCATCCTCCTCCAACATATCACTGTCTGAACAATTTCCAAATGCATGTACTTGACCACTCGACTGAACTCCTGGAAGAGGAAAACTACGATTCTGATGCCTCCCTGCCATAATGTTAAAATCTGGAGGGGGAAAAAGAAAAAGAGAAAATTTTGGAATGTAGCTGATCTAACTAACTGATTTGCATGCATCGTACATTCAGGACACAATCTTTTTTTGTTTTAACGGTTTTAGTTATTTAAACGTTTAGGTTCAAGGTTTTTGTTTTATTTTTTGAGATGGAGTCTCACTCTGTCACCCAGGCTGGAGGGCAGTGGTGCGATCTCAGCTCACTGCAACCTCTGGCTCCCAGGTTCAAGTGATTCTCCTGCCTCAGTATACCGAGTAGCTGGGATTACAGGTGCCCAACACCACGCCTGGCTAATTTTTATATTTTTAGTAGATACAGGGTTTCACCATGTTGGCTAGGCTGGTCTTGAGCTCTTAACGTCAGGTAATCCACCTGCCTTGGCCTCCCAAACTGCTGGGATTACAGGCGTGAAATGAAGCCACAAATGGAAAATTCCACACCTGACATTTTAGATTTCAGATTAGAAATGCTAAACCTGTACAGGTATTCTGGTAATGTGCTTAGGTACCCTGAACACATTATTTTTTTCACTGTATTAATGGTATGTCAAAGTTTTTTTTGTTGTTGTTTTTTTACTGTTAAGTACTTACATGTAAGTGTAAGAAAATGATTGCCTATTAGTAGCATATAAATTCAGAGTTAGGAATGCTGGTGATGCCAAACCACCACAGATTTTCCACAAGTGTGGCTGTAATAGTGACACTTTGCCTGCTATGGTTCCAGGTACAAAAACTTTTGTGCACAAATTATATAAAATTACCTTCCAGCTATGTGTATAAGGTGAATATGAAACACAGATTTCGTGCTCAGACGGGTCCCATCCCCAATATATCTCATTATGTATATGCAAACATTCCAAAATCCAAAGAAATCTGAAACACTTCGGGTCTCAAGCACTTCAGGTAAGGAAAGCTCAACCTGTACTCTCTATCTAGGCACATATTTACCATAAAATGTTTTGAAACTATTTAATATAGTTGAATCCAACCCTTAAAAACCAGTTTCTAATGGCAATATTGTAATGCTTTAAAAGCTCGAGTTCCTATTAAGATAACACAGATAACTAATAGCTATATGTTAAGTAGATTATTTCAACTGTTCCCTGAAGTGCTACATTACTTATTACCAAGAACTAGGATTCCTAACTTGACAGCTACGAAACTAAAGAAAATGATCACATTTTATATCTCAAAGGCAGTTTTGAAGTCATGATCACATTTTTTCCTCCATGGATAATGGTTTTATTTCCACTCATTTTTTTTTCTTTTTTCTTTTTTTTTTGAGATGGCAGTCTCGCTCTTGTCACCCAGGCTGGTGTGCAATGGCGCGACCTTGGGTCACTGCAACCTCTGCCTCATGCATTCAAGTGATTCTCCTGCCTCAGCCTCCAGAGTAGCTGTGATTGCAGGCACCCACCCCCATGCTCAGCTAATTTTTTTATTTTTAGTAGAGATGGGGTTTCACCATGTTGGCCAGACTAGTCTGGAACTCCTGACCTCAGATGATCCACCCACCTCAGCCTCCCAAAGTGCTGCGATAACAGGCGTGAGCCACCACGCCGAGCTCCTCATCTTTTTTTAATATTGTGTCTTTAATCTAGGGAATGTCTGTGAATCCTGTGGATTCCAGGCAAATTTTATACATGGGTATATTTTTCCGGGGAGAATATTACTTCATATTCTCAAAAGGCATCCATAATCAAAAAATTTAAGACTCAATATTCAGCAATTTACATGTGGCTATACCGACCTACTTATGTTGTCCCTTCAGACACTTTCTCCCTAATAATTTGTTCTTACAACTTCAAAAATTGGCTTAGTACAGCTAACTGAAAATCACTAAGCAATGCCCCAAAGCTATTTTAGATATTTATTTATATCAACCTCTCTCCACGATATATTTCTAAATAATAATTTAAAGGTCAGAATTTCACCTGTCTCACTATCCCTCCACTCCCCTTTATAATGAAATGGGGGCAGCTGACTATCGTATTACAAAACTGGGTATTCTGAATGATCAAGAACTGGCGGTGTCTCTAACCGAAGTGAACAAACTGACCCAGGCAATCACTCTACTCAACTACTCAGAGATTAGAAAGTACATAATATTTAAGTTATCTGGCTCAATCCTATTCACTTGTCTTAATTCTCTTAGTGCAGGAAAAAGGCAGAACTCCCTCTTCAGAAACCTGGAACAAGCTTGCATGCTAGATTACAAGAGGCCACAAAACAGTGTTAAAGCATTCATCAGCTCACTCTGTAACTGAAAATGGTTTCCCAAACATCTTTGTACTGTAGAAAGGCTGCTTTCGCCTTGACCTTCTTTAAGCAGGGAGCAATAAGAGGGTCACAGGGCACAAACTAGAGCTGCACCGGGACACAATCAAAGGCACCTTATCCGCTGCCAGGGCCTATTTCGTTTTTTAAAACTTAACTTCCTCCCCTCTATATTCCACACGTCAAGTTTTTCTTTCCCTGCTATCAGCGAGGATTACGTCTCAGATTCTTCTGTCACAGCATGACACTTGAACGATATGAAAAGATGTCGTCAGCTAATGATTCATGCGAACATAAAGTTGTGGGAGAAATGCAGTGTTTGGGTGGGAAATGAGCTGCCCCGATTATCCAGCAGGTAGGCATCCTTCCTCTGAGCCTCAGTGTCCCCGACAGTGTGACAAGGGGACCTGGAGGGGCTGGTCTGGAAGTTCTTCCCTGCCTCGGGGGTGTCCTCCACGCGGGCCGAGCGCCGCCCCGCTGCCCCCACCACACCTGTGGCCGAGGGCTCCGCGCCTTCTCCAGTGAGAACGCAGCTGGGGCCCAACCCCGCCCGCCAGGACCAGGCCACCCTCACCTCCTGCCACCATCTTTACCTGTCCTGTTAGCAGGGGGCACGTATCGAGGAGACTGCTATCAGTTCCGCCGCCGCCGCCGCTGTCCAGAGCAAGTTCATAGCCTAGCATCGGCTTTTGGCTGACCCGATCCGCCTCCGCCTCCGCCTCCGCCTCTGCCGCCAACGTCTCCGCCTTCCGAGCCGTACGCCGCCGCCACGTCCGCAAACCTGCGGTGCGTCATCGCGTCAAGTGGGAGGAGGTGGGAAGGGGCGGGGGAGGAGGCGTAGGGCAAGCCGAGGACAGGGGAGTCCAACCGCAGGTCCACGCCTCGCACGCAAGCGCAGGGACTCCGCCAGGGCCTGGGGGCGGGTTCAATTCCCAGCCCCGCCCTTGACTCCTTTCTTTCTCCTTGGCCACCTCACTCCTTGCGGAAAAGATCTGCTGGACAAGTCAGCGGAATGAGCCCGCGATCCCCGTCGACCTGCTGGCTACGCCTTTGCCCATGGTGCTGGCAGAGACTGTTGGGGGCGCACTGAGCTCGAGGCGTGGCTGAGGATGTTTAGGGGAGCTGTCCTGTATAGTTTTCTTGCTCTGCATCTCGAATTTTCTTTAGGGTGGGGAAGGACACCTCAAAAGCACTGTTGACATCACGATTTCAGAAAATTGCACCATGCTTATTACCCTTTTCATACTGAAGACTCTAGACTGCTGCAGAAGAGGCAAAATACTGGAGAGAAACCCTTGGGGGACCGGGAACCAGGGGAGGGGGGGTTGCTTGAACCTTTGTGTTCATAGGTGAGGAAAGTGAGCCACCTAGAGTCAGTCCCCGGGAAATGCTTTCCCTGGCTCAAGGAGTCAAGGGCGTCAATAAATTGTAGTCTAACTTCTTTTGGTTTGAAAATTAACTGAGTCATTTGTAGTCACCTTTGGGCTCTATGAGATATCAATTTGTTAAATAACAAACTCATTACTTCATACAAGATTTTTTATCACAAATTTACTAAATGTGTACAATAATGTGTTTGAATTAATGTATTACTTTGAATGGCAAAACTCGCAATTACTTTTGCACCAACCTAATGAATGAAAAGCGTTTTAATGAGTCTGATATCTCTCAGTGTTGACATGAGAGACGTTGCACTTTGACGACTATGCTGTTACGACAATATCCATTTTAGGCACAAATAGCTGGGGTGCAGGGGCAGAGCAGTGCTTCTCAGAATGTCTGAATATTTATATATAATAAAGCCTTTGAAGCTTGGTTTTAAATTGTTTTTCAAAGGGTATGTTTTTGGTTTTCTGGGAAGTGCCTCTGCAAAGGTTAGGAGTTTTGCACTGCAATAGTTTTCTTTTATTTGCAGGGATAGGCACTGTGCTTCCCAGTGCCACAAAAATAGCTGCAAGAGAATACTTTTTAAAAAAGATTGTCTGAGTTGTTCTGCGTGTTGTTGCCCTCATGACACCCCTGTCTGTAACCATTTATCACTAAGACATTTTCTCATCAGCAGACAAAGGACATATTCCCTACTTGATATGTAAGACTTCGGCTGCTTAGCCCTCATGAATGTTAATGGGAATACATCCTTCTTTCTGCCTATAGGTTACTTTTCTTATTTTAATGCCAATAGACAGCGGAATTCATGTGAAAGCCAAATAGATTTCAAGCACCTCTATAGGACCGATATCTGTATCCTTCATACAAATAGCTTTCTCAAAGATATCTGCATGCTCTTGAATCATTATTTGTATTTAACAAAGCTGCAAATATTAAACTTTTTATTAAAATTCAAGAATCGGATTATATTTTGTTATTAGAATATACAAAAGAAGCAGTTAGCGTGAATTTTGGCCAAGATCCAAAAAGCCAGCCAGTAGGAACAAATATTTTGTCTTTGAGAAAAAGAATGTCCCCAGTGCTTAGCACAGAGAGAGGATTTTTAGTGTTTCAAGATCTCATCTGACACAGTTTCTGTTAAAAGTCTATAGTTGAAAGAATATATCATTTCTAGGAATATATGTTTTAGTCACTAACATTTAGGTTTTGTGAGTTGCCCCAGAGTAGAAGTTGTATTGAAGTGAGAGCATAAATTGATGCAACCCATTAGGCAATATCTATCAAAATTAGAAATGCAATTGACTGAACTACTAGATGGCTAAGTAATTACCTTAGATTTACTTACAGATACATATGTATAAGATTTAACAGATATGTTCAAGAATGTTTGCACAGTAATAGCCAAAATCTGAAAACATTCTAAATGTTTATCAGTAGTTGACTGATACTTCTGGTACGTTAAAACAATCTAATATTATACTTTGGTTCAAAAGAGTGAAGTTAATCTGGCATATGCTGCTTTATTCTTTCATGTACCTAAGAAGTTTTTGGTGAAGAAAAACAATGCTTAAAAAGATAAATTCCCCTTACTTCTAGAGCTTGCATGACTGTAAGCATACAGAAGGATCTTTAAAATGTATTATAGTGTATTTTAGGAAGAAAAAAATAAAATAGGAGGTATGATGTTAATTCTGTGGAATAAAATTTTAAATATACATCTCCCATCCTACCCCCTGTACCCTGCCGACACACACACATACACATTCACACACATATCTATCTATGCAGGGAGATGCATTTAATTCTTCCAGCAGGAAAGTTACTCAAGGAATTTTAACAGCGGCTAAAAAGGACTAGACATGGCAGGGGAGTAGGCAGGAGATTTTGTCTTTTCCCCTTAGAACTTTCTATATGGACATAATTTTTATTGTTGCATGCTTTTATTATGATATTAAGAATTAACACATTTTATTTTTAGATAACTGGACTTGTTCATTCTGGAGTTAACCTACAGTTAACCATCCATGTCTTAGTCATTCCTGAGTGTGTTTGTACTATGTATGCAAGTGACGAATGCCTGGAGAAAAAAAACAGATCAATTGTCTTATAAATCAAAAAATAAAAGGCTAACAAACATTGAATTCTTTTTACAGTTTTTCTTGATTTTCCTCTGTCTGATTTCTTTCAACCCTGCTCTTTTACTCTCTGCTCCTTCCTATTATTCCTATTTCTATCCTCTTAGCAGCCTTTTCTGTCCGGTTTCTACTTTTCAGAAGCAGAACTAGAAAGAACTGTGGGACAATAAGGAAATATTTAAACTAATCTCAAAAGAAGTTAAATTAGATTATGGAGTGAAACTTTTGAAAAACCTCCCACATCTCTGATCTTCAAACAACCTATGTAGAGAGAAAATTATTGTGTCTCTTCTCTCGAAGTTTTGGAAAAAAACAGACTGGGTGATTTGGATACATTCTGCTAGCAGATGTACCCATATAACCTCTTTCATTTCCTTTAATCCTGTGATTTTTAAGCAGAGTGTCTATTATAATCATTATTTGCCATAATGTGGATAAAAGAAGAGTCGCATATACTTCAGGAATCCATAGGTGTTTATAAATGCTAGTAATTAATTCATGGATGCTAAGCATGACTTGAAAACAACAAATTTCTAGTCTTCATCCATGCAGATATGATGAAAACTGGCCTCATAAATACTATCCTTACACTCTTTAGCTAGGTGGTTGGTACATGTAGGAAGGAATAGTTACATGTTTATATTTAAGTAGACTATAATCTGAAATGCTTTGTTTCCCATGGTCTTTATAATCACTACTGTCACATAAGCAAATCAGTGCAGGTGAATGTCCACAGAACCTGCATCCTGTTTGTTTTTGTGCCTACTTCCCCAGAGATTTAAGATAATAAGGCAGAATGTAATTAAGTTCACTAAACTAAAGGAAAACCTGAGGCATGACCCAGTCTATGGAATTGGGTGATGGTAGATAGTGATCACCCAGAAGTGGAGAGCAAGTCAAAATGAAGGACAGAGAGTGGACATCCAGTTCGATATCTTAGGGCTTCAGCTCACGCAGACAGGAAAGCTAGGGAGTGGGGAAGAGTAAAAGGAGAATGGAAGAGGCAACAGCATCTTCTCTTTCTAATCTAGGTCTTTCCAGATAGAGACCACTTCTGTGACAATCCTCAGCTTAGTCAACACTATCTGAAAATACCAAGCAAGAATTTCAAAAGCAACACTTCCATGCTCATACAAAGAGTAATAATGAGGTGTACATACATACCTAAAATAAAGGTAGTTGCTTATCTGACAAAATATAGACAGAAATGATATCTCAGCAAATGTTAATTAAGCAGCAGCTGTGTTTCAAATCCTGCTTTAAGCACCAGGGACATGCAATGAGCAAACAGACCCAATATAAGCCCTCTTGGAGCTTATATTCTTGTGGTGAAAGATAAAACAAAATAAATAAATGAAATTGTGTTAGATGGTGATAAGTGAATGGAGGAAAACTAAATAGGGTAGGAAGCTGCAGTGTTTGCTGTTGGGGGAGAGTCTCTACCCTATGAAAATTCCCTCTCCCTGAGAAAGGAACTGTGCCTAGAGTATTGGAGGAACAACAAGGATGCCAGCATGGCTGGAGCAGATTGCCCAAAGAGGGAGCTGTAGGAGATGAGGTCATATGGAGCCAAACGGGACAGGACTGTGTCAGCCATGGCAAAGACTTGGGCTTTCACTCTGAGCAAGATGGGAAACCATTGGAGGGTTCTGAGCAGAGGAGGTCATCATCTGCCTTTTAAAAGGATCCCACAGGAAAATTAGGGCAGCAGCGGGAGATCAGTTAGGAGGAAATTGTAGTAACTCAGGCAAAAGGGAAGATGTCTCAAATTAGAGAAAAACACCAAATATCACATTGATTTAGATTAAAAATACTTGATTTAAGAATATTTTTTCAAAGCTCCCAACTCTATGAGGATGCTCAATTTTAGTTTTAAAGATGTTTCTTACTAGTTTCTTCTCGCATACTTTGATTAGTGACTCTGTAGTAGGACCTCTTTTCCCCATTAATTCCAAATGAGCCAGACTTACCACTGTAGCAATTTGTTGGATCTAAGTAAAGTTTCCGTTCTGCCCTCTTACCATGTTTTCTTTTATTTACAGTTAAGATTCAGCTGAATTTTTTTCCCCTTCTTCCAAGCCTTAATCTTATCTAGCTTCTAGATCCCTTCAGCATTATTTGAAGCAAATAATGTCTGCTGATTTCAAAGAACATTTTACTCCTGGATTTACTTGCTTGGTGGGGTATATAGCAAGCGTAGTAGAGGCTTCCTTCCTTTCCATGCAGAATAATGTGTTTGGCAATTATGTATACTGATCAATGAGCAATCTTAGTAAGAAACATACAGAAGCTCATTTCTTTGATTTGTTGTTTTGAAAAGTACTTATTTTTCTTTGGAGTATTTTAAATCTAATCTGTTACTTTGTAGAATAATCAATTTATACTAGTTGAAACTTGATTAACTTTCCTTTTATTACCCTGTCCTCAAGATCATACTACAGATTTGGTTATAGATTGCATAACAATATAAATTAACACCTGTTTTATAAAGATATCTAATTAAAAAAATAAAATAAAGATGTCTAATTCTATTGTTTCAGTCAATTCATTGAAAGATAAATATTACTACAACAATCCTCTAAGGAAAATTTCTTGTGTGTTTTTCTTGGCTATATGTAAGATAATGTTTATAGGCTTTATATTTAATGCTGATTCAATAGATGGCATTATATTTTAAAAGAATGGCTTTTCTGTATACAAATATTAAAGTTGCTTGTAAGGCAAAGCCAAAAAAGCATTGCATAGTCTATTCTAGTAAAATAGATATGCTAGCCCTTTTGCTTTATTTGGTTTTAGCAACTGAATGGGATAGAGTTTGGAAATGAATATGGTAAAAATACACAAAAGGATGTACAGTAAATTCTTTTCTCTCCTGCTCTGTGTTACCTCCTGTAAGACTTATTCACCTTTTTCTCAATATCTGCCTTTACTCATTTAAATTCTGGCTTCATAAAAACTACAAGTAGAGACTGCTGTTGCTGGTTGTATGTGTGTAATGAGAGCATTCAAATGCATTGCTAAAGGACTGGAAAACACCAACAAGTAGATTACAATAAGAATAGTAACATCAACCTCTTCCAACATTTATAAAGTTAAGGCAGTCTGTGCAAAACTGATATTTTGATAACTACACAAGCTGTTTTCAAAGTATGATCTGAGGACCCCTATCAATCCCCAAGCCTCCTTCATACGGCCCTGAAGTATTTTCACAATAATTCTAAGAAGTTATTTGCTTTATTCACTGTGTTATCATTTGCATTCAAGTTATTCTTGTACATAGATGAGGCCACAGGGAGCCAAATGGGATAGGACTTTGTTGGCCATTGCAGGGACTTTGGCTTTCACTCTGAACAAGATGGCAAACAACTGAAGGGTTCTGAGCAGAGGAGTTCATCATTTACCTTTTAAAAGGATTTCAGAGGAAGGTTAGGGCCGCAGCAGGGAGATCAGTTAAGAGGCAACTGCAGTAGCTCAGGCAAAAGGGAGGTAGACTCAAATTAGACAGGAACACCAAATGCCATTTTTAAAATGTTCCTTGATTAAGCAGTAAAATATATTTATTGTATTAAATCTCAGACCTGGAGTCTGGGCACAGTGGCTTACATTGGTAATCCAGCATTTGGGAAGCTGAGGCAAGTGGATCACCTGAGGTCAGGAGTTGGAGACCAGCCTGGCTAACGTGGCAAAACTCCATCTCTTCTAAAAATATAAAATCATTAAGATGACAATACTCCCTACAAATATCTATAAATTCAATGTAATTCCTATCAAAATCCTAAGGGCCATTTTTTTTATAATTGAAAAACTGATCCTAAAATTCATATTAAATGGCAAAGATCCTCAACAGTTAAAGCACTGTTGAAAAAGAAGTGCAAATTTGGAGGATACTCACTTTTCAATTTCAAAACCTACTGCAAAACTACAGGTGTGGTTCTGGCATAAGGATGTTCTGTGGTGGGCAGGTCTATGCAAGGCTACCCTTAAAAGTCTGAGGAAGCTGAAAGGCCAAAGAAAGAAAATAACATATCCAGTTTTTCAGAAATCAACATTTATGAAGGATTTATGAACAGAAGTATGTCTGTGTGTCAGGTAGTGGTGAGACAAGATGGTGGACACCAGCACCATAACTCCCCAGGGATAATATACCACACAGAAGGAATGTATAAGACAGTTATAGAGAAAGGAAAGAATGCCATAGACATCTCCTGAAGCACAGGATTTACGGGCAAGGTTGTTTTGACCTAAGGGCAAGATTTATGGTAAGTACATGCTTTTACAGGAGCAGTATATAAAATAAAAATTTTAGAGGCATTCCTGGAACTGGGGTCAATCAGAGGTTAAAATGGCAGATTAGCATCCAAGATGGAGTTGCTTTAGCCTCTACAGATACATATAGATCAATACTGTAGAACTGAAAGTTCAGAAATAAAACCATGCATCTATGGTCAATTGGTATTTCACAAAGGTGCCAAGATCTTTCTTTCTTTTTCTTTCTTTCTTTTTTTTTTTTTTTTTAACATACTTTCAGTTTTGGAATACAAGTACAGAATGTGTAGATTTGTTATATAGGTATACAAGTGCCATGTTGGTTTGCTGCACCCATCAACCTGTCATCTACATTAGGTATTTCTCCTAATGCTATCCCTTCCCTAGGCCCCCACCCTGACAGGCCCCAGTATGTGATGTTCCCCTCCCTGTGTCCATGTGTTCTAATTGTTCAACTCTCATTTATGAGTGAGGACATGCAGTGTTTGATTTTCTGTTCCTGTGTTAGTTTGCTGAGAATGATGGTTTCCTGCTTCATCCATGTCCCTGCAAATCACATGAACTCATACTTTTTTATGACTGCCTAGTATTCTACAGGGTATATGTGCCACATTTTCTTTATCCAGTCTATCATTGATGGGTATTTGGATTGGTTCCAAGTATTTGCTATTGTGAATAGTGCTTCAATAAACACATGTATGCATGTATCTTTATAATAGAATGACTTATAATCCTTTAGGTATATATCCAGTAATGGGATTGCTGGATCAAATGGTATTTCTGGTTCTAGATCCTAGAGAAATTGCCACACTGTCTTCCACAATGGTTGAACTAATTTACACTCCCATCAACAGTGTAAAAGCATTCCTATGTCTCCATATCCTCTCCAGCATCTTTTGTTTCCTGGCATTTTAATGATCACCATTCTAACTGACATGAGGTGGAATCTCATTGTGGTTTTGATTTGCATTTCTCTAATGACCAGTGATGATGAGGTTTTTTTCATATGTTTGTTGTGTGCATAAAATATCTTCTTTTGAGAAGTGTCTGCTCATATCCTTTGCCCACTTTTTGATGGGGTTGTTTTTTTCTTGTAAATTTGTTTAAGTTTCTTGTAGATTGTGGGTATTAGCCCATTGTCAGATGGATAGATTGCAAAACATTTTCTCCCATTCTGTAGGTTGCCTGTTCACTCTGACAATAGTTTATTTTGCTTTGCAGAAGCTCTTTAGTTTAAGTAGATCCCATTTATCAATTTTGGCTTTTGTTGCCATTGCTTTTGGTGTTTTAGTCATGAAGTCTTTGACCAGGCCTATGTCCTGAATAATATTGCCTAGGTTTTCTTCTAGGGTTTTAATGGTTTTAGGTCTTACATTTAAGTCTTTAATTCATCTTGTGTTAATTTTTGAATAAGGTGTAAGGAAGTGGTCCAGTTTCAGTTTTCTGCATATGGCTAGCCAGTTGTCTCAACACCATTTATTAAATAAGGAATCTTTTCCCTATTGCTTATTTTTGTCAGGTTTGTCAGTGGTCAGATGGTTGTAGACGTGTTGCATTATTTCTGAGGTCTCCATTCTGTTCCATTGGTCTGTATAGCTGATATAGTACCAGACCATGCTGTTTTTGTTACTGTAGCTGTGTAGTATAGTTTGAAGTCAGGTAGCATGATGTGTCCAGCTTTGTTCTTTTTGTTTAAAATTGTCTTTGCTATATGGGCTCTTTTTTGGTTCCATATGAAATTTAAAGTAGTTTTTTTCTAATTTATGAAGACAGTTGATGGTAGTTTGATGTGGATAGCATTGAATCTATAAACTACTTTGGGCAGTATGGTCATTTTCATGATATTGATTCTTCCTATTCATGAGCATGGAATGTTTTTTCCATTTATTTGTGTCCTCTCTTATTTCCTTGAACAGTAGTTTGCAATACTTGAAGAGGTCCTTCACATCCCTTGTAAGTTGTATTCCTAGTATTTTATTCTCTTTGTAGCAATTGTGAATTGGGGTTCACTCATGATTTGGCTATTATTGGTGTGTAGGAATGCTTATGATTTTTGTACATTGATTTTATATCCTGAGACTTTGCTGAAGTTACTTATCAGCTTAAGGAGATTTTGGGCTGAGATAATGGGATTTTCTAAATATACAATCATGTTATCTGCAAACAGAGACAATTTGACTTCCTCTCTTCCTATTTGAACCTTTATTTCTTTCTCTTGACGGATTGCCCTGGCCAGAACTTTCAATACTATGTTGAACAGGAGTGGTGAGAGAGGGTATCTTTGCCTTGTGCTGGTTTTCAAAGGGAATGCTTCCAGCTTTTGCCTATTCAGTATGATTTTGGCTATGGGTTTGTCATAAATAGCTCTTATTATTTTGAGATACATTCCATTAATACTTAGTTTATTGAGAGTTTTTCACATGAAGGGATGCTGAATTTTATCAAAGGCCTTTTCCGCATCTATTGAGATAATCATGTGACTTTTGTCATTGGTTCTGTTTATGTGATGGATTATGTTTATTGATTTGCATATGTTGAACCAGCTTTGCATCCCAGGGATGAAGCTGGCTAGATTGTAGTGGATAAGGTTTTTGATGTTCTGCTGATTCAGTTTGCTAGTATTTCATTGAGGATTTTCACATCGATGTTCACCAGAGATATTGGACTGAAATTTTCTTTTTCTTGTTGTGTCTCTACTAGGTTTGGGTATCAAAATGATGGTGGCCTCATAAAATGAGTTAGGGAGTAGTACCATTTTTTCCATCATTTGGAATAGTTTCAGAAAGGAAAGAATAGTACCAGCTCCTCTTTGTACCTCTGGTAAAATTCAGCTATGAATCCGTCTGGTCCTGGGCTTTTTTTGGTTGGTAGGCTATTAATTATTCCTTCAATTTCAGAACTTGTTATTGGTCTATTTGGGGATTCGACTTCTTCCTGGTTTAGTCTTAGGAGGGTGCATGTGTCCAGGAGTTTATCCACTTCTTCTAGATTTTCTAGTTTATTTGCATAGAAGTGTTTGTAGTATTCTCTGATGGGAGTTTGCATCTGGTCCCACCACTGGTGGGACCAGTGGTGATAGCCCTTTATCATTTTTTAGTGTGTCTGTTTGATTCTTCTCTCTTTTCTTCTTTATTAGTCTGGCTAGCAGTCTATATATTTTGTTAATCTTTTCAAAAAAAAAAAAAAAGCATCTCCTGGATTCACTGATTTTTTGAAGGGTTTTTTGTGTCTCTATCTCCTTCAGTTCTGCTCTGACCTTAGTTATTTCTTGTCTTCTACTAGCTTTTGAATTGGTTTGCTCTTGCTTCTCTAGTTCTTTTAATTGTGATATTAGGGTGTTGATTTTAGATCTTTCCTGTTTTCTCCTCTGGGCATTTAGTACTATAAATTTCTTTCTAAACACTGCTTTGGCTGTGTTCCAGAGATTCTGTTATATTGTGTCTTTGTTCTCATTTGCTTCAAAGAACTTCTGTATTTCTGCCTAATTTCATTATTTACCCAGTAGTCATTCAGGAGTAGGTTGTTCAGCTTCCATGTAGTTGTGTGGTTTTGAGTGAGTTTCTTAATCCTGAGTTCTAATTTGATTGCACTGTGGTCTGAGAGACTGTTTGTTATGATTTTCGTTCTTTTACATTTGCTGAGGAGTGTTTTACTTCCAATTATGTGGTAAATTTTAGAATTAGTGTGATGTGGTGCTGAGAAGAATGTATATTCTGTTGATTTGGGGTGAAGAGTTCTGTAGATGTCTATTAGATCTGCTTGTTCCAGAGCTGAGTTCAAGTCCTGAATGTCTTTGTTAATTTTCTGTCTCTTTGATCTGTCTGGTCTAATACTGACAGTGAGATATTAAAGTCTCCCTCTACAATTGTGTGTGAGTCTAAGTCTCTTTGTAGGTCTCTAAGAACTTGCTTTATGAATCTGGGTGCTCCTGTATTGGGTGCATATATATTTAGAATACCTAGCTCTTCTTGTTACATTGACCCCTTTATCATTATGTAATGCCCTTCTTTGACTTTTTTCATCTTTGTTGGTTTAAAGTCTGTTTTATGAGAGACTAGGATTGCAACCCCTCCTTTTTTTTCTTTCTTTCCATTTGCTTGGTAAATATTCTTCCATCCCTTTATTTTGAGCCTATATGTGTCTTTCCACGTGAGATGGGGTTCCTGAATACAGCACACTGATGGGTCTTGATTCTTTATCCAATTTGCCAATCTGTATCTTTTAATTGGGGCATTTAGCCCATTTACATGTAAGGTTAATATTGTTATTTGTGAATTTGATCCATCATTATGATGCTAGCTGGTTATTTTGCCTGTTAGTTGATGCAGTTTCTCCATAGTGTTGATGGTCTTTACAATTTGGTATGTTTTTGCAGTGGCTGGTATGGTTTGGTTTTTCCTTTTCCTATTTAGTGCTTCCTTTAGGAGTTCTTGTAAGGCAGGCCTGGTGGAGACAAAATTCCTCAGCATTTGCTTGTCTGTAAAGAATTTTATTTCTCATTCGCTTATGAAGCTTAGTTTGTTGGGATACAAAATTCTGGGTGGAAAATTCTTTTCTTTAAGATCATTGAATATTGGCCCCAACTCTCTTCTGTCTTGTAGGGGCTTCTGTAGAGAGATCCACTGTTAGTCTGTTGGGCTTCCTTTTGTGGGTAACCTGACCTTTCTCTCTGACTGCCCTTAACATTTTTTCCTTCATTTCAACCTTAGTGAATCTGATAATTATGTGTCTTGGGGTTGCTTTTTTCAAGGAATATCTTTGTGGTATTCTCTGTATTTCCTGAATTTGAATGTTGGCCTGCCTTGCTAGGTTGGAGAAGTTCTCCTGTATAATATCCTGAAGAGTGCTTTCCAACTTGGTTCCAACCTCCCAGTCACTTTCAGGTACACCAATCAAACGTAGGTTTGGTATTTTCACATAGTCCCATATTTCTTGGAGGCTTTGTTTGTTTCTTTTCATTCTTTCTTCTGTAATCTTGTCTTCATGCTTTATTTCATTAAGTTGATCTTCCATCTCTGATATTCTTCCTTCCACTTGATTGATTCGGCTATTAATACTTGTGTATGCTTCACAAAGTTCTTGTGCTGTGTTTTTCAGCTCAATCAGGTCATTTATGTTCTTCTGTAAACTGGCTATTCTAGTTAGCAATCCATTTAATCTTTTTTCAAGGTTCTTAGCTTCCTTGCATTGGGTTAGAAGATGCTCCTTTAGCTTGGAGGAGTTTGCTATTACCCACCTTCAGATGCCTATTTCTGTCAATTTGTCAAACTCATTCTCTGTCCAGTTTTGTTCCCTTGCTGGTGAGGAGTTGTGATCCTTTGCAGGAGAAGAGGTGTTCTGGTTTTTGGAATTTTCAGACTTTTTGTGCTGGTTGTTCCTCATCTTTGTGGATTTATCTACCTTTTGTCTTTGATGTTGGTGACTTTTGGATGGAGTTTTTGTGTGGACACGCTTTTTGTTGATGTTGATGCTATTCTTTTCTGTTTGTTAGTTTTCCTTCTAACAGTCAGGCCCCTCTGTCACAAGTCTGCTGCAGTTTGCTGGAGGTCCACTCCAGATTCTATTTACCTGGGTATCACCAGTGGAGGCTGCAGAATAGCAAAGATTGCTGCCTGTTCCTTCCTCTGGAAGCTTCATCCCAGAGAGGCACCTGCCAGATGCCAGCTGGAGCTCTCCTGTATGAGGTGTCTGTCAATCCCTGCTGGGACATGTCTTCCAGTCAAAAGGCACAGGGGTCAGGGACACACTTGAGGAGGCAGTCTGTCCCTTAGCAGAGGTTGAGTGCTATGCTGAGAGATCTGTGGCTCTCTTCAGAGCTGGCAAGCAGGAATGTTTAAATCTGCTGTAGCTGTGCCCACAGCCACCCCTTTCCCAGATGCTCTGACCTAAGGAGATAGGAGTTATATCTATAACCCGCTGACTGGGACTGCTGTCTTTCTTTCAGAGATCCCCTGCCCAGACAGGAGAAATCTAGAGAGGCAGTCTGGCTACAGTGGCTTTGCAGTATTGAGTGGGCTCCATAGAGTTTGAATGTCCCAGTGGCTTTGTTTACACTGTGAGGAGAAAACCACCCACTCGAACCTCAGTAATGGCAGATGCCCCTCCCCCTATCAAGCTTGAGCATCCCAGGTCAACTTCAGACTGCTGTGTTGGCAGTGAGAATTTCAAGCCAGTGGATCTTAGCTTGCTGGGCTCCGTGGGGGTGGGATCTGCTGAGCTAGAACACTTGGCTCCCTGGCTTCAGTCCCATTTCCAGGGGAGTGAATGGTTCTGTCTTGCTGGTGTTCCAGTTGCCATTGGGGCATGAAAAAATAAACTCCTACAGCTAGCTCAGTGCCTCCCCAAATGGCTGCCTAGTTATGTGCTTGAATCCCAGGACCCTGGTGGTGTAGGTACCTGAGGAAACCTCCTGGTCTGTGGGTTGAGAAGACTATGGGAAAATCATGGTATCTGGGACAGAGTAAACTATCTCTCATGGCACAGTCCCTCACAGCTTCCCTTGGCTAGAGGAGGGAGTTCCCCAACCCCTTGCCCTTCCCAGGTGAGGCGATGACCCACCCTGCTTCTGCTCACCCTCCGTGGGCTGCACCCACTGTCTAATCAGTCCCGGTGAGATGAGCTGGGTACCACAGTTTGAAATGCAGAAATCGCTCGCCTTCTGCATTGATCTCCCTGGGAGCTGCAGATTGGTGCCTTTCCTTTTTGGCCATCTTGTCAACCACCCACCAAGACCATTCTGTAGAGAAAGAATAATCTCTTCAACAAATGATGATGGGATGGCTGGATATCCACACACAAAAGAACTATGTTATATGTGTCTTAAAAGATTAACTCAACATGGATAAAGCCCTAAAAATTGGAGCTAAAACTATAAAACTTTTAAGGGAAGACACAGACATAAAAGTAATAATCTTGGATTTGGCAATAGCTTTTTAAGTATGACACAAACAAATAAGCATCAAAAAGAAAAATAGATGAATTTGACTCCATCAATACTAAAGACTTTTGGGCATCAAAAACACTACCACAAGAGTGAATCATATACCTTGTCTAGTATTCAGAAATATAAAGAACTCTTACAACTCAACAACAAAAAGACAAATTAAAAAATGGGCCAAAGACATGAACAGTTATTTTTACAAAGAAGATTATACGAATGACCAAAATCATTTGAAAACATGCTTATCATTTAGTCATTAGGAAAAATGCAAATCAAAACGACAATGAGAAGCCAATTTGTATCCACTAGGTTGGGTGCAATTTTTTTAAATGAAAAATAAATACTTTTAAGGATGTAAAGAGATTGAGACTCTTATATGTTGCTGGTGGGAATATAAAACAGTGTAGTTGCTGTGGAAAACAGTTTGCCAATTCCTCAAAAAGTGAAAAATAAAATTACCACATGATTCAGCAATTCTACTCCTAGGTATATGCCTAGGAGTAGAGAATTGAAAACAGGTGTTCAAACAAAAACTTGTACATAAAGTTCATTACAGCAATATTCATAATAGTGAAAAGGTAGAAACAAATCAAGTGTCCATCAACAGATGAATGGGTAACAAAATGTGGTATACATATACAATTTGAATATTATTCAGCCATGAAAGGGAATGAAGTACTGCTATATGATACAACATGGATGAACCCTGAAAAGATTGTGCTAAGTGAAAGAAATGAGACACAAAAGGTCACACACTTTGCATGATTCCATTTATGTTGTAAAATCTAGAATAAACAGATCCATAGAGATAGAAAGCAGATGAGTTGTTGCCAAGGTATAAAAAGGGAGGAATAGGAAGTGACTGCTTAATGGTTACAGGTTTTCTTACTGAGATGTTAGAAATGTTCTGGAACTAGACAGGGATCGTAGTTACACAATATTGTGAATGTACTAAATTGTACAGTTTAAATGGTAAATTTTGTTATGTGTATTTTACCACAATTTTTTAAAAAAAGAATCCAGCTTCTATTCAGATATTAAAGACATTTTTAAAATGATAAATAATGCCACTGATCTCACTAAATATTTTTGTTTTTGAAGATATATTTTTCCTAAAATGTATTGTTCCAATTAACATTAAATCAATATATTTTAATTTAATTAATAGATACATATTTTAAATTGTTCTTAGTGTTAATTTTTAATATTATAAATGTTGATAGCAATTATTCACACAATCAAAAGCTTAGGACCTCAATTTTTAAGAGTATAAAGAAGTCCTGACTAAAAAGTTTGAGACCCACTAAGCTATTCTGTAAGGTAGCCTCAAAGGTATCTAAGCCAAGTTACTGCATGGGTTTTAAGGTTTAAAAGATTTTCTGATATAAGTCAATTGTGAATCCAAATGTTACAGATTAAAGCACACCCAGAAAAAATATGCTTCTGATCATATTAGCTACCAAAATGTAAACTGGAAAGTTAGAAACTATATTTGTGGAAGGCATGGTCTGAAAGGAAGAGTGGGGAAATTGAGGAAGGGCAAGGTTGGAGATGGAAAGCAGCAGAGTGGGCTCCATCTCTACAGCTGGAACAAAGGTGGCCAGGGTGTTGCGGTTTGGTTTTGTGTTCCTACCCAAATCTCGTCTTGAATTGTAATCCCCAGGTGATGAGGGAGGGATCTGGTGGGAGGTGACTGGATCACAGGGGTGGTTTCCACCATGCTTTTCTCATGATAGTGAGTGAGTTCTCACAAGATCTGATGGTTTTATAAAGGGCCCTTCCCCTTTCTCTTCTTCTCTCACCTGCTACCATGTAAAACGTGCCTGCTTTCCCTTCTGCCATGATCGTAAGTTTTCTGAGGCCTCCCCAGCCATGCACAACTGTGAGTCAAATAAACTTGTTTTCTTTATAAGTTACTCAGTCTCTGCTATTTCTTCAGGATAAAGGAAAAAAAAGTTATAAGAGCCAGACTATGTCAGCCACTGAAGTCATGGAATTGGGGTGGGAGTTGAGAATGGTGAGTGTTGGGTGAAAAGGGTGTTGGCCTAGGAAATTCTTTCCATTAATTCAATTTGACATACACATAATAGGTTTAAATGTATTTTTTTCTCTGTTTTCTAGCTATCTATGACAATAACACATAGCTTATACTTACTGATTATTTATTGTGTATCAGTTACTGTTCTAAGAGATTTACTTTGTGGATGGCACTATTCTTTTTATTTTTAATATAATTTTTGAGGAAATATTTGAGAATAAGCTGCAGACATCATGACACTTCACCCTTACATACTACAGCATATGTCTCTTAAGAACAAGGACATTCTTCTACATAATCAAACACAATGGTGACTGAAAAAGCATAATATTGATACAGCAGTATCCTCTAATATTCAGTTCATATTTAAATATCCAAGATTACCCTGATTCTGTCCTTCATCTGGTTTAGTTTTGTGTTTATTTGTTTTGTAAACCAGAAGTATGTGAGACAAGTCTCAATCAATTTAGAAGTTTATTTTGCCAAGGTTAAGGATATTCCCATGACATAGCTTCAGGAGGTTCTGAGAACATGTCCCAGGGAGGTTGGGTTACAGTTTGATTTTATATGTTTTAGAGGGACAGAAGTTACAAGCAGACATCAATCAATACATGTAAAGTGTACATTGGTTAGGTCTGAAAAGGTGGGACAACTTGAAGTGGGTCAGGGGCTTCCAGGTCATAGGTAGATTCAAAGATTTACTGATTGGCAATTCATTGAAAGAGTTATTGTCTTAAGACCTGGAATCAATGAAAAGAAATATCTGTGTTACAATAAGGGGTTATGGAGATGAAGGTTTCTGTTATTCACATGAAGTTTCCAGGTAGCAAGCTTAAGTGAGACTAGATGGTAAATGTTTCTTACCAGACCTACAAAGGTGCCAGACTCTGTAAACTTCTGTTAAATCAGGAAAGCACCTGGAAAGGGAATGTGATTCTCCACAGAATGTAGATTTCCCCCACAAGAGACAGCTTTTCAAGGTCATTTAAAAATATGTCAAAGAAATATATTTTGGGGTAAAATATTTTGATTTCTTTCAGGGCCTGAGATCTGTCATTTTGCAATGTATCTTATTGCTGCATTGCTGCAAAGTGTCAGTTTGGTCAGTCTGAAGATCTCTGTCTTAATATTAACGCTGGTCAGCAGTGTCTGAATTCCAAAGGGAGGAGGGTATAATGAGGCGTGTCCAACCCTGCCTTCCCATAATGACCTGAACTAGGTTTTTAGGTTTACTCTGGAATGACCTTCGCCAAGGGAAGGGGTGGTTCATTCCATTGGTTGAGGGGGCTTAGATTTTTATTTTTGGCTTGTAATTTATTTTAAAATGAGGTCCAGGATGTAATCAAGGATCATGCAATTCATTTAATTGTCTTGCTCCCTTAGTTTCTTTTAATCCAGAAGTGTTTTCCAGTTTTTCTTCCCACATCTCAATTTTTTTGTTTGACATGATGACAACATTTTTAAAAAATCCAGGCTGTAGTTGTTTTGTAGGCTATACTTCATTTTAGATTTGTTTCATTGCTTTCTCATGATTAGATTCAGATTAAATGGTTTTTGGCAAGAACCCCACACTGGTGATGTTGGATACCTCTCATACTTCTCAGTGCATCATATCAGAAGGCACATAATGTAAGTTTGCCTCATTATTGGAGACCAGGCACTGTTCTATGTACTTTATGCATTTAATTTTTAAAACCAATTTATGCTGTAGCCATTGATTTTGTTATAGATTTCAGTACTTAACACATAAGGACACTGAGAAATTAAGCATCTCGTTTGAGGTCCCAGAACAGTGTTCTGACCTCATATAGTTGTCGCAGATTCTGCAAGATTAGCTAATAATTACACTGTGAAGAAATAGACAACTTATTCTGTGATTCTTAGCTCATTACCTACCTCCAGGGTATATAAGTGGAGGTTAGGATATTGATATATAAGCTTTTAGTAAGCATTCTTTTAGAGACAGCTGTCATTGTGCTGTGCAATCCACCTCTGCCACCCCGAAGCAAAAGTGGTGGACAATCAGAGGATCACTTGGAGAACTTGACGTGGAGTTTGAGGGACAGGGTGACTGTTACTTGACTCACCTTGAAAAAGTCCAGCAGTGAGTCTGACCCTGCCCTGCAGGCAGAATAATTGTAGGAGATAAGTGTGATATTCTGAGAGCCAGCTGTGGATAGAACAAATGTGTCTAAATTTCTTAAGGCACCTCATTCACAAGACCCATCAGGAGGAATGAATGAACCCCTGTGGAAAGCATCTGTGATGGACTGCCAGAAGGTAGAGATGGCGGGTTAATTGCAAATGGCCTGCCCAGGAAGACCTAACTCATGTTAGGGTCCCCACAGATGAAAGTCTCCAAAGAACTCATTAGAAAAGAACGTTTTTTTACATCTCTTATGCCTTTCCCTGCTTTCCAACTCTGGAGCAGGCATAAAAGAACATAGCAAAAGGGGATAAGTGGTACAGTTGGGAGGAATTGAACAAAAGGAAAAGCATGCCCTCCTTTCCCATTATAGGCTTTATAACCTGGGTCAGACAAGGGTCTAACTCTCAAAGCTTAATGAGAGGTTAAGCTTTGCTTTATACTGTCTGAGAAATAAGGCTACTTGTTAATTGAAAATAAATGTGACACATGGGATCTACTCGAGGTTTCATCCTGGAACAGAAGGGAGTGAGTAACAACACAAGTTGAGAAAGTAGTCAGAAAGAACAGAATTGAGTTAATGCAATAAATTGGCTCCTGAAATATTGATCCCCTTTTCAGTATTTCTACCTCGGGTTAGTCTTATACTGAACTCCAGGAAAAAAAACTGTTTTATTGGTAACTGCCAGACTAGACTGTCTCTGACCTTTGACGTTAATTCAGAAACAGTTATTAAAGTTCTTCTCCTGAGAAATCGTCCAGAGTTTTGTGCTGTGTTGCTTTTATGTGAACTGCAAATAGAACACTTCCAATTGTTGGGTGTAATAGATTATCACTGGGAACAAGAATTTTTTTCAGTAATGGCACCCAAATTCTGCCCCTATAGTGGAAGCCAACTGCAGTTGTCTGAGCATAGGCTAAATATTTGTTTGGATATTGATTCTGCTCTAGCTGCTAAGCTCTGGAGTATGGATGATGTCTCTCTGCTCTCCATCTCCCATCCCTAGTGCTATATTTTTAAACTCACTTGTACAGGAAGTACTCAGTGGCCAAGTTCTTTTTCTCTTTCAACTCAGTCCCATTCTGCCCCTCTTCTTCACCCTTTCTTCTTCACTCCTTTCAACACTGTTGCTGGACTTTACCTTCATTTCCAGCACTAGATTTCCTCTCTAAACACCTAGAGGTGTTTCTGGGATAATCATCCCTAGAGCTGGGATGATCATCCACAGATAGGCTTTGCCTTTGCTCTCTAGTTCCATTAGTATAAAGCTTCAACCAACCCCACTCCCACAGCCCCTAGTCCTCCCTCTCAGATACTCCAATCCCTTCAATAAGCCAAAAATGCCTACCTCTGGGCCCCTCAAGGTACCAAAGGGAGAAAGACTGTCACTTTGCTTACTTTAGCATTTTGTAGAAGGGTATGAAAGCAGAGTTGATCCACTTCTTCAAATGGTGAAGAGCATCTTCCTTTTACCATCACCAGAAATCAAGAAAGGTTTCTTCTAAAGTGCCCCATAACAGCTGAGAATAGATTCAAGCCGAGTAATGAGACATTTTTGTGTATGTAACTTTAAAAAATTTCTTAATTAAAGGTGGAAAAAAGAGACATGAATTGATTCATGAGTTTATGGAATTCCATATGAGGTGGCTAAAAAAGCTAAATAACTCAAAATTAAATAAATAAAATTAAATTAAGTAAATGTATTTTGTTCCGTTGAGTAACGATGACAAAGAACAAAACAGAATGCCATTTTAAAATAGGAAGAAAATTATATATTAGGTTGAACCACATGAAATTGCTGTTATTCAATCATTTTGTTAATATTGACCATTTTGACATAAGAAAATATCAATTTTATGTGGTTCAGCCCAATACTGTTGTTTTAAAAACATTGCTGTAAATGCTTTTCTACTTAAATGATAATATATGTTAGTCAATTTTTCTTATGTATTATTTTCAGTTACTTCACACTGCCAGTAGAGTGCGTTGGCTGCGTGGTGATATAATGAAAATTTAAAAATAAAATGTAGGCATATACATATCTAGTTATAATGTGCCTTTCTTGCTCTCCAGTTGCATAATTCAACTTGAAGCTGCATAATTCTCTTTCCTTTTACTCGATTCCATGTGGTGGCAGAACTCCTACCAAAAGATGAATACTTTCAATACCTTTCGTATCAAAGCTGCAGCTTTCACATTCTGTTCTATTGATACTGCATTTTGGCAGTGGATAAAGGGACACAGTTAAAGTCTCTGCTCATAATTGGTTTTATCTGGGAAAGATTTCCTTTGAACTAGTGGCCACCCATGATTTTATAATTATCAGAAATTAGCTCAGCATTTCTTATAAGAAATATTCAAAATTCACTTCCTTGCTTTTGGAAGAGAAGAAAAGAAAAGAAATAAGGAGTATTAGAGAACTCCATTTTGTTTGGGAGTATTCCACGTGAGATTGCTCTAATGCAATGCTAAAATTGTGTGTCTGTATGGTACTCTTTGAAGCACAATCTTAACCTTTTTTACTTTCTCAGAACCCTACAAAAAAAAAAAAAAGCTTAAAGAGAATTTTTATTTTCTGAAAAGTGAGATAATTTCAGTGTAAGTTTTCTGATATGACCTGACATTTACAAGCCGCAAAGTATTAAAGCTTTCTGTAGAGTATGCATATGCATTTCAATATGATTTGAAAGGTAGACCACTCCTAACTTCGAGTCTAAAACTGTTGGCAGAGATTTCGGTGTTAAGTGGACCAGGCACCCACACGTAAGATGTAAACTTTGTAAGGCCTTGCATGATCCCCAGACATACCGTAAGTCAACCCTCTCTTCCCACTGGGCTTGATTTTCCCACCCATGTGGGAATAGACAGTGGGAACTTTGTTTGCAGTGTCTTTGTTTGCTTGTAGCCACTGGTAAAATAAACATTACTTCAGACTGAAGAAGTCCTTGGTTGAGCTTGGGGGCTCTGGGAGAGCTTTTCCTATAACCCAACACAGATGACTTCATCAGGTTATTTGGTGTACACTCACCCTATTTAGGATAATTGGATTGCAGCATCCTGTGCATATTCATGTAGGACTGGATGTTAAGTGAGAGACTCCCCACCCATGGGAAGGACTCTGAAAGAGGAATACTGAAGGAAAACTTGCCCCCTTTCACTTTAGCCTGACCCTGTATGTCAACGAAGCTTCAAAGGCACATCAGGGTCTTGTCAGGCAACATTATAGTCTTAACATTTTCTCATTTCATCTTTGGATAGTACTGAGGAGCTCTGCACTGAACATAGCCCACCGATAGCTGAAAATGTACACAGTGAATGGTTGGATTGAGAAATCAGACTCATTTTGTGAGACAATCCACTAGAAACGTACATGATTATAAAAAACTATTTGAAGAAATCTCAGTATTTTACAATAGAAAGGGTCAATTTTATAATTTTTAATTTGTTAAATGGTGAAGTCATTCATACATGGATGTGATTATTAATAAATAGAAAGATTAGGTAGATAACATGCTTCTTGTTACTTCTGTTTCAAGATAGGATATATATAGAAGTGGAATTTAATATGTTTTATATCAAAGATTTAAAGATTTTATGTCAAAAGATGTATATTGTCCCCTCATCCCCATCCCTCCTCCCAGGAAGTTAACTATTTGAATTCAGCATTGGTTAAGTTTACCACAGCACACAGAATGTTTTTGGAAAATGTTAAATTCTTTTTTACTGTATTATTTGGAATGCAAATGAAAGCTTATTATAAGATAATTATACAAGGAGTGGAAACCTTATATTCCATCCTCATAAATAAAGTGTAGACAGAAATCATAATCTTGTCTCAACTGGAACTCCAAGTTAGGAAAGAAGGATTTGTTTGCCTTGTCTCCTCCCAAACCTCAAGTAATAAATCTCAAAAGCTTCAATATTGATTCAACAAAATGAATGGCTGAGTTATTTCAGAAGGACTCTGACAAGTGGACAAATGCTGCCATGGCGACGTTTTGATATGCAGTGTGCTTACTGAGCCTGGCTGGCTTCCTCCCTCTGCCATTAAAGCAAAATGACAAACCCAGAGAAGTGCCACACACAGCATGCCTGAACCAGAGGTAACTAGGGGAGAAGAAAAGATTTAATTTGCTGTTCTCAAAAAATTAAAAACTTGATATACATTTATATCTGATTTATGGAGGAATTCCTTTTAAAATATGAGAAAAACTGCTCTGAGACATGCTTCTTGCTAAGAAATAGAAACTGTTACTGATTTTAAAAAGTCTCAGTATTCTCTGTAAATGTTTTGTAAACATAATTTTAAGGATAAAATATTTTTAGCTTCTGAATGTAGATGTAAAATATTACCCATAGGACATACATTTTTCTCAATTCATCTTTTACTAAGTAATGCAATAAAGTATTACATATGACCAATAAAGAAATAAAATCCAATATGTGTAATTGCATACTATTATTAGTTTATATTTAGATTTGTAAGGACATAAACCTCAGAATGTAATATGTATACGTGGATATTACTTATTCTTAATATTTATTTGATAGAGATACTTAGGAATTACATATATATATACATATATATATGTGTATATATATATATATATATATATATATATATATATATTTTTTTTTTTTTAAGAGACAAAATCTCATTCTGTTGCCCAGGCTGGAGAGCAATGGTTCAGTCTTGGCTCACTGCAATCTCCATCCCTTGGGTTCAGGCAATTCTCCTGCCTCAGCCTCTGGACTAGATGGGACTACAGGCACATGCTGCCATGCCCAGCTAATTTTTTGTATTTTTAGTAGAAACGGGGTTTCACTGTGTTGTTCAGGCTGGTCTTGAGCTCCTGAGCTCAGGCAATCTGCCCGCCTCAGCCTCCCAAAGTGCTAGGATTACAGGCATGAGCCACTGCACCCAGTCTTGTGTTCTTTTTTTTAAATTAGTATAAAGTATATCAAGATATATTGAAAGCAGGTGCAACTCACGTCAATGAAAGATGTTACTTTAAAATTTTAGTGGGAAATTGCTGTTATATATGTGATTATTAATTTGTTAAATTTATGTATAATTAACAGTTTTTTTCAATATCGAATTGGTTAACTGAGAAGAAAAACAGTGTCATTTGCATCTAAAATATAACTAGAGTAGGAGGTAATTGTTTTGTTTTACTTTGCTGTTTTTCTGCTTGTCAGTTATTAAAATCTCACTTTGTAGCAGGTTTCATTATCTCATTCAATTTATACACAAGTCTGTGCAATGAGTCCTAGAAGACTCTATTTTGCAGATAAGGAAACTAAAATGTGAAAAGTTAATACATTTATCTACATTCACTGCACCTACATACACTACATGATCTCTTGACATCATCTGGACCTAACCATATGAAATGCTTTTATTTTTGCTATTCTATGGCTTTAGAAATAGAAACTGTACTAGTGACTGAGATCACAAAGTCTCAGAAATTATGTTCTATAAATAGACTTCTTGAAAAAAACATTTTTAACTTAGGAAGGTAAAGATTTAAAATATTTGCAGTAGAACTTAATGATCATACTTATCATTTGTATTTTGCTTATTTAGAAAATTTCATGAGAGAAAAAAATTTAGAAAAGAGAGATATAAACAAGTACAAAAAAAGTGAAGTATTAATTTCACATGAAGAAGCAAAGAGAAAAGGCTTTTTTGTTGGGTTGGTTTGTTGTTACCACATTTCTGTTTTAAAATTCTAAAATGCCACCTCAACTTCTGTTGTCTGTGAGGATCTCAGTTGACTGCTGGCTTATCAAACAACTCAGTCTTAAAGAAGAACTACTTTTTGTATACCTCATCTATATAGGGAACAAATATTTACAGAGAAGGTGCTGTCACATCACATTAGAGATTTCAAAACAGTCATAATAAATTATGATAAATAATAATTTATGTCACTGCTAGATAACCCACACATAGTCTAGATAGGATCCAAAGGCTGGCAAGACAGGAAAATGTGGAGGACAGACTTTTAGATGCACTTCAGCTTCTTCCCTCTGGCTCACCCCATGAAGCTTTCTGAGAAGCAGCTTTCAGTGGCCCTATCTTGTCCAAACAGAACCGACCAAGGCTTGAGATGCTCCTCACATCTTAACTCCTTTCTGGGAAAGTGTGGCTAATGTCTCACTGGAGCTGTGTTTTGAGCTCTTTCTGCTGTTCTGCTTTATACCTTCCAGAAGGACTTACTTCTCTCAACTTTCCAAAATCTTCCCCCGCTTTTCTTTTTCTCTTTCTGTTTTCTTTTTTCTTTTGGAGGGGGGATGGGATCTCACTCTGTTGCCCAGGCTGGAGTGCAGTGGTGCCATCACAACTCACTTCAACATTTGCCTCCTGGGCTCAAGTGATCCTCGCATCTCAGCCTCCTAAGTAGCTGGGACTATAGGCCTGCAGCACAACACTCTGCTTATTTAATGTTTTTTTAGAGATGAGGTCTCACTGTATTACCCAGGCTGGTCTCAAACTACGGGGCTCAAATGATCCTCCTGCCTCAGATTGGCAAACTGTTGGGATTACAGGTGTGAGCCCCTGCACGTGGCCTTTCACCAGCTTTTCAGCCTCCTTGTAAAGTACACATTTTCTTACGTGGTCCTCATTGGAGGGATAACTCCAGGAGAACCAGTCACACAGATTTTCATGTAAATGAGAATTATGTTAACAACAGTTGCACAACCTCCTGCACCCGTGAAGGGTCTGACATGAACAGTCATGGCCCTTAGCTATAAGGATGCCAAACCCCAAAGAAACTCAGTCCCTTTCCATGAGCTGCCACAATGGAATTCATATGACTTCGATTTTAGACCCACAGTAAGACTTTAATACTTCTTTAAAACAGCATTTCCAAAGTGTATTTTGAATATTAATAGGAATAAGATAGAAGAAAAGGTTCAGTGATAAAATAAGTTTATGAAATAGCAAGTTAAATTTAAACTGATTTTACTACAATACTCATGTTTTAATATTTTATTAAATTATTATTTTAATGATTTTCTAAGAATGTTTCCCACATTTGCAGTTTGAGGCTTTTGCCCTTTGCAAAACTTGGAAACAAATTTACAGTAACTTTCTTTGATTTTTGAGGCAGAGTCTTTCTCTGTTGCCCAGGATGGAGTGCAATAGCATAATCTCGGCGCACTGCAACCTCCACCTGCTGGATTCCTGCAATTCTTCTGCCTCAGCCTCCTGAATAGCAGGGACTGCAGGCACTTGCTACCATGCCTGGCTGATTTTTGCCTTTTTAATAGAGACAGGGTTTTGCCATGTTGGCTAAACTGTTCTCAAACTCCTGACTTTAGGTGATCCGCCCACCTCGGCCTTCCAAAGTCTGGGATTAGAAGCATGAGCCACGGGCCTGGTCCCATAGTAACATTTTTAGAAATAGTGAGACAACTGGTTTACTGAAGAATTTTAATTCAGTGGGGTTCAAACATGAATCAGCATTGTGATCTCCAGTGTCTTCTGTAGGTGTCCTATGCCAAATAATTCTTTCTCACTGGGTAGCAAATCCCTTGGGCAGATTTCATAACTCCAATATAATTTAAAGCACCAATCTCAAGCCATATTTAAAGCTTTCTCTTCCAAGAGACCAATTTGGAGAAAGAGAGAGAGAGACAGAGAGAGAGATTGTGTATGGGGATTCTAGTTTTAGGAAGTCCCTTTTCTACTTGTTCCTTTTCAAAGCCTAACTCTTCTGGATACTGTGGGAAAATAGGAAAAGGACAAACATCCTTTTATTTAACATACTTACAGGTACAGTGCCTTTCTTTAGGGCTGTGGTTGCTTCTCTTGATAACAGACTATCTCCAGTCTGTGTGAGCAGCACACTAACTTTCCCAGAAGCACACCAGTAAGTTCTGTTGGCTTCTGTGAGCCTAACCCATAGTATGATTGCTTGAAGTGCGTTCTTCCTTAACCACCTCCTTTAGCTATTGCCCAGAAGTACACCGTCTCTTGTTCCTGGGATCTTATCACCACATAGGCTGTTCTCTTGTCAGGTATTGGCAAGAGTTTGATCATAAGCAGCTTCCACAGTATCATAATTAATGGGAGATCTACACATCCCTGTACAAAGGTATGAGTGAGGCTTCTCCCTTGCAGTCCTTCTCTGGGTCCTACCTCCTTTATTTCTTAAATTCTCTTTCCTCTTAGTGGTAGGATCAGGGCAGATCAATAAGTTATTGACATCTAATCAGAAAACGAATTGCTGTTTCTCACTCTCTACTCTCTCTGGACAAGAGAGAAAAGCCAGAACCTCCCCACTAGGCTAACTACTTATGACTGCTTCTTTCCTTTTTCCCTTCTCCTCGGGGTGACTACGGAGGGAGGTGATTGTCCTATAGTCGATCCTTTCACTTCTAAGAAAGCTCTGGAAGCAGATTTTGTTCCCAGTAGTTGGCAGCTTTCTTAGAAGTCAGGTGCTTGTTTCTTTGGTCTCAGATTGTAGCTAAATCACCAGTTCCAGGGGAGCAGAAAATGGCTCATTCGATGCATTGGTTTACAATATCATACAAAGTTCAAAGCAGGTGAACACAAAGTACCAGTGGGTGCAGATGCTGATCATAGTTGTTTGAATTTTTTTAGAGGTTGAGAATGAGGAATTTGGGGCAAGTCTGGTAAGAGTCAGAATTTTAGATCAGATCAAGCAAGAGGTTAAACAGAATCTGGACATATAGCAGATGTGAGAGTCAGGTGAAAACACTGATCAGAAACTAGGCAGAGAAAGAAGAAACAGAAGATTACAAAAATGAGGACCTAGAACAGAATAGTGCAGATTTCTTGCAAATAATCAGAGCTACAACATATATAACCTGTAACACACAGAGGAGCCTTGTGGGATAAGCCAGCAAATTCTGCTACAGAAAGTTTCTTGCGGGCTGGGACCATGTCCTTATTCACCTTTACATCTCTGAAGCTTTATGCAATATTGGCACTTACTAAATGTTTGAGTGAGTCAATTTAGGACAAACACCGATATCAAAAAAGGATTTGATAATTAAGTAATTTTTGTTTCTGCATAAAGTAGGCATTGGTACACCATGACCCTTGGGCCCTTTCTGACTGCCACTTTTTGTAGATAAGTTTTCTGAGCACACAGTCAGGCTCATATGTTTTCATGTTGTCTTTGGGTGAATTCACACTACAATGAATGACAAGGCTGAATAGTTGCCACGGAGACTATGTGGCCTATGAAAGTGAACTGAAATACTGATTATCTGGCTCTTTATATTATAGTTAAGATTTCCTGATACCTAATCATAGAGTTTGAAACTGTGTTTACATGTTACCTGGTGACTCAGTTATAGGAGGGCTAACCCAGGTCTTACACGTAGAGGTGATTGGCAGCACCTGTCTGTTCTGTCAGAAGAATAACAGCAAGTCCCGGAGCTGAAACAGGGTGGGTGTGACAGTTCTGTATGAGCCAAAAGGAAAGTCATCTTGATTCAAACAAGTAATCTCTTCCCTCCTTTCCTTGAATCATCTGTTTTTGTATAACTCTGATAGGACTGTTCATATTGTACTTTGAATTTATGTCTTCTTTCTCCTATGTGAAGTGGACTAGATGAAGGCAGAGAACATATTTTGTTCATGTTCATATTCACATTCTGAGTGTCTAATGGTGCTCCTGAATAAATAGGTACTCATTTGAAATATGCATTGAAGCTAGCTGGATTATGATACTATTGAAAGAAGAGAAAAAGCAAGGTCTGGCAGCTTAGAGGCAGCAGGCTATTAAGTATTATTAAGTGGGAGATCAATTAAATGAAAATCAGTTTGGAGCAGAATGTCTGAGTCAGTAGCAGAACCAACACATAGCTCTGTGTGAAAGACTGTTTAGGAACTTGCTCAGATTTTTGGAGGTTTTTTATTTCCAAAAGTCCCAAGAATATTTGTCTTTTTCTGACATAGTAGCAGATTCTCAGGCTTAAAGTAGTCTCAGTTGTTAAATGGATTCTCTGATCCCTTTGGGACAGGAAATTAATTTCCTTTGACTTACAAATTCTGAATCAGGTTCTGACAGTGGGGCCTCCATCTCACTCATTTGCTCAATCATATTGCTCATTCAAAAAATGTTAAGAGCCTACTACTATGTGTCTGACTCTTTGAGAAAACTTGGATTTAAGTTCTGTTTGTTTTTTCATTATTGCTATAGTTTGGACATTTGACCCCTCCAAACTTCATGTTGAAGTCTGATCCCCAATGTTGGAGGTAGAGCCTAATGAGAGGTATTTGAATCCACCAGGAGGTGGATCCTTCATGAATGGCTTAGCGCTGTCCATGAGTGAGTTCCTGCTCTATTAGTTGCTGAGACAACTGGTTGTTAAAAAGAGCCTGGTACTTCCCAGTTCACTCTCTGGCTTCCTCTCTTGTCATATGAGCTCTGCACTTGCCAGCTCTGCTCTACCTACCACCATGAGTGGAAGCAGCTGAAGCCCTCACCAGAAGCAGATGCTGGTGCCATGCTTCTTGTACAACCTGCAGAACTGTAAGCCAAACAAACCTCTTTTCTTTACTAATTATCTAGCCTCAGGTATTCCTTTAAAGCAATGCAAAAATGGATGAAGACAATTATAGAGTTCTGAAACGATAAACACTAAAATTTATTGAGAATGTTACTACATATTAGTGTGCAAATGCAGTGGGGTGGGGGACTGTTGAGATGACTGGGTGCCTTATTTTACTTTTAGATTCCAGGTGGGTCTGAACTTAACAGTGGGGCGAGAAACAGAAGTGAAAGTCTGTGGCTCCTGACAATCCCTATATATATATATTTTTTTCTCTATCTGGGACCTAGGGCCCAAACAGAAAAAGCCTCTGAGGGGCAGATTTGGGTAATCTTGAAGTATTATCCTACTTTTATTTTGGAGGGTAAGAGGGAGTAGATATTGCCTAAAGCTTGATTTTGTTGCTTTGGTGAAATTCCTTTATGCATGCCTAAACTTAGATATGTGAAACCTAGGATATGAGAAATACCTTTTTCAAGGGAATAAAAAGATCTTTTCAGAAGATTTATAAGACTAATTAAATTGGAATAGGAAGGAAAACTGTATGACATCAGTACTTTTCTTATTGGGTTTAAGAAAATTAATTTCTCTTTACTGTGTGAAATTTAGAGCTATTGAATTGATTTTGATGAAGAGTACTGTAGGAGAAAAGGTTTATATTTCACCAATGTTACTTTTAGGCAGAATTAGGAATTGGGCTAATTTTGTCTTTAGAATCTTCAACTTTCCTTTCAACACCCTTATCTCTCAGTAGCACCTGACACCTCCCACCTCCAGGTGCCTAGTAATGCTTTTTCTTTCCTCCTCCTCCTCCTCCTTCTTCTATATCAAAGCATGATTTGAAGAACAAAGGCTCTCTAAGTTGTAATGATGGATGAGGTTTAAAGTATCTCTGATTCAGGCATATTTGTATTGTACATGGCATCAAGTCATGTTTTGTAAGGTTGGAATGTGAAATATAAATTAATGAAAAATGAGCTCTGGGAAACTTTTTAATATGACAGGCTTTCAGGTTCTTCACAGAACCTTGTTATATTAACCAACCTTCCTTCCTTCCTTCCTTCCTTCCTTCCTTCCTTCCTTCCTTCCTTCCTCCTTTCCTTCCTTCCATCTTCCCTCCCTCCCTTCCTCCTTTCCTTCCTTCCATCTTCCCTCCCTCCCTTCCTCCTTTCCCTCCTTACTTCATGTACTGAGTTTCTACTATATCCCAGAGACTATTTTAGCTTCTGAGTATAAAGCTCAAATGAGAGAGACATGTAAGCTACCCCCATGGAGCTTTCATTTTTATGAACAGACGGAACACCTAAATATCTTAATAAGCAAACAGGATATTTGTTAGGGATAAATTATAGAAATTAAATAGAACAGGATAGTGCCTCAGAGTGGTGGTAAAAGTTATCAGGGAAGGTGCTTCCAAGGAAGAGATAGTTGAGCTACCCCTCAAATGAGGGCTATGATAGAAAGAGCCAGCCATATGAAGCTCTTCAAGAGCAATGTACCTGGCAGAGGGAAAAGCTTGGGCAGAGGCAGGAACAATTTTGCTGTATTTGAACCAAAGAAAGAAGCGTCAGTGTGATAGGAACACAGTGAAATGGGGAAAAAGTGGTACTAGATGAGGCTGGAGAAGAAAAGACGAACAGAATTATGTGAGGTCTCCTGGTCCATGTAAGGAGTTTGGATTTAAGTTCAATGAGCATTTGTTTAATAATTTCAGCATTTGAGAGCATTTACACTACTTTGTCAAGTATTTGTACCAAAATTACCAACCATATTGTTTCTTGTGGTTTCTTGCATATATTCTTCAAAGCAAAGCTTTTTGGAAAAGCCTTCAGCAATCCATATACTCTTTTCTTCCTAGAGATTTCTAACACTCTGAGTGGCTCGTTTATTGCAAGGCATATTCTGTTTTTTGGTTGACTAACTTTCACCCCAAAAAGAGTGCAAACTCAATAAATTTAGGGTTGTTTTAGAGATAACTGTTTTTCCCACAGTGCCTTCCAGAGTCTTCTGCTTCCTAAACACTTGGTAATAATTGTTAATCAATTACTTAGCTCCCTGAGGTAGATTGGGTGAGGGTGTAAATTTTCATTTACCCAACCCAGTACCTAGGGTAATATTATACACAAAGTAAATATCCAAGCTGAGTAAGTTCAGTTGTGGGGAATGTGTTTTAATCATAAGACTTGGTGAAACAAAAATTAAGATGAAATATTTAGTTGGTAGACATTGACTTTGCCAGGGTCTTAATAAATTAATATTTAGCCACAAATAAAGCCTTTACAAATACTAATAAAACACCACTGTGGGCTGAATATACATTTTAGGAAGACGTTTTAAATGATCAGTAAGAAAACACTTTTCTGATACTGTTTTCTGTTTTACATGTGCCTACACGGATAACTGATTCACTGTTTCACTTTAAGTTGCTTTAAAGTTACCGTTCATGTACGGTAGGATTTGGTAAGCATGTCTGTCTGGGTCTACTCTGCTAATACGCTCGTGGATTTAAAGCTTCCAGACCCAGGTCCGACCTTTGTAGTTGAGCCTCGTAGGAAAGCTGTTCAATCTCCTGGATCACCTAGGTTGCTCTTCTCCCTACCTTTTCCAGTGCCTTGATGTGTCATTTGCATTCCTACACGGTTTCTGTATAAGAATCATTTAGCCTGAACAAACTTGCCCTTGGATACCTAGCTGTTTGTTGAGTATTGCAGCTTTCAGAGGAAGCGTTCAGCAACAGCTCATAATAACGCTAAATTAGTGTTGCTGGACAGCAGTATGTAACACAAAGTAAGTATCTAGTTATTCCTATTCCAATTAGGAAGAGTACTTGTGTGAGCTGCATTTAAAATGAGGAGATTGAGAACCTTATTATTATTATTTTTTTGTCTATAAAAAGCAGTGAATTGGTGTCGGACTGCTAGTCTTTCTCCTTGCTCCCAGTTTGAAACTTCCATGATGTTAATAATGCAGCATTTGCTTTAAAAATCTCTGGTGCAGGTGGGGATGTGAACATTGCTAATGGTATGGTCTGACACTGGGCCTTTACCTTTGAGCTCTGGGAAAAATAAGCAACATTTGCTGAGGTTTACAACGTGCCAGGTGTACTGTAAAGAGTTGCACTTCACACACAATCTCGTTTATCTACTTATGAGTTAGTAATTAATAATCCTATTTTTTATTATTTTTTATTATTAACGAGGAGACAGATAAGTTATCCCAGATGTTGACCTCAATCCCTGCTTTATAAATTCAGTTGGCAGTAGATCCGTCCTTTCTGATATTTCAATTTATGCTCAAATTCTTATTGGGTAAACTTAGGGAGTGCTTCGGTCAACATGAAAAGAAATACTCTTTTAGGAACGCAGCAAGACTCAGTAAATGGGTTTTCTTCCCAGAAGGAAAACTAGGAATTGCTTACAGTGGAGTATCCAGGGCGGTGTGCACCGCTGTCCACATGGTGAGTTCCTCGTGCCCAAGGGGGCAAGTAGAAAGTTTAGCCCAAGAAACGACTAGAAAGCGCTGACAGCGCACTTAGACTAGAAAGTGCAGGCTGAGGCAGTACTTGCGCGCCCCTGAGCTCAGGCAGGTCAGCTCAGGCGCCTCGCTGCTGGAAGAGTCCATTAGGGATGGCCAAGGCAGGGTGTTCCCGACGCCAGAGCGTGGACCTGGCTGCCCGCTGCGTAGAGCACTGTGCGCTGCCCTGGGCGGCCACCCCCGCTCCGCTGGTCAGGTGAGCGCTGCCCCGGGAGCCACGGGTCCTATTGGAGCAGAGGGAGGACGCCGGGGGAGGAGGCGGGGAGGTGGAGAAAGGGGAGGAGGAGGGAGGCCTCCTCCTGATCCCGTAGCGGAGTAAGCATCAGCAGCCCCGGCTAGGAGTACGTACAGGAGCGAGAGGCAGGCAGAGCGAGGGTGTGTGAAGGGAGGGCCGGCGGGGACCGCTGGGAGCGCGCGGATGTCGGTGTTCCTGGAGTCAGGTAGGCTATGGCTGAGGGGTCGTGCTGCGAGCATGGCGGTGCCCCAGGGGAGCGCCTCAGCATCAGCACCTGTTGCAGGAGGTGGGTGGCGAGGACGGCGCGGAGGGCGGGCCACTGCCTGGTGCAGGGGGGCTGGGCGCGCACCCGGCGCCGCGGGCTGCGGGTAACGGGGAATAGCTGCTCTTGTCAGTTCTGTCCCAGGCTGCGGCTTTGCAGGGAGCGTTAGGTTCCTGTACTCCCTACTCGCGCCTTCTAAAGATGCCGCATTTCAGGGAAAGTGAGAGGTGAATGAGCACAGTGAAAAGTTTCCTTTCCCTTTTTTCTGCCTGTTTGAAACCGAACCCTAGCTTTAATTTAAAAAAGCCTGTTTGGAAAATAACGGACCAAGAACGGCGCGCCGTAGGTAATAATTGATAATGGGCAGGGTGAGATAAACGTAAGAAGGAGTCTTGTTTATTTTCCAAAGTAATGACTGCATCGAGGAATTTCAGTGAAATATATTGATTTTAGGGAGCTTGGGATTAACATGAAGTTATAGAATAATATATATGTACATATAATTTAAAAGCATATACATTTTTAATTTAAAAAACTATCTCAAAGTTGATTTTTTCTTAAAACCAAGAAATTATAGCAGTGTTCGACAGGGAAAAATTGATTTTAAGATGTATTAACTTATCCTATGTAACTTGTTTTAAACCAACTTTTCCCACTTCATGAAATCCACAGCCTTCAAGATGTGTGTAATGTATTTATTAGTATGCTGCACACTCTTTTAGAAACTGATATCAAATTTTAAGGATGTGTCATTACTGAGAATTAGGCTGCAAGTCAAAAAATACCTTAACGAATACAGGATGATTAGAAATTCTTACTGAAGTTATGATTACTTTAAATTACTAAAGTGCTTTTTTTCTCCTTTTGTTTGTAATTTCTCAGAATAATCAGATCAAACAACAGCAAAAAACTTCCAACAGATCATAAAGAAGAGAAAAAATGATATCTGAGGCAGGATACAACTGAACACCAACAATTTATTCTGGGGTAATTTCTTAGGCTAAGTAGTAAACTATTCTGCCTATATAATTTGAGAAAAATGTAGGTTACAGGGAGATGTCAAATACACCCTGACCTGTGTTATAATGAAATATATTAGATATTTGTGATTAGGTGGAATGTTTTGGCTCTGCCATTGACACACGGTGACTTCGGACATTCACCCATCCTTCCAGGCATTAGTGTCTTCATTTATAAAATAAAGTAATTGGGCTAGGTGATTGCAAAGGTTTATTTCAGCTAAAAATATTGTATCTCTGAAATTATATTACTTTTATAAGAAGTAACCAAGATATATACACTTTAAAAAATATACAACTGAATCCTACCTCTTTTTTCTCATTTCCGTGATGAATAAATATAGCAGTCATTCCTTAATGAATGCATGCTATGTAGTGAATTCTTAGAAACCGTTTATATAGATTATCTTATTTAACACAATACCATCATAAATTGAAGAGTAGTATATCTCAATTTATAGATAATGATACTGAAGAATGAAAAGTTTAAGTTCCTTGCCCAGAATTCCAGTTTATAAGAACTGGGTCAAATATTTTTCCCAAATGCCCTTAGGACCTATACTATACTCAATGTGATGACTAAAAGGTAAAATTGCCTATAAACTGAAGTAATCTTGGGCTAATGTAAGAGTCCATAATGGGGCAAAGGTAAGTTATGTATTACTGAGTTTTGATACCATTAAATATATAGGTGCTGTATCAATCTCCATTTATTATATCTTAATAAGTTACACATTTATGCTGTACATTAATTGAACGCCAATTGTATTTATTTTCAGAAAGTGATAATATGAGATGTATTTGGAACACAAATGCTTTTACACTAATAAAAATAACTACTAGAAAAAAAGTGAGAGAGCAGATGCTAGTATTAAGCAAATGCTAGTGTAAGTATGTCAGATGTCTTTCCACTAGACAAAAATGCTTATGCCCAAGGAAAAAGGGTGTTCAGAGAGGAATTAGCTGTGACTGAGCTCTTTTGTTCATATTATCATGTTGAATGATAATAGTATGCCACATTTATTGAATACACATTGTATGCCAGGAATTCTCTTAAGCCCTTTATTAGTGTAATTTTATATTGAATCATAAATTAAATAGTATTATTCTGATTTGCAGGTGAAGAAACTGAGGCAGAAAGATCTATGCTGTGGGAGGACCCACAAAGAAAATACTTTTTATCTTAAATTAAATGTGTGATGGTTCATTGTTCTGAAATTCTTAGGCTATGAACATAACATGAAATCTTGAAGCACTGGAAGGAGACTTGGAGCCAAACTAAACCAACTCTTTATTTTGAGGAAGCTGAGACCTAGAAAAGTTAAAAGATCCACTTAAGGTCACACATTTTAGTCATCTCTACATTCTCATCAACTATTAGATAGGAAGTATCCTAATGGGTTAACTTGGTCATTAATTGTTTGATTTGTTGTTACTCAAACAAATGCCACCTCATGCCCTTTCTTATATTGCTGCCATTGCTTTTATTTAAAATTTCAAGGTTGCCCCATTAGGATGCAAAATCCTTGAAGACAGTGACTGTATTATATATTTCTCTTACATAATATTTACAGGATTTAACATAATGGTTACTCTATTGCATAAATTACTTTGTTGCTTATTTGCCTTTATAAGTCATTATTTTAGGTACCAGGTCTGAAATCTACATGGTGGAAACATAATGCCATCACCGTTTTTCACTCCATGTAGAGGGCAACTAGATAATTTACAGATGCTCACAAAGTATAGTGAGCTTCTTAGATAATTGTTTAATTTGGTTATAAAATGCAGTGTGTTACCATGGAGAGATTTGGATGTGTATTTCCCTGATTTTTTTTTTTTTTTTTTTTGAGATGGAGTTTCGCTCTTGTTGCCCAGGCTGGAGTGCAATGGCACAATCTCAGCTCACTACGATCTCCGCCTCCCGGGTTCAAGCAATTCTCCTGTCTAAGCCTCCCAAGTAGCTGGGATTACAGGCATGCACCATCATGCCTGGCTAATTTTGTATTTTTAGTAGAGATGGGGTTTCACCATGCTGGCCAGGCTGGTCTTGAATTCCCAACCTCAGGTGATCCACCTGCCACAGCCTTCCAAAGTACCAGGATCACAGGCGTGAGCCACCATGCCCAACTGTATTTCCCTGATTTTGGGGGAAAAATCACATAGCTAAGTATCACACACAGTTCAGCTTATCCGACCCCCACTCTGTTCTTTTGATTTAGAAATAACTTTTTTTTTCTGACTGCAAAGTTAATTCAAATTTATGCAGGAAATTTAGACAGTAAAGAAATAAAGAAAAGTCATCAGAACCTCCCCAGTCTAAAGGTTTTGGTGAACATCCAGCCAGAGAGCTCTTCTCTTAACTCATGTCGAATCAGGGTGAAAGCGTGATTATTTATTGAAACCATTTATGGTAAAGTTTGATTTAGTCTTAGTATTCCATTACTTCTGGGCAGTTCAGACTTTATATAAATAAAGGTATTTGTTGAGTAGTGAAAATAAACATACAACTAATAAACCAGAGCCTACTCCATGTAGAATGGAGTAGTACAGAAAGTTGATTTCCTCACATTGCATGCCTAATTTTTTCCTTTCCTTTCCTAAATCTTTCCATTCCCAAGGTAGGATTGGGAGCACAGGGAGCATCTTTATGCATGGAGGGTTCCCCAGTATACCAGGATGTTAGGCCACACAGGAAGCCACAGCACCCCAGCTCTGTTGTCCTGAGTTAGGTGTGGTAGAGGAGGAGAAGGGTGGAGCTGAGGCACAAACGACTGTGGTAATACAAAGGCTGTGTTTTCTGATTCTACTGTGACACACTATACACTTAAAAATGTACCAGACTAAGTCTCTCCCCCAGCTGCTGGGCAGGTGGTCATGGGGCCCTTTTCTGGTGCAGTCAGGCGTAAGTCTGGCTTTACCTCAAAGCAAGGGCAAGATGCTGATAGGGCATTTCTCATTCATTTATTCAGGATTCTGAAAAGCTGGAATGGACCCTCTTTTATATTAAAGGGAAACACTGGCTGCTAGAATCATTGTCCATAAATGGGTTTGAAGTAATACTCACAAAATTATTAAGTATAAAGAAAAGTTGGGGCTTCTCTTTGAGAGAGACGATAGCTCTCCTTCAAATGTAATTATATTGAAAACATTTGTTTTGAAGATTATGATTTTTGGTTAATTTCATAAACCTATTGTTATTCAAAGCTTCTTTCCCTAGGCATATTTTCTTGTTTTATACTATACATTTGAGGATAGAGATTTTTCATGCTTCACTTTATTAGGGGCTTAACATGGCTTTAATCCAACCATCTGCTCGCATCTTGGCACATCAGCACGTCTGAGGTGCTGGTAGGGGCTAAATAAATTTCCCACATTTTAAAGGTTAGGGAAAGAGCTACCTTTATGAATAGATTTCAAATGATTCTCAGCAAGACAATGGTATAGAAGTAGAGTAAAAATGCATTTCATTCTCTGAAGCACAAGGTCCCCTGTCTGTCTTTAGTTTTGCTGAAAGGCAATTAGCATTTCAACTAGCCAATTTGGTTACATGCAACGAAGTACTTGGATTTATAATTTGCTGCTCTCTGTCTGAGGCTGTTGAGTGCTAGGTCTTATGTAATCCTCTCCAAGCAGCCTTCTCTCCAGCATAGTTATTGTTGCTGGTCTTAAATAACTAATCAATGGAGAGTTTTCCTTGCCTTCAGCTGTAGGGTGCCATAGGGCAAGGAAAATGAAATCCCAAGCAAATAAGAGGATGACTGTAATTATAAATAGTCATTATTGAAATGTGGCACAGGTTGAAAGACAGAATAGCTTCAAATAAAATGCAACTCCAGAAAGTCATTGTGTGCACTGTTAATGGTTTATTTCTGCGTGCAGTATGCACAATAAGCATAGGGCATACATACTGGCATTAATTCAGTTAACATGACTCAAAATTAACAAAGAAGTTGCAATTCCTTTATGCCAGAAAGAATTCTGTGGGGAATAAGTGAAAAGATTCTTAAGTGTTACAACAAATGAATAAGTGCTCTGAGGCATATTGTGGAAATAAAGGTTTTGTGCTGTGTGCTAATTGAAAATAAGATTGTGTCAGCTTCTTTAGTCATGAATTTTGACAATCAGGTAGTATTAATGTACTTCATGTGTACACTCTTATTCCTGTGAAGAAACCACTCTATGGTATGCTAATCCTTTTGTTAGGATAATTAGAATGATATTGTCCTGTAATCCATGTCATGGATCAGTAATTCAGTATAACTCATCTTTTAGCACAATACTATTTTTGCATAGCTATACTTATATAATTATTTGGAAGTAAAATAATGCATTTCCCATTCTTCAAATAATGTTTAACTGAAATAGGCATAATAGAAATGTTTTACGTGTAAGTCTTACAAGTGATCAGTATAGTTTTGGGAGCATATGTGAAAGCATTGATTTTCATCTATATTTCCAATCTGTGATTATAAAGCTTTTATTACCGTTATAGTTAGAATGATTAGTTTTATTTAACTAAATTCAACAGTGTTGATGGAATGAATTGGAGAGAGCTTGTTGGTTCTCTGGCAGACTAGAAAGCTAAGGTTGGAGAGTGTTCTGGAAAAAATGGGACTTGATTGGGACTTTGAAAAATGATGGAGGAAAGGGAGTGGAAAGAGATAGAAAGGCCTGGGAATAGCTTAGATGAAAGATGCAGAGGCATGAATAATACAAGTGTCTAGTTCCAGACACATGTTAGATTACCCTGACTGGAAAAGTTGAAGGAAGAGAAAGAGATGGCTGGAAGTGCAGAGAAGGTTGGATTGTTTTTCAAATTGAGATATAATTCACATATATTTAAAAAACCACCTTTCAATGTTTACATTTCCATGGTATTTAATATATTTAAAAAGTTGAGGCTGGGTGTGTTGGCTCACTCCTGTATTCCTAGCACTGATTTTTTGGGGGTTTGTTTTTTTTTTTTGAGACATAGCCTCCCTCTTGTCACCCAGGCTGGAGTGCAGTGGCACCATCTTGGCTCACTGCAACCTCTGTCTCCCTGGTTCAAGCGATTCTCCTGCCACAGCCTCCCAATTAGCTGGGATTACAGGTGCCTGCCACCACACCTAGCTAATTGTTTTGTATTTTTAGTACAGATGGGGTTTCGCCATGTTGGCCAGGCTGATCTTGAACTCCTGACCTCAGGTGGCCCACCCGCCTCAGCTTCTTAAAGAACTTTCATTTATGCATTTACAGATAGATGGATGTTTGAGTTTCTTTTACTTTTTGACTATTATAAATAATGCTGCTATTTGTACAAGTATTTCTAAGCAGATGTGTTTTGTTCTCTTGGTTACACATCTAGGAGTGGAATTGCTGTGCCATATTGTCATCCTGTGCTTCATTTTTTGAAAAATTTCCAACTGTTTTCCAAAGTGTGTTTACCATTTTATATGCTCATCAGCAATTTATGAGAGCTTCAGTTTCTCTCTGTCTTTTTTATGTTAACCATCCATTAGGTATCTCATTCAGGTTTTGATTTGTATTTCCCTAATGACTAATGATGTAGAAACCTTTTCATATGCTTGTTGGTCATTTGTGTATCTTCTCTGGAGAAATTTCTATTCAGATTTTTTGCCCATTTAAAAAACAGATTTTTTGTTTTTTATTGAGTTACAAGAAATCTTCACATACTGTAGATACTAATCCCTTATCAGATAACATCATTTGCAATTTTTTCATTGTGTGGGTTGTCTTTTATTTTCTTGATGTTGTCCTTTGAAGAAAAAGTCTTTAATTTTGATGAATTAATTTATTTAATGTTTCTTTGGTTGCTTATGCATTTGGTGTCACAGCTAACCAGCTGTTGCCTGATACAAGGTCACAAAGATTTATACCCATGTTTTCATCTAAGAGTTTTATAGTGAAAGCTTTTACATTTAGGTTTTCATTTCATTTTGTGTTAATTTTTTAATATGATATAAGGGTCCAGCTTCCTTCATTTCCACATAGATATCCAATTGTCCAGGTTCCGTTGGCCAAATAAATTATTCTTTCATCACTGAGATGGCATGGCTCCATTGTCAAAAATTAATTGACTATCAATGTATGGTTTTGTTTCTGAACTCAACTCTGTTTCATTGATCTAGTTGTCCGTCTTTCTGCCAGTACCTCACAGTCTTGATTATTTTACATCTTTTGTTAAATTTCTTCCTAAGCATTTTGTTGTTTTATTAATTATATGGTAAATGGAATTATTTTCTTAATTTCATTTTTTAATTGTTCATTACTAATGTAAAGAAAATAACAATTGATTCTTGTATATTGATTTTGTATCCTGTAACCTGCTGAACTAATTTATTTTTTATGTGTGGTGTCTTTAGGATTTTCTATATTCAACATTATGTCATCTGCAGATAGAGATAGTTTATCTTTTCCAAGGATGTCTTTTATTTCTTTTTCTTGCCTAACTGTCCTGCCTAGAACTTCCAGTAAAGTGCTAAAAGGAAATGATGAGAGCTGAGATCCTTGTCTTGTCCTGTGATCTTAGAGAGAAAACTTTTGATCTTTCAGTATTAAGTATGATGTGGATACCCTTTATAGCTACTGTTTGTCAAACTGAAGAATTACTCCTTGATACCTAGTTTGTAAAATAAAAAGATGTAGAATTTTTTCAGGTGCCTTTTTGTGTCTGTCAGGATGATCATGTGATTCCCTCTACTTTTTTCTATTAATTTGGTACGTTGCATTAATTGGTTCTTGATGGTGAACCAATGTTGCATTCCTGGATAGTTCTAACTTGGTTATATCACATATAATTTGTTTTATATGTTACTGGATTTGGTTTGCTAGTATTTTGTTAAGAGTTTTGTGTCAATATTAATAAACAATATTTGTCTTAGTTTTTTTTTAGGTTTTTTTTTTTTTTACCCGCCATATTGTCTGTGACTGGTTTTAGTATCAGGGTAATACTGGCCTCATAAAATGCTTTGGGAAGTCTTGTTCTTTATAATATATTTTTAAATTTGTGAAGGGTTGATGTTAATTATTCCTTAAACATTTGGTAGAATTCACCAATGAAACCATCTGGTCCTGGACTTTCTTCATGGTAAATTTTGTGATTACTAATTCTGTTTGATTGTTATGGGCATATTCAGATTTTTAATTTATTTTCAGCCAATTTTGGATGTTTGTATCTTGAATGTTTGTATCTTCCTAAGGATTTGCTTACTTCTAGGTTATCTAATTTGTTGGCATACGGTTGTTCATGGTCATGCTTTGTATACTCAGTTTTATTTCTGTAAAGTTGTTAGCAATGACCCTTTTTGAATTTCTCATTTTAAAATTTAAATCTTCTTCCTTTTTTTCCTTAGTCTAGCTAAAGTTTGCCAGTTTTTTAATCTTTTTTTTTTTTTTTTTTTTTTTTTTTTTTTTTTTTTTTTTTTTTTTTTTTTNTTTTGTCAGAGTCTTGCTCTGTCACCCAGGCAGAGTCCAGTGGTGCAATCTTAGCTCACTGCAACTTCTGCATCCTGGGTTCAAGCGATTCTTCTGCCTCAGCCTCCAAAGTAGCTGGGATTACAGGTGCATACCACCATGCCCAGCTAATTTTTGTATTTTTAGGATAGACAGGGTTTCACCACGTTGGCCAGGCTGGTCTCAAACTCCTGACCTCAAGTGATCCACCTGCCTCAGCTTCCTGATTACAGGCATGAGCCACTGTGCCCGGTCACTTTTGTTATCTTTTCAAAGTACCAACTTTTACTTTTGTTGATTTTCTCTATTCTATTTCTTTTATATATTTTATTTATTTCCTCAAATATTTTTTCTTTCTTTCCTTCTGCTTGATGTGGATTTAGTTGGCCTGTTTTTTCTACTTTCTTAAGGTGGCAGTTTAGGTTATTTATTTGAGACCTTTCTTTTTTTTAAATATATGCATTTATGCTGTAAATTCTTCTCCAAGCATTGCTTTAGGTGCATCCCATACATTTTGGTATATTCTGATTTTATTTTCATTAATCTCAAATTATTTTCTAATTTACATTGTGCTTTCTTTTTTGATCCTTTGGTCACTTAGGAGTGTGCTATTTAATTCAACATGTTTGTGTATTTTCCACTTTTTTTCTGTTCTTTCTATTCTCATTCTCTTATGGTTGGAGGAGATACTTTATATGATTAAAGTCCTTTAAATGTATTGAGACTTGGTTTAGGACCTTATATATTATCTATTCTAGAGACTGCTTCATGTGTACTTGTTAAGATATGTATTCTGCTGTTGTGGGGTGAAGTGTTCTGTAAAAGTGTATTAAGTCTAGTTAGTTTATAGTATTTTTTTTAACTCTTGTTCATCTTTTATTTAGTTGTTCTATTCATTATTGAACATGGGGCACTAAAGCCACTAACTATAATTGTTGAATTGTCTATTTTTCCCCTTAATTTGGCCAGTTTTAAATTCATGTGTTTTGGGATTGTCTTTTTGTGTGCCTATAGGTTTACAATTATTATATCTTTCTGATAAATTGAGCCCTTTATCTATATAAAATATCCTTCTTTGTCTCTAGCAACATTTTCTCCTCTAATATTGTCATTGTGTCCAATATTAGTGTCTTAGTCCATTTTCTGAACAGCAGAGATTAGGTAGTTTATAAGCAATCGAAGTTTATTTGACTCACAGTTTTGGAGGCTGGAAGGTCCAATAACTTGGCTCTGGTATCTGGCAAGGGCTTTTGTGCTATATTATTCCAGGATGTAAAGTTAGAGGGCAAGGAAGCATGTGAGACAGAGAGGGGAAATGGGGCCAAACTTATCCTTTTATGAAGAGGCCAATTCTGTGATGACTAACGCACCCCCACTAATAGCAGCATTATTCCATTCAAGAGGGCAAAGCCTTTATAATGTAATCACTTCTTAAAGGTCCTACCTCTCAATACTGTTACAATAGCAATTAAATTTCAATATGAGTTTTGGAGAGGTCATTCAAACCATAGTAATTAATATAGTTACTTCAGCTTTCTTTTGGTTTCTGTTTGAATTTTTTTCATTCTTATTTTCAACTCACTTTTTTAGTTTAAAGTGTACCACTTGTAAAGAGCATATAGTTGGGTCATTTTTCCAATTGATTTTTAATGACTTCTGCCTTTCAATTGGAATATTTAATCCAGTAATACCTAATGTAATTACTGAAAAGTAAGATTGATGTCTGCCATTTTGCTATTTGTTTTTTGTGTCTATGTCCCTTTTCATCCTCTGTTCCTCTTTTACTACCTTCTTTTATTTTACATGGATATTTTCTGATGTATCATTGTAATTTTATGGTTGTTTCTTCTGTTATGCTCTTTTCATTAATTTTATTATTGGTTACCCTGGGGATTACATTTAATATCCTAACCTATAATAATCTAGCTCAGATTAATAACAACTTAATTTCAATAGTATGCAATAATTTTGCTCCTAATAGTGTCATTTCTGCTATTTTGTGCTGTTATTGTTATACAAATTACATTTGTATACGGTGTATTTTCTTTAGCACAGATCTATTGTTGTTGCTTTATGTAGTTGTCTTTTAAATCAGAGAGACTAAAAGTAATTATAACAAAAGTATACATTTATGTCATCTTTTATATTTATCATGTGACATTTTCTGGTGCTTTACATTTTTTTCTGTGGATTCAAGTTACTCTCCAATGTTCTTTCATTTCACCCAAAAAAAGTCCTTTTAGTATTTCTGGAAAGCAAAGTTGGTAGCCACTTGGTCTCTCACTTTTTGTTTATCTGGGAATGTCTTAATTTCTTCTTTATTTTTGAATGATAATTTTGTTGTATATAGTATTCTTGGCTGATTGTCTTTCAGCATTTTGAATATCACTGCATTTTTGCCTTCTAGGCTGAGGAGAAATCAGATATTAGTCAGGAAATCACTTTTATGTGATAATTTTCTTCCTTCCTCTTTCATGATTCTGTTTTTTGTTACATGTGGATCTTCTTGTGTTTTGTTTTGTTATATGTGGATCTTCTTGTGTTTATCTTAGAGTTTACTGAGCTTCTTAGATATGTAGATTAATGTTTTAAAATCAGATTTGGGAAGGCTTCAGCCATTATTTCTTCAGCCATATTACTTTAACTCATTTCTGTTAGTCTCTTCTTCTGGGATATCCATTATGCCTATGTTGGTATATTTGATGGTGTCCTGTAGGACTCTGAGGCTCTGCTGATTTTTCTTCCTTATTTTGTCTTTTTGTTCCTCATCCTGGATAATTTCAGTTATCTTCACATTCACTAATTCACTTTTCTGCCTGCTCAAATCAGCTATTGAGCCCCTCTAATGAATTTCTCAATGTAGTTATTTTACTTCTCAACTCCAGAGTTTTTTTTTAAACAAATAGCTTTTTCATATCATTCATTTGATATGAAATCATTTTTATACTTTTTACTGTTTGATATCCCTTAGTTCTTTGAACATGTTTAAAACAATTGATATAAAGTCTTTGTCTAGTAAGTCTAACACCTTGTGTGTTCTCCAGGAACAATTTTTATTGATTCCTTTTTTCCTGTGTATTGTTTGTATTTTCTTGTTTCTGTTCATATTTGGTACTTTCTTTTCTAAGAAACTGGGCCTTTAAAATAATACAATGTATGGCTTTGAAGTTCATATTCTCCCTTTTCCTAGGGTTTTTGTTGCTTCTTTTGTTGTTGTTCATTTAGTGAACTTTCTGAAGTCTTTTTAAAGTATGTACTCTTATGTGTGGCCATTGCACACATAATAAACAGTGTGTATGACCACTCTGCTTGGTTAGCTTAGTGGTCAGCTAATGACTGTACAGAGATTTTCTTAAATCCTGGGAAACAGTAAGTCTCCCAGTTTTTGCTTGGGACCTTCATGGGCACGTTGAAGCATACCTTTAGCATTCACCCAGAAAGTTTTCAGCTCCGCCTAACCTTCACTTCCTCTTTGCACACAGCCTCAAAGCCAGCCAGAGGTGAGAATGTGGGGCTTTTACAGGTTTTTCATGAACATGTGCACAGCCTTATACTTGTGTGTCATCTTCAAGATTCTAGGAATATGTCAGAGGATTTTAAAAGTTGCAGTAAACTCATTGCTCAGTCTTTCCTTTTAAGCTTTTAGGTGGCTTATTGTTTGTCCCAGCTGTTGTTAAATAATTGCCTGTAAACATTTTTGACAAGTGCCTCTAAGGAAAAGCCTTTTATACACTGGGCAAATTTTGAATCAGGTCAAATAAAGATACTGTGGTGAGTGAAGTCTTCTAAGAAACCACTAGATAGATCAAACAATGACAACTCTGTGCATTGGGCTTTGTTGGCTTTCCTACCCCATTCTGTTCCCTTCAGTGGCTGCCAGGCTGCTGGTTTTAACTATGATAGCAGGCTGTTAGTTTTTAAGGTGACTTTGGAGGCTGTGAGAGTTATGTGGGAATAGGTCAAGTTTAAATGTAATAAAGTTCACTGATTTCCTGGAGATGCAGCAGTTTTTCTTTAATAAATGCTCCTTGGAATCCTGCAATCCCTTAGTTAATTTCCAAAGTTCTGCATGCATTGATTTTGACAATTTTTGCTAGTTTTCTCATTACTGTATTTTTATGGAGCAGAGGATTTTAGGAGGTCCTTACCCTGACATTTGCACTAGTTTGGATTTTCAGAGCAAGCATTAGGGCTTCCCTCTATCTCTTGTTAGGCATTATGGAATCACTGTCAGTTTCTGAACAACACATTGATATAAAAATAGTCTTTTGAAGGCTGTTCTCTTGTAATCTTTAAAAGGCTAATTGGAATGGGCAGAAGAGAGCAAATTCATAAAGGCAATAATCATGGATGTATGTTGATATGCTCTTCTTTTGGGTAGCAGCAAAACAATGTTAAATGAAGGATAAAGGAGGCATTTAAAGAAAGTATCAGAAGTACTTGGTGACATTTTGCATGAATCAGTGTTTTAGCAGGTTTGATGTCTACAAAATAAAATAAAGTAAAGTTCTTCTGAAGAATATATCATCCATCCAGTCATCCATTCATTCACCATATCTATGTGGGCTGCTGTGCTGGATGTAGAGAAAAAAGAGGGAACAATTTTCAAAGGAAAAAATTTGAGACTATAGGATGTGTATTTTGGGACTCACCTTGGAAAAGGGAAGGGTCTCCTGTACTGTGAGAGAGGAGAAAATAAAGTAACTGGGGAAAGTGGAATTAGAATGGACTGGATAGGAGGAAGGATGCATCAGAGAATGTATTCATGCATTTCCTCACCTGCCAGGAAGGATGGATAAAACAGACCAGTGTCATTTAAAAGGAATCTGTCCCCTTTCTTCTAATATCTTGTTAAACTCAGGTTGAAGTTATGGGCAAATGTATCACAGATGGCTTGAAGGTTTCACTTAGATCTCTCCTTGTGTGGATCTGCTAATTAAATAACACATTTAAGGCCATCAAATTGTGAGGAATCAAAGTAATGCTTTCCAGTTCACAGTTTTCTTCTCAGTCATTATGCTGGCCAATACCATATTTCCTTTCTTAAGAAAACCTACTGATTTTCTTAAGAGAGGAAATATGGTATTGGCCAGCATAATGATTGAGCTATCCAGGATATTGCTCTGATCAGAAATGTGATTGAATATTATCTGATGACTGCTGAATCCATTCCCTGATGGCTTCTGTCTTTTTGGTGGAGACTTATCTAAACTACAGTCATGTATTGCTTAATGATGAGGATATCTTCTGAGAAATGTGGTATTAGGTGATTTTGTCATCGTGCAAACATAAGAGAGTGTACTTATACACACCTTTAGATGATATAACCAACCACACAGCTAGGCTGTATGTATATCCTGTTGCTCCTAGGCTAAAAACCTTTACAGCATTCTACTGTGTTGAATACTGTAGGTAATTAATACACCAAGGTAACAATTTGTGTATCTAAACATACCTAAACCTAGAAAAGGAATAATAAAAATACAGTGTTATAATCTTATGGACCACCATCATATACGTGGTCCATTACTGACTGAAACATCATTATTGCAGTCTATGACTGTATGTTGAATGAACTGGCATAATGAGAAATAAATTGCTGTTTCCTTCTGAGACAAATTACTAAAGTTGTAAAATGTTTTTTTTTTTTTTTTAATCACTTGATTGAGAACTGGGATTTAAGTAAAAAATAAGTCCCATTTACTAAAACATAATTTGTCAGATATGGTTAATTCATGTGTCTGTGCACATGTGTGTGTGAGCATGAGTGCACATTTATCCCAACACCATTTATTGAATAGGGGGTCTTTTCCCCATTGCTTGTTTTTGTTGGCCTTGTCAAAGTCAGATGGTTGTGGGTATGTAGCTTTATTTCTATTCTGTTTTCTATTTTGTTCCATTGGTCTATATTTCTACTTTTGTACCAGTACCAAGTTGTTTTGGCTACTGTGGCTTTATAGTTTAGTTTGATGTCTGGTAGTGTGACACCTCCAGCATTGCTCTTTTTGCTTGAGATTGCTTTGACCATCCAGGCTCTTTTTTGGTTCCATGTTAATTTCAGAGGTTTTTTTTTTTTTTTTTTTTTTTCTGTGAGTGAAGAATGATATTGGTAGTTTGATAGGAATAGCATTGAATTTGTAAATTGCTTTGGTCAGTATGGACATTCTTATGACATTGATTCTTCCAATCTATGAGCATGGAATGTCTTTTCATTTGTGTAATCTGATTTCTTTCAGTAATGTTTTGTAGCTCTCCTTGTAGAGACTTTTCACCTCCATGGTTAGCTGTATTCCTAGGTATTTCATTTTCTTTGTGGCTATTGTAAATGGGATTATGTTCTTGATTTAACTTTCATCCTGAGCTTTGTTTGTATATAGAAATGCTACTGATTTTTGTACATCGATTTTGTGTTGTGAAAATTTACTAAAATTGTTTATTAATTCTAGGAGTCTTTTCATGGAGTCTAGGATTTTCTAGATATAGAAGCATATCAGGTTGATGTTAGCTTCATAGAATGAGTTAGGGAGGAGACCATTCGTGTAGATTTTTGGGAATCTTTTTAGTGGAATTTATATCGGTTCTTTTGTACATCCGGTAGAGTTCAGCTGTGAATCCATCTGGTCCAGGGCATGTTTTAGTTGGTAGGTTCTTTTCACTAATTTAATTTCAGAAGTTGATATTGGTCTGTTTAGGGTTTTATTCTCTTCATGGTTCCATCTTGGGAGATTTTGTGCTTGCAGGAATGTAACCTTTTCCTCTAGATTTTCAAATTTGAGTGCACAGAGTTGCTCACAGCAGTCTCTGACGATTTTCTCTGTGGGATCAGTTGTGAAAAATATAACTTCCGTAATATAACTTTTGTCATTTCAGATTGTGCTTATTTGGATCTTCTCTTGTTTCTTTATCTAACCAGGGGTCTGTCAATTTTATTTATTTATTTTCCAGGATCCAATTTTTGGTTTCATTAATCGTCTGTATAAATTTTCACATCTCAATTTTGTTAAGTTCTTTACTTTTAGTTATTTCTTTTCTTTGGATAGCTTTGGGATTTGTTTCTTCTTTTTTTCCTAGTCCCTTTAGGTACAAAGTTATGTTGTTGATTTGAGACCTTTCTAACTTATTTATTAAGGTGTTTTTAAGTCCATTACTTTCCTCTTAACACTGCTTTGGCTATATCCCAGAAATTTTGGTAAGTTGTGTCCTTTTCATTAATTTCAAATAATTTTTACATTTCTGTTTTAATTTCAGCGTTCACTCAGGAGTTATTCAGAAGTAAGTTGTTTACTTTCCATGTATTACATAGTTTGGAGAGTTTTTCTTGATAATTGCTTTCTATTTTTATTGCACTGTGGTACAAAAGTGTATTTGGCATATGATTTCAGTTGTTTTTTATTTATTGAGGCTTGCTTTCTGACCAAGCAAGTGGTTGATTTTAGAATACATTCTGTGTACAGATGAGAAGAATGTATATTCTGTGGTTGTTGGGTGGAGTGTTCTGTAGATGTTTATTAGGTCTAATTGCTTAGATGTTAAGCTTAATTCCAGAGTTTCTTTGTTAGTTGTTTGCCTCAATGATCTAACACTGTCAGTGGAATGTTGAAGTCTCCCACTATTTTAGTGTAGTTGTCTGAAGTCTTTTCTTAGGCCAAGAAGAATTTGTTTTATAAGTCTGGGTGCACCAGGGTTGGGTGTGTATATATTTAGGAGAACTAAATCTTCTTGTCGGATTGTATACTTTATCGTTATGTAATGCCTTTCATTGTCCTTCTTAACTTTTATTGGTTTAAAATCTGTTTTATTTGATATAAGGATGGTGACTCCTGCTCTTTTTTATTTTCTGTTACTGGTAAATCTTACTCCACTCTTTTACTTTGAGAATTTTTTTTAGAGATGGGATCTCACTCTGTCACCCAGGCTGGAGTATAGTAGTGTCAACATAGCTCACTGCAGCCTTGAGCTCCTAGATTCAAGAGATTCTCCTGCCTCATTCTCCCAAGTAGCTGGGACTATAGGTGTGCACCACCATGCCCAGCTAATTAAAAACCAAACAAAATGAAGTTTTTTTTTTTGTTTTTTTTTTTGTTTTTTTTTTAATACAGGGTCTTTCTATGTTGCCCAGGCTGGTCTCAAACTTGTCTTCAACTGATCCTCCTGCTTCAGCTTCCCAAGTAGCTGATATCACAGATTCAATCCACCATGCCTGGCTTAATTTAAAATGAATTCACTTCTTATCTTAAATTTTCTAATATAAATAAATGTGTAATCATAAATACATCTATATTAGATATTTTCATTGAATAGTGTTACATTGAAAACATCAGTATAATAAATATATTTCTAAAACTTATCTAGGATTTTTTCCTTTTGCTACCAAAAGTATAAATAATTGGAAACAATCTTTGAGTATTATTGTAAAGCAATTTGATCATTGTGTGGCAGTTTTGCACAGTATTTAATAGTAAAGTCAGGAAACTTTGGAAATTGTTCATGTTTTCAGGTGACTAGAATGCTGTAGCTTATATAAGTCAGTAGCATACCTAGTACAGCTAGTGCTCGACTTACGACCACAATTGGTTCAGACAGACCGGTCGTAACACGATTTGGTCATAAGTTGAGTAGGCTCTATGTACAGTACTGTGAAATGATGTTATAAAAATCTTTAAGTCATATTTTATCATAATTTTCTTTCATTATTGTTATATATCATAATTTTCTTTGTTCATTTTATGTCATTTGTATCATCTCTACACCATTTTGTTTCTTATTTTTACATTCGTCAGGTTTAAGTAAAACACTGCATTACCAGTATAACTGGTTTAATATTTGTAAAACATACAAAATTACAAAATACAGATGCATACAAAAATACAAAATACAGGTGTAAAAAATACCACAGGAAACATTTTCCCAATTGCAAAACATATCAAAATATATAAACATGTACGAAACATTTTATTGGTCACTGGTGCTTGGCTGTGGATCGTTGATGTCGTCATCTGAGGCAGCAGTTGGGGTTACTGGAGTTGGTTTTTCCATAAACATGGTGAGCTTTGTCTGAATTGTATGTTCCTTTTTTTCTTCATAAATTTCACGATATGGACGAAACACATTGTGTGCCATCCGTTCAATCCTTGCAAATTGTTCGATGTTTGGGTCCATTGCTTCGAAATGTATAAGAAGTTTATTCAGTAAAGATAAACCGTCTGATAATCCCTTAGTGGTGAACTTTCTTTCTGGCTCCTCCTCTTCTTTCTCTGCTTCTCTTCTTTCTTCTTCCGCCACTCTTTCTTCTTCCAGTTCGATTAGCTCTTCATTTGTAAGTTCTCCGGATTCTTTGTGTAGCAACTCTTCGACATCTTCCATTTCACACTCCAAAGAAAGGTCTTTAGTGAGTTTTACTATTTTTTCCCCGAATCGTTTCAAGTTCATGTTCACTGTCAAATCCATCAAAATCATTAACATAGCGCTTAACACAATTTTTCCAGATGCCATTCATGCACTTTGTCATCACAGCCTCCCAGGCGGTAGCGATATTCTTGATACACGTCAAAATGTTGTAGTGTTTCCAAAAATCTACAGCGGAGTAGTCGTGGCTAGCGATTGTGGTCGTAAAGTCGAATGGTCGTAAGTTGCATAGGTCATAAGTCGATCAATACCTGTAGTTGAGACCTTAGTATAATAGATGATTAATAGACTTTCCTGAAACTGTTTTAGCTTCCAAGGGATTTTGCTTCATCTCATTTTTTATTTCTCAGTAATATTCCTGGGTGACATATATTGGGTATTGGTTATTAATTCATTCTTTTTTTTATTGAAGCACTCTAACATGAGTTTGAAAAAAACATTGAGCTGGTGATTTCTGCTTTCACATTTTATTACAGCCTCAAAAGTTGTTTTATAATTATTTTTAGTGATATTTTAGCATCCTAATGATTTCATGGCACCATACATTTGGAAATTCCATCCCTACTTTTCTAGCTACCAAAACCCTTTCCCTCCCTCCCCTGGCACACTTCTTTCAGCACAGAAGATAAATGTAAGTATAGAATTAGGGCCCCATACTTGAATGTTTTCATTACTGTTGTTCTATTGAAGTGTCATGATAGCCACAAATAACATCTGGGCATACAACTAATTACCTTGTAAATGGTGAATCACTGTGGGTTTAAAATTGTATATAATATGACCATTCTTATTACGTAGTTTATCACTAGGTATAAGGGCTTTTCTATTCATTAGTGTTAAAAATAGCAAACTATGCTGCCCCTGAGAGACTGAGTATTTAATGGTATTTTTAATGTGATAGATGCTTTGAAAATGATCTTTCCTATTAATGACTATGGGTAAGATTTGTTTGTTTAATGTGATAGATATAGTAACTTTGAAAATTATCCTTCCTAATGTGACTATTAGTAAGATTTCTTTGTTAATAGAAAATGTGTATTTAGAATTTTGTTAAGAGTATAAGACCTGGACTTTGAACAGCATGTAGCACTTGGTAAAGTTAGCCAGTGTTAGCTAATACTGTGACACATAAAATTCAGATTGTTAATGATTTGGCTGCCTAAATGATACCTTTTTTTTTCTTAGCTCCTTTTTCTTCTTCTAGAAGCCTGAAGAAGATTTAAGTTTACCTTGAAGCTGCTAAAGCTCAAGTTTCATCCCCTAACAATTTTGCTTTTTTACTTTTCTGCTTGAAGAGGAGTCCCAAATTATATGTGTGTGCTTTAGGCATAACCGACTGCTCTAAAAATTAATGACTTAACCACTTATTTTGCTCATGAATCTATAATTTTGGTAGAGCTTGGTGGGGGCAACTTGTCTCTGCTGTATACAAGGTTCCTGGGGCACCCCACCTGGGGCTGGAGTATCATTTTCCAAGATGTCTCCTTCAATATGGCTGGCAAATTGATGCGGGCTCTTAGTTGCTCCCCATGTGAGCCACTCTGTGGGGTGACTAGGTAACATGAGCAGTCACTGAGCAAGCGATGCAAGAGACCAGAAGTGGATGCTGCTGGTTTTTAAATACTTGGGCCTGAAAGCTAGCCTGTCTTTGCTAGAAGTAAATATAGTAGAGTATTAAGCTCTACTGTATTTAGTTGGTCAAGTGGCCATAGAACCTAGATTTAAGAAGTGTGGACAAATAGCCCACGTTTCAATGAAGAAGTGTGAAAAAAAATGTGGCTCCATATTTTAAAACCACCACACTACTGTTGCTGTTAATTAAAATAATAATAAGCAAGTTAGCTATTATGGACTACTTTGTTGAAGTGTACCCATTTGACAGAGGGTATGGTTTCTGGGTTACTTTAAAAAAGGAAAAAGCCATTTTGACCTTCTGATGATGATACTCTGCTTCAAGACAATGACGACAAAAGTCCTGATCAATTTTTGAGGGAGCTAGGGTGGCCTATCGTAGTAGGATGGAGGTCGGAGTCTGGGTTGAACTGTATCACCTCCCACAGCAGGGCAAATGGAAATGAACCCCAGGGCTGGCTGTGAAACCCTTGATAAAGACGTTAGTCTGAGGTCATTTTAAAGGGATCTTGCCCAGAAGGCAGCCTGTCAGGAAAAGGGGAGCCCAGGAGTACATTGCTGTGGGCATACTGTCAGAAGCTGAAGTTGAGGGAGATTTAGATTAGTCAACTGAAAGGGAAGCAATCCCTGCATGTTAGGATTGAAGTTGATGAGCCCTGCAGTGAGACCTCTGTGGAGACTTAAATTCCACTAGAGTGATTCAGCCAAGGACCTAGAGAACAAAGCCATCTTATGGCAGTCCAGTCAAGCAAGAACCTTTCCAACCTCTTCTCAGTTCTGATCTCACTCAACCCTCACTTTGCTGTGCCCTTAGTGGAGATGGGAAACCGGTTGGCCAGCTGAAGGAGGAAGAAAACTATAGACAGGCAAAAAGAGAAGATGGATGATAACTTTTTCTCCAGCCGTAAGCCACCAGCTTGCAGCAGTCCCTAGTTGGGGCAGAAGAAGAGTTAATGTTAAATTTAAGTTAGAGCTTTGATTATTTTGTGGAGTTTGCCATTAAATATTTTTATTGTGAAAGCTTTCCTACATGCACAAAAGTAGAGAGAATAGTAAAATGAGCCCTTTTTCACTCCCGACTTGGAATTAGCAATTATAAGATCTTGCCACTTGTTTCATGTGTCTCTACATATTATAGAGTGCGGCTATAAAATGTATGGATATTTTCCTACATAACTACAGTGCTTTTATCCTACCTAACAAAATTAACAATAATTCCATAGTGTTGTTCAATAATAAGTCCACCTTCAAATTTCCTTGATTGTCTTGAAAATGTCTTTTTATAGTTGATTTCTTCTAATTAGAATATAATTAAGTTGTAGATATTCTATCTGACAGTAGTCTTTTTGCATCTCCTACCCACCAACCAACAGTGATTTGTTGAAGAAATGTGGCAGTTTGTCCCATGGAATGTCCATGTTCTGAATTTGTTGGTTCTCTTTTTTGGATTATTTCACATGTTTCTTTAGCCTCCATTTTTCCTGTAAACTGGAAAGTTAGCTCTAAAGCCCCAATTAGATTCAGGTTCTGCTTTTTGGGCAAGAATGCTACATAGGTGTGGTGCTGTGAATTTCATTTTGCATTACATCAGGAGGCACACCGTGTCTGGCTCTGTCCACTTTAGTGACATTGGGTTTCAGCAGTGGGTTCAGGTGGTTAGTGACAGTGCAATCCCTTCATTGTTAACTTTGCCATTATCTTTTAATCTAATTGTTTCATTGGTGCATGCTGACTTCCTTAATTATTTTACTAGGAGTTACCAAAAGATACTTTTCTAACTCTTATCATTCTTGCCTCATTAGCTGGAATTTTTCTGCAAGGAAAAGCTTTTTTCTTAGCAACTAGGCTATTTGGTTACCTGGAAAAGGAGTTTACCTAGGATACACAGGATAAATATTTAATTCTTTCCCTTTAAATGTTAATTTCAGAGTAAGTGCCCTAGTTACCTTCAGTGGTGGCCATTGAACTAACTTGCTTTCCATCTTTCTTTTCATCCTGTGAACATATGGATTTATATATTCAATGTGTTTCAAACAATTACATTCATTATCGCTTTAGAACTAAAAAATTTTAATCTTTAGCCAGCGGAAACCCTTTCATGTTTCTCTTGTAACATTATCCCATTACTCGTAGATAGTTTCCTTGCTCAAGATGTTCAGGTTTCTTTTGCATATTTCCTTCCCCATATACCAGTCATTCATCTAAGGAGTCCTACTTCCTTGAAGTGGGAGATGATGGTTAGAGGCAGAAGTCCAGGCCCTTATGATCCTTATTGTTATTGAGTTATCATGACTTGGAAGCCTTTTTAGTGGATAGAGCCAGGAAATAACGTATTTTTGCAAAGAAAAAAGTCATGAAGTGATACTGGTATTTCCAGTTTAAATTTAACCTTGCAGAAACTTTATATGATTTCTTTTTTCTTTTCTTTTTTTTTTTTTTTTTTTTTTTTTTTTTTTTTTTTTTTTTTTTTTTTTTGAGCTGGAGTCTTACCCTGTCATCCAGGCTGGAGTGCAGTGATGCAATCTTGGCTCACTGCAATGTCTGCCTCCTAGGTTCAAGCTGCTCTGCCTCAGCTTCCTGAGAAGCTGGTACTATAGGCATGCATTACCATGCCCAGCTAATTTTTTGTATTTTTAGTGGAGATGAGGTTTCACCATGTGGGCCAGGCTGGACTTAAAACTCTTGACCTCAAGTGATCCTTCCGTCTCAGCCTTCCGAAGTGCAGGGATTACAGGCTTGAGCCACTGTGCCCAGCCTTTTTTCTCTTAAGTAATTGTTATTTGCTCTATCCTATAAAATATATAGTTTCAAAATACATATCCTATAATATTTAAAATATGGTTTCAGAATGTATTTTCTACAGCATAATATTTAATTTCACATAATTATACTGATAATACCATTGAGAATGCTTTGTGAAATATAAGCTTTCTTTACAGCTGTATTTGTCCTTAGAATTTATTCTACTAGGTATAGACAGTCAAAATACTATATTCTGACAGTAGTCTGAATAAATAATTTGTCTGTGTGCTATTATCTTTATATTAAAAATAATTTGTGTGCTATTATCTCTACTTTATATTCAGTTGCTTTATTTCAGTTATTTGCTAGTATATATGCTTTTATTTATAAAAGGAATGGTGGTGGCTTAAATCAAAATCTAGTAGAAATGGTTATCTATAGAGGGAGAAAAGGAATAGGTAAATGGAAGTGAGCATTCTCTGAATCATTTTCTTATATAGGTTTAACTTTGGATTCGTATAAATGTGTTATAAATTTAGAAAATAAAATTAGATTAAAAAAAATCTTCATCCGGAGATGCCAAATAGTCTGATGGAGATAATGAGTTTGGAATTTAGGGGAGAAGTTAGGCTGTAGATATAAATTTGGGAGACGGTGTTTAAAATTACAGGTGAGTGAATGAGACCAGAGTGAGACTGAATGTGGATGAAGTGGTTTGGGCCTGAGACTGATACATCCCATCATGTAGAAGTCAGAAAGAAGACAAGAGTTCGGCAAAGGAGGCAGAGAGGCTTCTAGTGAGGTAAGAAGGAAAACCAAAACCAAAGGAGTATGGTGTCAGGAAGCCACATGAAAATGTGATTCAAGAAGGAGGAACTGACCACGTGCCCTTCCAGTCACTTTTTGTATTGCTATCCTTCCGTATGTTCCAAACCACAAATGAGTATCTAAAGAGTCATAAGAGGTAGCTGAAGTTAGGGAAGCAGGGGATATTTAGGGAGGGGACAATTCTGATAATGGGAAAGTGAATCCAAGTAAGAAGTTTAAGTAAACCAGTTCATGGAAAACTTGAACTTGGAGCCTAACTACCTCCTTATAACCCCAGAATTCTCAGCTGATTGTGCAGCTTAGGTGGAAGTCAGGAATAAAAAGAGGATCAAACTAAAATTTTAAGTTGGAATAATAAGAAGCTAAAAAGCATTGTCTTTCATGAGTTGTAAGTGTAAGAAGCACAAAGAGAAAAATAAAGATATCTTCTATTTTTTTTTAAAAGCCAATTGATTAGCATAAATTTTATGATTGAAGGAAAAGACAATTATCACAATAGAAAGTGAGGGCAGAGTGGGTGGTATAACTTCAAAGTGTTCTGTACAGTGGACACATTGATCAAAGGCAAAATAATAAAAGAAGCAAGTCTGAGGAGTCATCACATTATTAGAAAAAGACTACCCGTATTTCAGTTTATGACACCAGAGTTCCTTATGCAAGTCAAGAGATGAAAGATATCATAGTTGATGCACTCAATGAATTCTGTTAACGGCTTCCTTTTCACTTGTGAATTTTCTTCAAAGGTAAGTTTTAGGTACAAAGGATTTCACAGAAGGATGTGAACTACATGTATGTGGAAGGAAACTGGCTTCTCAAGCAATGTATTGTGGCTGAGAAAGAAAGTGGGGAATGGAAGAAAAGGAGAAAAACAGCTAGGAAAAAGTACAACAGATGATCTGATATTTGTTTCAATATCTATATTCTTGTTTTGATTAAATGATATTTTTGCCTTTTTTATTTTCTGAAAACATTTGACATGTATGAAACATGTTAAGAAGTTCCCTGTTTGCTTGTGGGTGGCGAACACATTAATTCTAACTACAGGATCGTAATTAAGCCCTGGGTGTTTATACCTACAATTAAAGTGCTAGATTAGGGGTGTTAAATGATCTGAGTTTTAAGGTTTTTGTTCAGAGCCCTAATTTCTGGTATTTTGATTTTCAAAAACAGCATCAGAAATGACCAAAAGTAAAATATATTCAAAGTAAAAACTATAGAAAACATAGAAAAGCACAAAGAAACACCAAAATTACTGAAAACCTCTGTACCTAAGATTGACCGCTGTTCTTCCAGTACTTTTCTGTGGATATACTCGCTTGCGTACATAAACATATTTGTGTGTTTATTCTATTTTAATATAAAATATGCTATTTTAGATTAACAAGCTGTATCATAAAACTTAAAATGTACTATGATATTTTATGATATGACTTCCCTTATTATTTTAAACAATTATATGATACGAATTAAAATGACACACTATGTTGTATTTCATTTGAGGAATTAATGTGTGTTAAAACAGCAGGATCAGAAACAGATGTTTCATTATCTATTGCTACATAATAAGCCATGTCAAAACTTAGTGGCTTAACTTAATTTATGATGATCTCTCACAGGTCTGGGGTTTGAAGGGCTTAGCTGGGCTCTTTTTCCTTGGGGTGCATCATAGGGTTGCAGCTTGGTAATGGCTGAGGCTGATGGCATCTAACTGCTTAATCATTCATGTGTCTGATGTCTGACTTGTGATTTCATGTCTGCACATGACATGTTTGGACAGCTGGAGGCTAACTAGGTATGTCTCTTTCCATATAGCCATTTCATGTGGCTAGCTTAGGCTTCCTGAAACATGGCAGGTAGTCAGATTCCTTATACTGTGGTGTCTTCCTCTGGGGCAGCCATTCCAAGAGGACTGGGCAGAAACTTCAGAACATCTTAATGACTTAGCTTTCAAAGACCAAGAATATCACATTTCTACTGCATTCTTTTGGTTAAGCAAGTCCCCTAAGCCCAGATTCAAGGGAAGAGGACTTAGACTCCATTCTCAAACTGAGGAGCACCAAAGAATTTGCAGCCACCTGTAATCTATTACGAGTGGCCTCATCCAATTTGAAAGTGTAGTAATGCACTTTTATTCTAATGTTTTATAATATGTATTCATTTAAATACTATTACTGGAAAAATGGCACTTGTGTGTGTGTTTTTAAATAACAATGCTATCATAGTATAATATTGTGTTTATCCTACTTGTTACCCTTGAACACTTTCCTATGTCTATAGTTTTCATAATTTTTAAAAAAGTTTTAAATTTTTGTGCTTACATAGCAGGTGTATATATTTATGGGTTACATGACATATTTTGATTCAGCATGCAATGCATAATAATCACATCAGGGTAAATGGGGTATCCATCACCTCAAGCATTCATCCTTTGTCATAAAATATTTTTAATGAGGCTAAGCATGGTGGTGCATGCCTGTAATCGCAGCACTTTGGGAGGCCAGGGTGACTGGATCACTTGAGGCCAGGAGTTTGAGACCAGCCTGAGCAACATGGAGAAATCCTGTCTCTAAAAATACAAAAAATTAGCCAGGTGTGGTTACAAGTCATGCTTGTAATCTCAGCTACTTGGGAGACTGACCCGTGAGAATTACCTGAACCTGGGATGCAGAGATTGCAGTGAGGTGAGATCACGCCACTGCACTCAATCCTGGGCAACACAGTGAGTCTCTGTCTCAGGAATATATATATATATATACACACATATTTTAATGGCTTTATATTTTCCAGATATATCGCTTCCAAAATTATGGGTTTACATAAATATCTACTGGTTAGATAAAATAGTTACTATAATAATGACAAAATAATTGTTCACTTAAAATTGTAGAGGGGTTTAAGCAAACCAGTGTAAAGAGCTAAAATAACTAGAGATTTGCTAAAGGAAAGGCATAATTGTTAATGGCTCAATGCTTAACTGACCACAAATGAATTGTAAATGACTGAAAAAGTCAACTAATCCTGGACATTTAAAGTGAATTATTGTTTTAGTAGCTAAAAATACTTTGTAGCTGAAGTCCCACTTATTGAAACAAGTCCCACTTTTTGATTTTAGTAGCTATGGTTTTGTTCATGTAAATTGGGAGGGTGAATAAGAATGACACAAGGTATTTAATGGTTAACTTAAGTTAGACATTGTGGTAAGTATATTACATACATTATTTCAGTGAATCCTCACAACCCCTCTTTGAGGTGGATGATTTAATTTTACATTTTCAGATGGGAAAACATGTTTAGAGACACAATTGAGATTTAGAGATGCTAAGCCACTTGCCAAGCTAACAAAGATGATAAGGACTGATTCAGGATGTAACTTAGGTGATGTGTATTCAAAACAGATGTTTGCACTAAGGAAAACAGTGTGGAGATTCCTTAAAAAACTAAAAGCAGATTTGTCACTTGATCCAGCAGTCTCACTCTTGGGTATCTACCCAGAGTAAAAGAAGTCATTATACGAAATAGCTACTTGCACGTGCATGTTTATAGCAATACAATTTGCAATTGCAAAAATGTGGAACCAGCCCAAATGCCCATCAGTCAATGAGTGGATAAAGAAAATGTAGTATATATGGTCCATGGAGTACCACTTAGCCGTAACAAGGAATGAAATAATGGCATTTGCAGCAACCTGGTTGGAACTGGATACCACTATTCTAAGAGAAGTAACTCACGAATGGAAAAGTAAACATTGTATGTTCTCATTCATAAGTGGGAGCTAAGCTGTGAGGACACAAAGGCATAGGAATGACACAGTGGATTTTTGGGACTTAGGGGAAAGGCATGAGGGAGAGTGAGGGATAAAAGACTACACATTGGGTCCAGTGATCACTGCTTGGTTGATGGGTGTATCAAAATCTTAGAAATCCCACCAAAGAACTTACTCATGTAACCAAATACCACCTGTTCTCCCTAAATCCATTGAAATACAAAAATATGCAGTATTCAAAGCAAAAAAATATTTTATCATTAACTATGATCTTTGTAGGAATTTTTTTGGTATAAACTTTTTATCAAATTAGCAAATTCTTTTATATTTCAAGGATACTAACAGTTTTGTGTTTTTTAGATAACCTTATTGATATATAATTGAATTAAAATTAACTTCACATATTTAAATTGTACAATTTCATTCACTATTACAGATGTATGCATCTGTGAAAACATTACAATGAAATTGATGAATATTTTTATAATCCACCGCCACCAAAAAATCAAGTGTTTGTACATCTGTGTAATATGATTTCTTCTTAAAAGTATAAATTAGTAATTTGGAAGATGATTAGGTTTAAGGTAGAAGAGGATGCTAAATAAAATATGACCCCATTTGATATAGTTTGGGCTGTGTCTCTACCCAAATCTCATCTTGAATTGTAGATCCCATGATCCCCACGTAGCATGGGAGGGACCCCAAGGGAGGTAATTGAATCATGGGGCAGTTACCTCCGTGCTGTTCTCATGATAATGAGTAAGTTCTCATGAGTTCTGAGAGTTTTATAAGAGGCTTTCCCACCCTGGAACATGTTTGCTTTTTCTTCTGCCATAATTCTAAGCTTCCTGAGGCCTCCCTAGCCATGTGGAACTGTGTTATCAATTAAACGTCTTTCCTTTATAAATAACCCAGTCTCGGGCAGTTCCTTATAGCATCACGAGAATGAACTAAACACCCTTCTTAAAAACAAAAACAAAGATTAGTGAGTGTCTATGTAGTTATAAGATAAAGAATAATATTACAGGTGATTTATAAGGGAGATGTGACCAGTTCATCTTCAGTATGAGGACGCAGGACAGAGGCAGAGAGTAGCTGGGAGGTGTTACACTTACCTTTGGTTTGACATATGTTTGAGGGACTGGTAGGACATCTGTACAGAGATACAAAGAAGTCAGTTGAATGTGTGAGCAGGATTGGGGATTTTTTTTTTTAACAAGTATTATTGCCACTATAATCAAAATAGCTTGCCAGAAACTTCGGGAAGTGTTTTGATAGCTGACCACATGAGTCTAGTTCTGCAGGATGTAAATATCAATGGGGAAAATTGTTCTGTGGTCATTATAGATTTTGGAAATGTTGAATTAAAGTTGTTTGTATTCTTTTAGGCCTTCTTACGGTTTGTTATAGACTTTAAGTATTTTGAATATGTAGGAAGGTTATTTAGTATTGGCACAAACATATTTCCTAAATGTATTTCTAACTGAATTCTTTAGTCTGATCAAAATGTGGGCATAGCATAGCATAGACCACACTGGGGAATATTGGTTGGAACTTAAAGGGTAAGAGTTGCAATGGGAGACTTTTAGAGGGACTGGGCAAAGCTCAGATTGCTCAGAGGACTGTGTGAAATCTGATATTGAAGGGAAGGAGAGAGTTGAGGTGGAAGCTTGAAGAGGAAACCAGGCTGAGAAGGGGAAGTTGTTTGTAGGTAAGAAGAGTGCATTTGTGGAGTGAGGAGCAAAGGAGAGAGAGAAGGAAGGAGGGAGAAGAGATGGGAGGAGGAAGATAAATTAGTAGAAGTAAAATCTTAAACATGAAAGAATGAGGTTAGAAGCCTAGTTGGTGGGTTGTTCTTAGAGAGGAGTATGGGTGTTCCACTTTTGGAGACAGTCTATGGAGATAGAGAATTTTGAGGGAAGGGAAATAAAATCTTTTAAGGGGTTGAACTATTACAAAAGTTGAAGGGTGGACAGTTAATACCGGTGGGGAATCTGATGCAATAATGAAAGCAAATAAGAATAAATATTCTTATTTTAAATGTGTGAAGACATACTATTCATTTTTTAGTAACTGTTCACACAGTAGTGTGGAGGATGTAGTTGGGAGGCAAGAACAGATCTAAAGAGGATTTACTTTTTCTTTACTTAGTAGGACAAAACTCACTTAAGATGGAATTCTATTTAAATGCTTCTTAGTCATGTTTACTGTGGTGTACCCACGCCTTCAGTTATGCTTGGCAGATAGTAGAGACTTAGTGAGTACTTTCCGAATACCCTTGAATGATGAATGAATGTTAGACACAGCCACAGCACATCAATAGTGCCCACATGCCACACATGGGTTTCCTTTAAGCTCTTTCAAACTTGTGTCCATGAACAGAAAGACTAAGCTCTTGAAAAAACTTGGCACTAAGTCCTGTAGCCAGAGAGAGCTGCTTAGGGACCCTGTGGTCTAAAGATAGCACTAAAGAAGTGGCATAGGCAATGGAATGTTTCCCCTCTGAAGAGTTGTGCTGACCCGTGCCAGGAGTTGGGGCTAGTGAGGGACAAAGAATACAGCCTGAAGTAGCAGGCCTGGACAGATGGAGGAAGACCAGCCTCAGGCAGGGAATCAGGTACCAGAGCTCATTGACAGCTGAAGTACTGTAGTCTGGGAGACACCAGACAACCTTTAGGAATGCATTAGCCACTGGAATTCTTAGAGCATACAAGTAGGGGAGCTCCAAGAGGTAAAAATGGATTTCCAGCTAGTATGATGCATGGCATCTTGAGTAGGATTTAATTTAATTTGGAGAATAATGGAGTGCTTGACACATTTGCACCATGGGTGTTGTGAACTAGTTCATATTTGTTACATGCTTGGGATTCCAGGGAATTCATAATCTTTGTTACATCACAGCTGCAAGACAATTTTAATCAAATATGTCAATCTAACCCTATCATCCCTCCAATCTCAGCAGAGTACTGAAACAGGGTTTGGGCTGCATTTAAAACACAGGGGTAAAAACCCCCACTAAATCCTTTAAGAGCAAGAATAGAAGAGAAACATTTAATTTTGGGATATGTGTAGGTAGTAGCTCATGGCCATAAAAACCCTCAAAGAGTAGAAGTTTAAGGTAAGAAAAGAAATTAGCTGGTTAGAGTAAATGCTTTGAGAAAAACAATGGTTTACTCACAAAGCATGTTGATGAAAGCCAGAAAAAGTAAAGTCAATATAGTTTTAGATATTCGCTTCTCTATAAAGATGAATTTAAATCAAACCTAATGAATACCTTATTTAAAATTTTAAATAAAATATTTTACAAAATGTTTTAAACAGCTCTGACCCATCTAAATGATCAGTTATTGATAAACTCTTAGGCATTCCCAGAAGTGGAAAATATTCATGCTTTGACATAGAATTTTTTAATGTTCAGATAGATGTTATTAACTTTCTTTCTTTTTTTTTTTTTTTCAGAGTCTTGCCCTGTCTCCAGTCTGGAGTGCAGTGGTACGATCTTGGCTGACTGCAACCTCCCCCTCCCGGGTTCAAGCGATTCTCCTGCCTCAGCCTCCTGTGTAGCTGGGACTACTGGTGTGTGCTACCACACCCAGCTTATTTTTGTATTTTTGGTAGAGATGGGGTTTCACCGTGTTGGCCAGGATGGTCTTGAACCTCTGACCTTGTGATCCGCCTGCCTCCACCTTCCAAAGTGCTGGGATTACAGGTGTGAACTACAGCCCCCGGCCATTAACATTTTTATCAGTAAATACATCAGTCTGAAATGAGTTTACCCTGGAATTAGTGTCACTTCTAGAGGGTACTTAACAATCTTCAATGGATTTAGCAAAGAGTATTTTCACATATGATTTTTACCTGATTGATAAATGCTTGTGTAATCTTATCAAGCATTATAAAATTAATTTAAAAATTGATCTTAGGCTTTATCATCACATTTTTTAATTTATAAATCTCTGTGTAACCGGGAAGCCAGAGAAGCCCAATCTCAGAGATTTTTCCTTGGAGATAGAAGCATATTGACAAAACATCGTAGCATGAAATCTCAAAGTTCAGTGTGTATGAGACAGATGGAGAAACACATTAATACTGTCAAGTCATTGGCTTCAGACTTCCTGGGATGGAAATGTTTGTAATCCCACTTAGGTTTTAGGTTTCAAATTTATGGAGGATTATAGAAATTGGGGAAATAATAGAACATGTTCAGATACTTTGGTTGCAAATTAAGGCTCTTATTTTAACAGAATTTTGTACAGTCCTTGAGACCCTGTGGAAAATTGTTAATTGAAAGGATTGAATACCTAAAAAATATTAAATATCTTGTTTTAGTTTGGTAAGTGGCTCCTGGCAGTAGCAATAGATAATATGACATGCAAATGCCTTCTAAATGGGAAAGAGATAGTACTTAGTTGGACCATAAGTTATCTTCCAGAGCTTTACCTAATTCATTTGAGCATTACATATTTAGCCAGAAAAATAAAATGTTTATTTTTCTTCATATCATTGGTAAGTTCATACAATTCTGTTTTGTGTCAAAAGTAATAAATGAAAGTGAGAACCAGAAAAGAGCATGTTGTGAACAAAATTAAATAAAAACCTACTTCTTTTTAAAAACAAAAAAGTTTTTAAAAGATGCATTTTAAAAAGAAAACCAAAATTTCCTTTTACTTAGAAGCAAGGGAAAACCAGGCCAGGTGCAGTGGCTCATGGTAATCCCAGCACTTTGGGAGGCTGAGGCGAGTGGATCACCTGAAGTCGGGAGTTCAAGACCAGCTTGACCAAAGTGGAGAAACCCTGTCTCTACTAAAAAATACAAAAATTGGCCAGGTGTGGTGGTGCATGCCTGTAATCCCAGCTACTTGGGAAGCTGAGGCAGGAGAATTATTTGAACCTGGGAGGTGGAGGTTGTGGTGAGCCAAGATTGTGCCAATGCCCTCCAGCCTGGGCAACAAGAGCGAAACTCTGTCTTTAAAAAAAAAAAAAAAAAGAAGCAAGAGAAAATCCAGCTCTTCTAAATAAGCCTTGTATTAAACAGGAACTAAGCAATAGGCTTTTTAGAATTTCATAACACTAGGAAATTCACCTATCAAAACCTGAGATGCAACCAAAACGATACATGGAACAAAGGCATATCTTTTAAATAATAAAAAAAACTAACTTGTTTTTCAATTTATGAATCTTAAAAAAATACTATAATTAATGAATCAGGGTAGAGAATTGATAAAGATTAGAAAAGAATTGATGAATTAGAAAACAGAAAACATTGGACTTAACCCCAGATCAAAATATCCAAATAAAGTCAGTAGTCTTATAACTTCACTTTCCAGTAAAGGAAGTAGACTCAGATGTTGACAGCCTACCCATAGTTGCCCTGCTGATAAGTGTCAGAGTACTCTAAGGGCATGGATGATAGGCCTTGCTGCATTTTTTTCAGTGTGAAAATTAGAATTATCCAACTGGCCCATTAGCCTAAATTCTGGGTAATGGTTTATATTTTTAATGGTTAGAAAATGGTTTGTGAGTGATACGGCTGGAGACTTTATAATTGCTTGAGGAAACCAAGGAAATGTAGTAAAAACCAGCAGTCAGTTGGGGATTGCTGGAGGCTTGCACAATAAGGGTGTAGAAGCATCACTACAACCTGGAACATTATGATCAAGAGCCTCATTAACAGAAGAAATAATGAACTTAGACTAAATTGATGACTTCAGAGAATATTTGAAGAGGAAAATCTGAAATTGTCAATTAGCTTTTTGGCAACACATCTACATAAATGTGAGCTGTAATGATCCTGTATTCTATTAATTCTATTAGACTCTCATATGTGTATCCCATTCGTCTTCCAATTAGATTCCGTTTCAAGTTTTGCAGATTTACAATACAGCATCCTGACAATGTTTCAATGCCCGGTACGGTTTTTAATAAGTGGGTAGATGGATGGAAGAGAGTGACTTTGTTTGATTTAAAGGAAAGCAGTAAGAAATTTTCAAAAGGGGTGAGGGGTACTATACATAGTGACTTCTTTCCACAGTGTATGGTATGAAAAAGAGGGAAAGAGTAACTTTGCAGTAGAGCACTCTGACAAATACTACCTCGGCCAGGTAAGCAAGCTCAACAGCATTAGTGATAAGTCATATTGATAGTATGTGTACCTTTTATATAAGTGATGAGAAGGTCACTTTGCCTTTTCAGTCTTCCCCAAAACCCATAAGCCCAGTCTAATTGAGAAAGTTATCAGACAAATCCCAACTGAGGGACATGCTACAGAACACCTGACCATATTCCTCAAAAGGGCCAAGGTCATCAAAAATAAGAAAACTCTGAGGAAGTGTCACAGCCAAGAGGAGCCTAAGGAAACATGACAACTCAATGTAATGTGGCATCTTGGATGTGATCCTGGAACAGAAAAATAAAATTAGGTAGAAACTAAGAAAACTGGAATAAAGTGTTGACTTTAATTAGTCAAATTGCATTATTCTTTGTATTTCTATTGTGTTATAAAAATGATTAATAGACATTTAAAAAATCAAGATAAAAAGTCATTGTGTGGCTTAGCAGCACCTGAGTGGTTAAAAAATTTGTGGTGGTTGAGCCTGAAGACAGATTGGGTGCATGCAAAGTGGTGTGTCAATGGTTTCCATTTCAAAACACTTTCAGGGTCTCTTGATCTAACTTTTGGTTTCTATCATTTCTTTTTCTTTGTTTTTGTTGTTGTTTTTTAACCTGAAGAACCACAAATTATTACAGATTAAATACAGACTTTTTTTTCTAACCATGAAAAGTACTGTTCTTCTCTGAAATCATAGATGTAGCTGGGAGGGTAGGCATCTGCAAAGTTCCCAGACCTTGACCTGTGCTTCCTATGCCAGTTGTGGTGTGTAGAGGTGGCGGATACTGTGGTTCAAATTTTGGGAGTCATCCAGGAACATCGGGAGCCCCAGCATTTTGTTCTTTCAGATACGGCGTTGTAATTCATTTATCTCCTGACCTTGAAGTTCATGATGAGTTTCATTGTCTTTTAAACTTTCAAGTTCTCAGTGTTTCCATCTACTTCACACATTCCTTCACTCTAATGTTGCTACTGTGGAGTGTAGGCAGGAGATTGTGGGTGTATGGTTGGTTCTCATATAAGACAGTCCAGGATGCCTGATGCTGTTTCCTTTGGTCTCTCGACCATGTGCAGATTGGAGGTCTAGAATTTGGAAACTGGCACTTCATGATGCACGGAGATGGATTCCCTCCCCTGGGACTCATAACTACCTCAGTTCTGTAGCTGTTCATTATGCTTCCATTTAACAATTGATGAAACTCAAGGCCATGTGAAGGGAAGTGACTTGTCTAAACTTCAACGGCTGAGAAGGTGGCAGAGACTAGACTTGAGCCCAAGGCTGAGTGGGATCAGTGCTTGCCTCCTGCTTTGGAGGTGACTCAAGACTCAACACCCCAGGAGGCGCTTGCAGTGTCCAGCTAGAGGCTTCATGGCATCTGTGGTAGGATGCTCACTTAGGCACTGCCAGAAATTCTTCCCATTGTCCTGTAAAATCAAAGTCCTGGTACACTGCATGGAGGTATCCCACAAGGCGGTGAGTGTGCATGTGTGCATGCTCACACACATGTGCATGCACATACATGCACACTCACCACCTGTGGACTGCTTTTCTACCTCTGAATGACGTGGAGATAAGACATTTCTTACTTTTCTCTTTGACCCTAGTCTGAGGAGACATTAGGAGGATATGGGAGAGCAAATTCTCTGACTAACTGGCAGTTACTCCTTAGTTCCAGCAGGGGATGCTATGGAGAAATGTGGACCCAGATTTGCCATTTCTAGTAATTTTTCAGAATTATCTGGAAATCCATTTCTTTAAATGTGAAATCTTCAAATTTTAAATCTTGGCAAAAATGATCTTTTAGTGTTGTTTTGTAAACAGTTTGGAATAAAAAACACATATCTCTAGGCATCTGGGTTTATAACATTAAACTCCCTCTTTTGCTTTCTTACTGGCAATAAGTGCAAATAATTCATTAAGAAAACACAGGCACCTAGATTATTCAGTAAAACAGACTGTCTTCAATGGAGAGAAAGAAACTCAAAGTATCCAAAGAAACAATTTAAAAGTTTTTAGAGAATACTACAGAATCTCAGGAGAAAAAAATAATTTTTTGTTTGACTAGAGCTAATTAAAGCTCTTTTCAGTGAGATCTTAATTTCAAGAAAATTGCTTTTCGTGACCTTTGTCTATAAGATCTATGTAGAATTGCAAAATTATATTTGTTTGGGAAGAATAATAGGGGGCAAAAATCTATCCTTAGATTCTTTAGACCTCTTTTCATAATTTGAGAAATTGTTGCTATTGATTGTTTTTGGAGATGGAGGGGTGCCATCTAATGGTGGTTTAAGAAATCTTAATTAAACTTGTGATCCTTATTTTGTAAAGGACCTGAAAGACAAATGGTATCTTACTATTTGACAGAGATATTGTCACATACTCAGATTTATAACCTATATGAGCAAATTTGACTTATTGTTTCTAAATTGGCCTCAAAAGATTTAGATTAGTGAGATTTTCATTTTGTGCTTTGCAAATGTGGGAGAGGGAAAGCACAATTGAAACCCATAATCTTCTAGAGCTCACAGAACTCTGGAATTAAAGTTTCTCTACACTGTTCTTCCTGTTTCCATGGTGGGCATATGTGATCCAAATGTAAACAGCTTGAATGGCTTTTGTGATCTCTTTGTTGATGACTCATGCAAACGGGAGTACATGAGCTCATGGAAAATGTCAAGCTTAAGTATTCTAGAAAGAAGATAGAAATCAGAAGTCCAGTTACGTGAGTTAAAAGACTTTATGTATTAGATCAAATAGTTACTTGCCCTGTTTCTGTTATGTAAAACGTTATTTTTCCTGGAAGTTTTTATCTATACTGCATTATTGTTCATGGAAATGACCATTATAGAACCAGTCTTATGTATATACCACGGCAATTTGTCTTATCATAGTTACTTTTCTGGAAAAAATTACTGTGTTAAGGTACAGTTTTTGAAAGTTTAAAAGCATGAATCTCACACAAATATAAAATGAACGTGCCAAGATTTTATTCAACCTATTAGTGAGGAAACCAGTAAACTGTGAATACTGATTCAAAGAGCATTTTTGGAACAAAGTATTTACAAGAAAATAATGAAGAAATGTTGAGGGCCGAAACGGGTGGATCACGAGGTCAAGAGATCAAGACCATCCTGGTCAACATGGTGAAACCCCGTCTCTACTAAAACTACAAAAAATTAGCTGGGCATGGTGGCGTGTGCCTGTAACCCCAGCTACTCAGGAGGCTGAGGCAGGAGAATTGCCTGAACCCAGGAGGCGGAGGTTGCGGAGAGCCGAGATCGCGCCATTGCACTCCAGTCTGGGTAACAAGAACGAAACTCCGTCTCAAAAAAACAAACAAACAAAAAAACAAAAACAACAACAACAACAAAAAACTAGTTAACATCCTACCAGGAAATAAAGCGGTAACCTATGAATTATCTGTTTCACGGTACAAAAATTACTTGCACTTTTTAATCAAGTAAAAGGGTGATAAAAAAAGTACTTGCACTTTTATAGGACAAAGTTTTTCAAATTTATATGTGATTTCACTAAGTCTGAGACCTTTTATCAATGGTAAACCGTTACTGATTTAACTCAGTGTGTTTCTCCAAATCTTGGGTGGGTCTGTGCCTGGTGTGATCAATAAAAGCATAGTCTACACACTACTTTTTGGCTTGTATTCAAGTTTTGGATACCTTTTTTTTAAAAAAAAAAATCAGTGTCTGTGATCCTCTGAGGTCTGTGCCTGTGCTATTGTCAGAGTAAAATAACTCTGGATCTGACAAAACTAAATACAGCAAGGAAGGATGACAAGAGTCTCTTGCTTTCTTTTCCTATCCATGCTTTTCCTGCCTTCCCATTACTCTAAGAGGTGGGTTAATCTACTTCTTTATTCATTTTTTCATTAACTAAGCATGTCTTGAGAGCCATTATATGACAGGGACTGTGCTAGGTGGTGGGTAAGTAAGCTAGTCAAGATGAACAAGGTCATTGTCCTGCAGGTGTTTTTGTTCTGAGGAGAGAGACACAATAAATGCAAAGTGTGACAAGTACCAGAAGGAAATAGAAGGGCGTTGGTTAAAAGAGGAATATTAAGCTTTCATGTAGACCATTGTGTTAGGAAAATATTTATTATCTCAGCTAAACACCGTAATTATTGTAGATCTCATCAATAAAAAGGTAGTTTCCATTGACTTTCACTACACCTATCCATTCATTCTCCAGGGAAGGGTAGACACAATAATGGTAACTTGCACTTTCCTAGACCACATATTGCCAAATCAAAAGTGGTTGCCCTCTACACCTCGGGGGCAATGGTCATCCTGGTATCCCACTTTATATCATCTTGTTATTTCCTTTGATGATTTCCTGTGTTTCATTCTTAATTGCTAATCCTATATTTTCTTCTTTCTTTGTTTATTTTCTTTATTCCCTTGTTTTGATGGAGAATGCCCTTCAGTAACATCCTGAGAAAGGGTATGTAGAGAGCAAAGTTTTAGGTCTTGTATGTTAGGAATTATGATATTATCCTTCCACTTAACTAATAGTTTCATTGGGTATAGAATTTAACTACTAACTTTAGATAGTCACCTTTAATATAGCACTTTACAGAAAAGGGTTTTCAGACAATTAGATAAACACAAAGGACAAAAGGAAGACAAAAGAAAGCAATAGCAACTCAGTTTTGAAGGCAGATGGATGAGTAGTGATTGTCTTAGTAGACCCAAGGAAAGAATTCAAAGGGATTCCAGGATGATAGAAACAGGGATCCCAGGATGACTGTTGCCCATCATGTGTAGAGGGCAACCACTTTTGATTGATATACGTTTGACAATATGTGATCTAGGAAAGTGCAAGTTACTGTAATTGTGTCAACTCTTCCCAGAGAGTGAATTGATGAGTGTAGTGATAGTCAATGGAAACTGTCATTTTATTGATGAAGTATACAATGATGATGATGTATATCTGAGACAATAAACATATTCCCAACATAAATGTCTACATGGAAGCTCGAAATTTCTTTGTTAACTAATATCTTGGAAACATATGGTGATTTCTGTATGCAGAAGAAGACAAAATTTGTACCAGCAAAATTTTTTCTGCTGGAATACATATATGTCTATGTATAGATATATAAACAATCTCTTGAGAGATACGGATGAAGTTGATAACTGGGACTGATTGTGGGTAGGAGCAGCATGTGGCTGGTGGAGGGTACTGTGAGGGAGGCTTATTTTTTACTGTTTATCTTTTTGTTCCTTTTTAATATTGTGCCACATGCATATATAAGTTCTTTAAAGATGAATAAAATAAAATGCATTTCTTAAAAATTGAAAATAAATAAAAAAGACAGTAACATTACAGTCTGCATAAGACTATTCCTTTTATTTATTAGTTTTAAAATGTTTAGCATTTACTGTAATTGTAACATTAGATTACTTTGCTTTTGAAAGTTGTAAATTTAAATTGTTTTGCTTTGGGAGAGGGCAAAGGTCAATATTTTTTGGTGGTACTTGCCAGATACAAATAAGACAGATTAAGAATCTTAGAAGATGAATAATTGATGATATGAATGATGAAGCTTCTTTTGTTCCACAGGAGTAATTCTATAGTTTTAGAATGCCCCTTAGTAGATGTAATAGAATTCAAGTAATTCTAAACTTGAAAACCTTGTTCCTTTAGGATCATATTTTCAGTATTAATTACCTGGTGGTCACACCGTGGGAAGATGCTTGCTATGGCATTGACAAGGCAAAAGATGAAGCTAAAAGGTCAATGCATTCATTCAGCTCTGCACTAGTAATGTTTGTCTGTTCAGGTCTGTGTCCCATCACTCATAGATATCTATAGTTTTAGAATGCCCCTTGGTAGATGTAATAGAATTCAAGTAATTCTAAACTTGAAAACCTTGTTGTTTATTCTGAAACATAAAGAAATAGAGCTAACTTTCAAACTGAGGGAAGGTTTTTTATTGATGTTGATTACTGTAACATTAATTGAATTATTATTTTATTTCATTGCCTTCTATTGGGCCTTAATTCTCATTTATTTATTTTATTCTCTTCCTGATTCTACTCTGCTTCTACATAGTTATTTAGACAAAGATAAAATGACTCTTTCCATGTAATCAGAACATGCTATGCTTATTATGTTTCCTAAGGTGCCCATCATTGATTTGAGACAAGATGGGAAGAAGGTACTATCCTAGATAAACAGGCTTTAGAATTTATTTGTTATCTAGATAAATGGGCTTTAGAATTTATTTGTTATAATGACATGTTGTTGATGAGTTTTAATATTTGATGCTCTTATGGGCTAAGTAATCCAGATAAAAAATAAAGTAGAGAAAATATGAGTAGGTTTTTAAACAGGGAGAAAGAAGCATCCTGGACAACAGCAATAGGAATAAATTAAAGCCAGACTAAGGCAAAGAAGCATGATATTGGGGTTCCTTGGTGACAAGGTGAAAAAGCTAAGAAGGGCCTTAGCTTTTTCAGGACACTGAGTCAATATGGTACACTCCTGTCCTGCTGTGTTCTATTCGGAAGACATCCTTAGTTTGTCTAAGTGTCCTGTTAGTCACTGCCAGTTTTGAGGTGGAGGGGAAAATATTAGACTGTGAGTACAGATGGTGGTAATAATTGCATGGGAACAGAAGATAGCTAGTGTGGTATCCTTTCATGAATGTTTAGATAAGAGTAATACTATTGAATGTTAGAGTGGAACAGAGGGACTTTCCACTTTGTTTATTCTAATATGAGTTTGCAGTATTTCATACTGGAGATTGGTGAATAAATATTGATGTTTAGTGACAGAAAACCCAACCCAAGCCAGCTAGATCACAACATGTAATTTATTATCTCAGTCACTGAAAAATCTAGGATAAAGCCAGATTGAAGAGCTTACGCTTGACTATCAAAACGTGGCTCCTTTCATCCCTCTGGCTCTGTCTTTGGCTGCGTTGGCTTCATTTCCAGACTGTGGGAGAACTTGCCCCAATTATCACAATCCCAAATACAGTGGTAGAGGGAATTTCCATTCTTATGCTGAAGCGAAAGCCTCCAGATTGTGTCTTCTGTCTTCTTGGCTTTGATTGAGCTGATCTGAATCGTATGCTCAACCAATGACTCTGTTTGAGCCAAGGAACATAGTTTAAGTATCTTTGTGTCCTCAGTGATTGATTAGCACGGGGTGTTGCATGATGTACGGGTACACAATATACAAATGTTACATTAAACTGTAAGCTGCTTTTCTGAAAACAACCATTTTGCACTGTAAGAGCTAGTCTAATATAGTCCAGATTTTAATTATGAAAATTTTTTGGAGCAAAATTAGGTGACTTGTTGGAGAGACTGAATATGATTACTAGAATTCATTAATTTGAGACTTTCTGCCTGTGTGTTATCAGGACTGTATCAAAACCTCACAATACAATTAAGGAAATAAGAAGTAAAAAATTAACTGAAATTACATACCATCTTAGCATTAAGAGATAAGAGATATATTGGCAGAGTTATAATTTAGTTTGAATCGTACAAAACTAAAGTGGGAGGTGGGAGGAAGACATGGATGATAGCTGGAAATGAGAGGATTTGAATATTGGAGTATCATGCCATTGGAGAAGGGGAATGATGTCAGTGATACAGAAGTTATTCTTTCACAATTGCAACAGAATATAAATTATGCACATCATGATCTTAAAACATATGTTGTTTGAAATTCATTTTATAGAGGAGTTTAAAAATAAGCGGTCTGACAGGGCATGAAAAAATTTTGTTAAATCTAATAAGAGAAAATATGAACTAAAATAGATTTAAGACTTATGTGCTGCATCAATTGCTAATGCCTTGTCTTGTGAGTTTAATTTTAAAAAGGGAATTCCAAAGACCAGATTTTTAGTGTGATAGAAGAAAATGTACCTAGTTACTCTAAAAAATAAACTATTCAGCATTTGTGTAATTATGCCAGTATTCTAATGGGAACTTCATTTTCAAAGTTTTTTTTTAATCTTTAAATTCTATTGAATGCCAACTTTGCCACAACAACTTTTCATACAGTGTGAAAAGATGAAAGCAAAGGAGATGTAATTATCAATGATGTCACAGAATTTGAGACATTTCCAATCATGCCTGTATGCTCATTTTGCATAATCTCAAAACTCACTGATGTGGACCAATTTAAAATGAATTTACTGACTTAAACACAGGAACTTGGAGCTCTAATTGCCTGGGGAACTGTAAGAATGCAGCATTTGAGCTCATTGGTCCTGACATAAAAAGATGCCGTTAAGTATTTAAAGTAGTCAAGAGAACTGTAGTGTCATTTAAATAAATGTAATGTTTATTGGAATAATAAAGTGAAACTTTTAGGAGATTCATAATTATGCAGTCTTATGGGAGTTTTTGGTTATTGTGCATGAGCTTAAAATATTTGAATGCTTGGAAACATGTAGCATAAATGATCTATCATATTATTTAAGGTGGTGGTGTGTGATTTGTTGAAATACAATGTAAATGGTAGTATAGTGTGGTTATTGGGTTGAGAGTTCAGATTTAGCCTCCTGGATTCAAATCCTACCTAGCCACTTAGCTGAATAATATTGCATATGTTAACCCATCTCTGCTTTAGTTTCCTCAGCTATAAAATGGTACTAATGCTATGCTTACCTTCTTAGAGATGTTGTAAAGATTAAATGTGTTAATGTATATAAAGTACCTAAAACAGTGCTATATAATCATTTGCTGTTATGATCATTCTTTAAAGGTCATCACAGTTTTTCTTCAGAATACACAAAATCTTAAAATGCAATATTAGAACATGAAAAAAACATATGAGAAAGTTCACACATATAGCATTGAAAAGTTCAGTAGTTAACTTATAACTACAAATGTAGCCTTTTGTGTGTTCACTCCAGGACACACTTCTAACACTATTCCTTACACTTTAGGACAGTAATTCTTAAAGTGTATTATACCAAGGATCAGTTGCATCAGAATTAACAGGGCCACTTGTTAAATACATATTCCTGGGCTTCGCTTTAGAACCACTGGATCAGAATTTTTGAGAGTGAAAATTAGCATTTTAACAAATACCTGAGGTGATCCTTATGCAAGACAAATTTTGAGAACTGTTCTTACTTGTTCATGATTCCCTCTATTCATGCTGTAATCTCACTTTCACTCTCACATTGCATTTCAGATGTCTTATTTCTCTCATTTCCCAGTTCTATCACATCTCCTGTTCAAGGAGTTTATGTTTTTCTTTCAAAATCTCAGTACACCATAGTTGATCTTTTTCTTTCACATCCAAAGCCTAGGTTGCTACCTTCTCCCTCTTCCATTTTGTACTCTCTTCATTGTACCTTGTTCATTTCTTTCCTTCTGTTTGTCATAAGTAGGGTGTGAAATCATTCTGGCTTTAGAATTCCGTAAAAGACCTTTAGTTGGCTTTGGTTTAGCTCAGAACTGCTCCCACTTTCCTGTCTCACACATGCTTTGCTTTTTCCCTTCCCTTATCTTTTTCATTTTCTTTCTTTCCATGAACATTCCTGGATTAGAAGACAGGGAAGAGTTTGCAGCTGGTCAAGGAAAACTACAAGTTCTTTAGCCTTATGACAGGTTTACCTGGAGAGAAGGGACAGGTACTAAAGAAGTCCCAGTCCTTCAGCATCTCTGTTCCTGTTAGCTTATTTCTTCCCTGGACTCTGTTTGAACTTGGCATCCCTGTCTGGAGTTTGCAGTCAGAAGTGTGAGACATCATTGAGCAGTCTCAGACTGCATTGTTTGTATATGCTTAACTGAGAACATTGCATTTAAATCCTAAAATATACCAGGAACTCATGTATTTGGTGTTCCTAAATATAAAGCCATGTATAAAGTGGAAACACCACATATAAGAAAATTTTATTACTTCTTGGCCAAGGTACAGATTAATAGGAAGCATTTTGGCTCATAGAGCATGTAATGCAGCTCCCCTTTAAAGCACATGAACTTTTTATGTTCGTATGACTGGTCACATAGATCCATGGAATCTTAGTGATCCATGAGGGAAATTGTTCACATTTTTAGAGGTACATCTACATTACAAAACAGCAGCACTTTTAGGAGACCACTGCACTGTTGTGCTTTTGAAAGCACTTGAATCCCAGGGTGTTGAAAGTAGGAACAATATTGATGACTCATAAACACACATATCGTAGTTAAAAAAAAAGTAGATGTCATGGAAAAAAAGGAACTATACACTTTGCCAGATTTGCTTATTTTAAAGCAACATGGACATTTTCTAAAATGTGGTCTTAGTATTTTAGCTAGTAAAATGAAAGAAATTTAAGTCCTGAAAATTCGTCCCTCCTTTGAATGGATTAGAATTCCCTAGCAATAACTAAGAATTAAAAACAATTCTCAAAGAAGATAAATTTAAGGAAAAAGTAGACACCAATCAAGAAATCAGTTTATTGCTAAAATTTAGCTTTAACTGTTTCAGTTTTGGCTGGCATTTCATAGTTTCATTTGTGGAAATCTGGGGTTTAATTAAATTTCCATGTTGGCTGCTTAGGTTTTTCTTAAAATGTGAATGCCAATAAATTTTTTAAATGAAATAAATTTAATAAATAACTTTAACTTATAACTATTATCTTGGTATAAAAACTAAAAATCAAAAATATTTCTGAACAATAGGAAGAGAACCATAAGAATAGAATAGTAATTTTTAACTTCTGTCATCACACATTTGAGTTTACTTCTGTCATCACACATTTGAGTTTACTTCTGTCATCACACATTTGAGTTTGATGACTTAATATTTCATGTATTTATGTCTTATTTACTAACTTCATACTGTATTTGTATCTATAGACAGCACATTGTAATGAAAATAGTTTAGATGTATTTTGTGAATAATATTTTTTTCTGTTTTTTTTAGGGATGCCGTCTGCATCTTTATTAGTAAATCTTCTTTCAGCTTTACTCATCGTTTTTGTGTTTGGAGAAACAGAAATAAGATTTACTGGACAAACTGAATTTGTTGTTAATGAAACAAGTACAACAGTTATTCGTCTTATCATTGAAAGGATAGGAGAGCCAGCAAATGTTACTGCTATTGTATCGGTAAGACATTATTGTAGTTCTATTTTTACTGAAATCGATACGTTTCTTAGTTTTAATGGCAAGGATTTTTTTTTTTTCCTGTATGAGATTTTGAGCAGTTTCATTATGATAAATGATAGATGATTTGCAGATAACACCATTCCATTTATATCTCTTGCAGGTTTATAGAGTGCTCCAACATAACCATGTGCATTTGACAGTACTGTTTTTAAAGATATAGACTGATCATTTTAGTGTTCATATATTTATTTTAGAACAAGAACATTTCATTTTGGGTAATTTGGATTGTAGCTATCTCTGCTCAGACATGCTATCTATTGTAAGGCGGTGTAGAGAAAATGTATGGAATACTTAAAAGTAGAAAAATGGCAATAGGAAAAAAAGCTTTAGTTGTGTCCGAGAGCTCTTTTAATGGGAAACATTAAGTATTTTAATTTAAGTAAATGTCAGGTAGAATTTGTTGAGCTCTTGATCTATCTTGCACACAGTTTAGTTACTGGGTGGATTGTGTGTGCGTAAGTATGTGTCTATTTTTAACTGGAAAGTAATGTCATGTGACCACTAAGAGTATTGCTAGGGCCGGGCGCGGTGGCTCAAGCCTGTAATCCCAGCACTTTGGGAGGCCGAGGCGGGTGGATCACGAGGTCAAGAGATCGAGACCATCCTGGTCAACATGGTGAAACCCCG